>NC_061509.1:283281902-283325131 GCF_022539505.1 Lolium rigidum
TTACACGCCATCATGGCTCACCATGCCGAAGCTATCCGGATGCTCGCCAAGGACCGCAAGTTACTCCGCCTGCAGCGCGCCAAGAAGGATGCCACTATCCGCCGCCTTCGCGAGAAGATCCGCACTTTGGAGGTGACTGTTCGTACCCAGCAGGACCGGATCCGGGAGACTGGAGGAGGATGGAGAGGATATTCGGGGAGGTGATGACTTCCGAGTGACGACAACGACTTTGAGGATGATGAGTTCAGCGATGAGGAGGACTACGCCTTTCTGGAGTCTGAGGAGGATGGGATCATTCCCATTGATGTGGATGAAGATGAGGAGTAGTTGCACTAGATCACATGTGTAGGAATGGCTTGTACCCCGTCCTTTGTATCGTAGCATGAAGGGTTCTTAAAACCCTGGGTATGAGTATGTATCCGGTCCCTTGTATCGTAGAAGGAAGAAGAAGGGTTCTTAAAACCCTTAGTGTGTTAGCTTGTAATCTGTGATGCTTGCTATGAATGGATGAATGTTTGTGTGTTATATGCATCATCACAAGTCTTTAAAGTTTAAAAGTTACCCAAAGATAAGCCATAGAAAATTCCCTCTTATCTCATGATCTATCTACCTGTTCAGATGGCTCACCGCAACGCGAACTCAGATGCGATGATGCAACTGCTGCAGACCACGATGGCGAGACGGGGAGACGAGACCGAGCCGAACGTCAAGCCAGCCTCGCAGACATCTGCAGCAACTAGCCAACAACCGAGCGGGGCCATGGACACCATGACCATCCGGGATCCAAACTCAAGAATTTCCAAAACACCAACCCACCTGTTTTCAGCAAGGCCGAAGAACCCTTAGATGCGAGATGATTGGCTGCAAACCATGGAAAATAACTCTGGAAGTAGGCTGGGGTAGATGAGAATGAGAAAGTGCTTGTTTGCTACGCACTACTTAGCGGGACCAGCAAGAGCTTGGTGGACAAGCGCCCGTGCATTAAATGCCGGACGGATGATGACTTGGGCTGACTTTAAGCTCAAGTTTAGCAAGTACCATGTACCACCGGGTTTGATCAAGAAGATGAGGGATGAATTCCGGGAAGCTGAAGCAAGGCCGGATGTCGGTGGTAGAATACCGCGACGGGTTCCTCACCACTGTCAAGGTACGCCCCGATGAAGCCGACACCAATGAGAAACGGAAGGAGAGATTCTGAACGGCCGCACGACGAGATGCGGACGATGCTTGGTCAACATTCCCTTTGCTGACCTTGAAGCCTTGGTGGATTCTTCCATCCAAATGGAAGGCAAGTTGCATCAGGCCAATGAAAACCGCAAGCGCCGCATGATGAATCAGAGTGGGCCCAGCAATGCCCCGAGATACCGCCCTAGCTCAAGCAGTGGATTCGCCCCCAGAAACAACAAGCCCCAGAACCAAGTGTCGCGCCCCGGATTTCAGAACCGGAGCGGAGGAAACCCAAGGCCAGGAGGCCCCCACCAGAACAGCAACAACCCCAACTCCTATGTGCACCACAACAGCAACTTCAACCGTGCTCCGCCGCGAGCCCCCAACACCAACAACAACAACACCAACACGGCACCAAGGACCGGAAGCAATGCTATTCCGGTTGGAACCAAGGACAAGACCACAATCACCTGCTATGAATGTGGAGTGGTGGGACACTTCTCCAATGAGTGCCCCAAAAGGCTGGCCAAGCTCGCCGGCAACACCGCCGCACCTGCTCGGCGAGCAACGCCGTGTCTCCACCGGCAAGAAGTTCGCCCCCAACAACCCGCACAACCGCGGAGGTCGCCTCTACCACATGAACGCCGAGGAAGCCCGGGAAGCCCCGAGATGTGGTGCTGGGTATGTTCTCTGTTAACTCAATACCAGCAAGAGTGTTGTTTGACTCTGGAGCATCACATTCATTTGTTACCGAAGATTTTGTGAGCACTAGTAAGATTCAACCAATCAGCTTGAAACATGTCATGATAGTTCAAATACCTGGATCAACAACTAAAGCTAGAAAATTTTGCAAAGAAGTACCCATCGAAATTCAAGAAATAATGTTTTTTGCAAATTTAATTGTTCTGGGAACAAAAGGATTGGAAGTAGTACTAGGAATGGATTGGATGGCGAAACATCATGGATTGATAGACTGCGCCAGGAAGGCCATCACCATGACTAGTAGCACCGGGATAACACTAGAACATGTGTACGAAAAACTCCCCGAAATTTCACTTGCAACCAAGGAGTAGCCAAACCAACTCCGGATCGGATCGGGGTCGTTTGTCGATACGCTGATGTGTTTCCGGATGATCTACCCGGTATGCCCCCGGATCGGGATATCGAGTTTATCATCGAGTTAATTCTGGAACAGGACCGATAGCCCGAAGAGCCTATAGTATGAACCCGGCAGAATTGAGAGAACTGAAGAAGCAACTGGATGATATGTTGCACAAGGGTCTGATTCGACCAAGTTCGTCACCTTGGAGATCACCAGTTTTATTTGTGGATAAGAAAGATGGTGCCAATCGGTTATGTACGGATTATCGTAAACTTAACGATGTCACTATCAAAAACAAATATCCCTTGCCAAAAATAGAAGATCTGTTTGACCAGCTAGCCGGTGCCACAGTATTCTCCAAGATTGACCTTAGGACTGGCTACCATCAACTGAAGATCCGTGCAACGGATATCCCAAAGACTGCCTTCACCACCAGATATGGATTGTATGAGTACAATGTCATGTCATTTGGATTAACCAATGCCCCCGCCTATTTCATGAACCTCATGAACAAGGTCTTCATGAACTTTTTGGACAAGTTTGTCGTTGTTTTCATCGATGACATTCTTATCTACTCTAAAACTGAAGAGGAACATGAGCAACACTTGGAGATAATCCTAGAAACCCTGAGGCAGCACAAGTTATATGCCAAGTTCAGTAAGTGTGAGTTTTGGTTGAAGGAGGTAGGATTCCTGGGACATATCTTGTCCGCAGGAGGAATTGCTGTAGATCCCGCCAAGATCAAGACTGTCACAGAATGGAAAGCCCCAACCACTCAGACCGAGGTCCGCGCATTTCTCGGATTAGCGGGATATTACCGCCGATTCGTTGAAGGATTTTCCAGCATAGCCCGACCTATGACTCAACTGCTGAAGAAGGACAAGAAGTTTGAATGGACTGCCAAGTGTGAAGAAAGTTTCCAACAGCTCAAGAACAGATTGACCACAGCCCCAATATTAATCATGCCGGATATCACCAAGCCATTTGATGTCTACTGTGATGCGTCCAAGATTGGTCTTGGATGTGTGTTGATGCAAGGAGGCAAAGTGATATCATACCTGTCCCGGCAACTGAAACAGCATGAGCAGAACTACCCAACCCATGACCTCGAACTCGCAGCCGTAGTGTTAGCCTTGAAAGTTTGGCGTCATTACCTCATGGGTAATCGATGCGAAATCTATTCTGATCACAAGAGCCTGAAGTATATCTTCACCCGAAGGAGCTGAACATGAGGCAACGCGAGATGGTTAGAGTTAATCAAGGATTATGATATGGAGATCCACTATCACCCCGGCAAGGCCAATGTAGTAGCGAGATGCCCCGAGTAGACTGCCTTGTCAGTTAAACTCCATGATAGCAAAGGAACAGCCTAGCCTGCACCAAGAGTTTGAGCACTTCAGAATGGAGCTCGTTAGTGAAGGATACCTAGCCAGCATAGAACTGCAGCCTACTTTGGTAGGACAGATTAAAGAAGCCCAGAAGGGAAATGCCAGTATTGACGGAATCAAGAGTCGGATAGGCTGCGGGAAAGGCACCAGGATTCACCATCGATGAAGAAGGAGTACTTTGGTACAACGGTCGCCTGTGTGTACCGTCAGATTCAGAATTGAAGCAAGTCATACTGAAGGAAGCTCACGACACCCTGTATTCCATTCACCCCGGCGGTACCAAGATGTACCAGGATTTGAAGGAACAATTCTGGTGGCATGGAATGAAGAGAGAAATTGGAAGCTACATCGCCAAGTGTGACATCTGTCAGCGAGTCAAAGCAGAACATCAACGACCCGCAGGACTGTTGCAACCCCTACAGATTCCTGAGTGGAAATGGGATTCTGTGGGGATGGACTTTATCACGGGATTGCCCAAATCTAGCAGAGGAAATGACTCCATTTGGGTTGTCATTGATAGGTTGACCAAGGTTGCACACTTCATCCCTGTCAAGACCACCTACCAAGGCCCAAAGTTAGCTGAGTTATACATCTCAAGGATAGTAGCCCTGCATGGAACCCCTAAGTCAATTGTGTCAGATAGAGGATCACAGTTCACCTCAAGATTCTGGCAGAAAGTGCATGAAGGACTAGGAACCCGGCTAAATTTCAGCACCGCCTATCACCCGCAAACTGACGGACAGACGGAAAGAGTCAACCAGATACTGGAAGATATGTTGAGAGCCTGTGTACTGGAGTATGGATCCAAGTGGGAAGATTGTCTGCCTTATGCAGAATTCTCTTACAACAACAGTTACCAAGCCGGCTTACGGATGGCCCCCTTTGAAGCCACCGTACGGAAGGAAATGCCGTACCCCCTGAGCTGGTCGGAAGTAGGAGAAAGCCAAGTCTTCGGCCCGGATGTTCTGCGAGAAGCGGAAGAGAAGGTGCACAAGATCCGCGAGTACCTCAAGACAGGCGCAGTCCAAGACGAGAAGAGCTACGCCGACAAGAGACGCCGAGAGATGACCTTTGAGATCGGAGACTTCGTCTATCTCAAGGTGTCACCCCTCAAGGGAATGCAGAGATTCCAGCTGAAAGGAAAGCTCGCACCCCGATATGTCGGACCTTTTAAAGTTCTGAGTCGCCGAGGCGAAGTGTCTTATCAACTGGAACTCCCTGAAGAAATGGCAGCTGTGCACAACGTGTTCCACATCTCACTCCTCCGGAAGTGCCTTGAAGTCCCCGAGAAGACGGAGGTATTCAAGAACATCGATCACCGATCGGTAGATATCAACACTGACTTGACATACCGCGAAGTGCCTATCCGCATCCTGGAGGAAGCCTACAGAACCACCCGCACCCGAAGTATCAAGTTTCTGAAGATACAGTGGAGCAACCATACCGAAGATGAAGCCACTTGGGAGCGGGAGGAAGACATGAAGAAAGAATACCCAGATCTCTTTAGTACCTAATTTTCTTTTAGATCTCGGGACGAGATCTTTTGTAAGGGGGAAGGGTTTGTAACACCCCAAAGTTCAATAAAAGAAAATTAGAAGAATTCCAGAAAGTAAAATTTCAAACCAACAAAAACTTTTTCTTACATATAGTACCATGCATAGGACTTGTGCATTTGAGTGATATGCCATGATACTTGTTACCTGGTGCATATGCTAAACCCTAAAAACCCTAATGTGATCCAGTGAAGATCACAAAGAAAATAAAATAAAATAAAATCAATTGCTAAAACCCTAAAACCCTCACATAGACATTATGCCATTTTTATAAATCTTGACCCTAGACCAAATTGATCTTCACCATTAGTTGAAATACATTACTAAACTCATATTACAACTTTGTGAATCATAGAAACACCCATTAAATCAAATTCAAATAAAAATTGAGGTCACATAGAATAATGGTCAAATCTGCCCATTATAATCTGGTCACCACTTTGAGCCCCTGTATTTCAAAATTCTCAAACTAAAATCTTTCCACTCTTTGCATGTCATCCAAGACAACATCAAGATGAACACTTTTTGTAAAAACCACCATGCCAAATTATTTATAGATCCATAACTATGCTCACCCAAAGTGGCAACATTTTATTAAAATCAACAACTTCACACTTAGCATTTTTGAGAGTTCTTGGAATTTAAAAATTCCACCATCACCTCAAAACCTCTCTGGTCATGTACAACTTATATCAACACTCACAATTCAAAAACTTTCACCATTTGAATATTTTCGAATTTGGTTATTTTTGCATTTTACAAATTTGGGCACTATTTGCAACTATTGCAAATAGTGATCTACCTCAACCTAATCTACCCAAACCTAACCTACTGGTTCCCCTGGTCCCCTCTCTCACAAACACCAACATAAAAACCCTAGGAGGAGAGGCATTGCAAGCATGGCATGGCCATGCCGGCCACATGCCGGCCATGCCGCACCACCTCCTCTCTCCTTCACCCCCAACCATGGCCACCATGCCCTTGCCCTCCACCTCACCTCACTGGACCCTCTAGCACCGGCCATTGTCGAGGAGGAGCTCGACACCGGCCAGACAAGCACGCGTCCCTGGCGCCCTGGACGCCGCTCGCGTCGCGCGTGTGCCCGACGCGGACACACCCTGGCCACGTGCCGCGCCACCACCCTGAGCACGCCCTGGCCCCCTGCCTAGCCGTTGAGCACGCACACGCCACCACGACGCCGCCAGACACGCGCCCAGCCCCAACCCGTGCTCGCCGCCGCCGGAGACGACGAAGAAATCCCGCCACTGCCGCGCAGATGCTCGCACGCGCCCGACAAAGTTAGGCACCGCCCAGCGTCGCCGTTGACGCCCAGAGGACCGCCACGACACGCTGAACAGCGCCGCGTCGCCGCCTAGCTCGCTAGACCACCGGAGACGCCGCGCCCATGTCGCCATCGCCGCAGCACCCACGGCCACTCGCTGGCCTATAAAAGGAGACGCCCATTTGACGATCCGAGCACACCAGCACCTTCCCCTCTTCTCCCTCGACCGCCTGAGCCACTCCACCGTCGACATTAGCCACCGTAGCTCGCCAATCGCCACCTCCGCGCCGAGCGCCGCCGCGGAAGCTCGTCGTCGATTGGAGCCACCCCGGAGACGAGCCGCTGCTACCAGGAGGACCGCCGTCGTCTACACCTTCGTCGAGCATATTGCCAACCCCTCGCCGGAGCCCAGGTGACCCTCCGACCCCCTACCCGAGCCGCGCCGGCGAGCTCTTCTCCTCGTCGACGACGATGGACGTGGTCCGTCGGATCACGATCTAATCGTGCGTCCCACATCGCCCCGTACCGATTCGGGTGCGGTGAGCCGCTGACGAGGCCAGCCCCACCCCTGTCGGGCAGCCCACGCGTCGGTGGACCGTGGTGGGCTGGCTTGGGCCCTTTTTAATTCGTTTGGCCCGTTAGCTTTTCCCGCCGGCCCTTTTTATTCAAATTTCATTTAAATAATTTAGTTGAATTACCCCACTGGACCCAACTTTGAAATTGCATAGAAATTGTTTGGCTTGGCCAAATTCAATAAATTTTATATATTTGGAAAGCTATTAAAATTATCTACAATATGCCACTGGTCTCATGACCAGATTCGTTGTAGAATTAATTCGACAAAAATAACAAGGCAGGGACTTTTCCCTACTCAATTAATTATTAAAAATCAAATAAAATAGATATTAAGTTAGTTCCAACTCTGGTAGTTCACATATTACTTACACTAATTGATTATGCAATAAAATGGTGTGGTCACCTTGCATGATCATGCCCTAGTTTAAGTAGTGGACAATATGGCTATTTTCCCTAAGTGATATTGTCCTAAAATATTATGCAAATCATATGAGGTGTCATACTTCATTTAAATCTTGTCCCAAATGTGTTCATGAGATGTTTGGACCCCTGGACCCAAACACTCTTATATGAATTACTTGGAGATTTAAAGCATGTGTAGTATTATTAAATGGTATGAGGTACTCACCTCATTTAAATCATTTTCTTAAAATGCTAAGTGTGAAGAGGTTGACCTTGTTCAACCTAGGTCACATATTATGCATGAGAGAAATTAAATCTTTATAAGATAATGAGAGGAAGTTATATCTCTGAATAATTAAAAGTAATATGAGAGGAAATCATTTTTCTTCAAATAATAAAAAGAACTCATTCTTCAACTAAATAATAACATGTGATGTTAGTTAAAGTGTGTAACCCTTGAGTGTGCCTAGTCTAGTAAATTGTTTGGTATGATGATTGTGTACCCCGTATTCGTATTTTAGACGCTAGTACCGAGGATTATCCGGAGGAGGAGGAGGTCTACTGTCAAGGAGAAGAAGACCACTTTGACCGAGTTTCCCAACCAAGGCAAGATAATACTCTTG
This sequence comes from Lolium rigidum, assembly GCF_022539505.1. Classification (NCBI taxonomy): domain Eukaryota; kingdom Viridiplantae; phylum Streptophyta; class Magnoliopsida; order Poales; family Poaceae; genus Lolium; species Lolium rigidum. Next base: position 283,289,996 of record NC_061509.1, read on the forward strand.
CAAAGTGCTAGCTCATCCTGAGCCAAGCACCACCCAGTTACTTTATGTTATGAGCCTAATTCCCAGTTTTTATTTCCAAGCTTTACTTACTATTATTTTGTACTGTTGATTCATAATCCAATAGGGTTAATGTTAGATTAATACAAGAGTATCAAAGTTAGCCTAGAAGCAAAGCAAAGTACTTAGCACCCCTCATTCTTAGATGCTAGTGCTAAACTAAACATGACTACTCTAGATGGGAACATGTGTGGTGAAATAATGAAATGATTTTTGAAGGTGAATATGACCAAGAGAAGATGGTGATTTTTGATTAAAAACTAGTATTGGTTTGGATGCGATACCTTTCCAATTATTGAGTACCCCCACAATACCTGATTATGGGTAAGGGCTTAACTAGAAGTTTATGTATCTTAGTATGAGTTCCCTCTGAACACACATCATAGGGGTTATGCCGAGGCTGCCTCCGTTGTTGGTGAATGATGTGAATTGAAGGTGAATTGTACGGCCAAGCCCTGTGCAGTTCCCAGGATGACAGTTGGTCATCACTGGGAGGCCAAGCTCATGGGGAGAGGTGCTCATACTAGGGTTAGTAAATGAAAGGTTATGGTTGATGATCCGCGTATCGTGTTACGATGATTCGGGGAAATCCCGACGGATGAAATCAAATGTTGTGGCACAAGTGTGCAACCTCTGCAGAGTGTAAATCTATTCGAATAGCCGTGTCCACGGTTACGGACGGTTGGAAGGGCCATACAGTTTCCAGTATTAGAATTTGATCATGTGGTTGAAATGAATGGTGAATGGTGACTTGATTATATTGAAAACACAACAGAGTTGTGGGAATGACACCGATGTTCCCATTTGAGTTAGTTAGTATATGAATAAGTCTTTAGTAAATACTTGTAAACTAAAACTAGCTTATGCAAAGAAACTAGAGCTTAGTACCCCCTTACTAGAAATGTTAGCACTTACACTAGTATTAGTTTGCGAGTACATCAAGTACTCACGGCTGTGTCCCTGGCTATTCAAATGGCCAGACTATGAAGAGGAGCAGCAGTACGAGGAGGACGGTCAGCAGGAAGTCTACAACAACTAGGAGTCTGCTAACGTCAAGCGTTGGCCTGTGGACTATAGAGTCCTTGTATCTTACGCTTCCGCTATGAACTTATGTTTGTTCGTTGACCAGTTCGTTGATCGTTAGATCAACTATTTGTGTAATATGGATCATGTGATTCCAATTTGTAAGACTTTATGGGTTGTAATGAATGATGACTGTGATACTTAACTATTATGCCTCGCAACAACAATATTCCTGGGATTGCGATGTATGACATAATAGGCATCCGGACTTAAAAATCCGGGTGTTGACATTTAATCTGTTCATGGTCGTCTCTACGAAGTGTGGAGTATCGCGACCTGAAGGTGTCTACACAGTTAAAGAACACGACAGGGTATATTTTTTTCCTACATGGATGGCAACGTGGTGACCCTCCATCACCTTAGGCGCCTATGCAATCTCTATGAGCGCAACTAGCATTCTCCCTTTTATTTTATTTTTGTTAGTCTGGATTTGAACATCCGAGTGTATACTAATTATGCAGATGCCATGTCTAATTATTAAACATCTAAAATAATAAAACTTCCTTTATCGAAAAAAGTTCTCTCCAATGCTCCTTGATGTCACCATGATGCATATTTTCATATAGTATACATTAAATATTCTAGATGTGTACTTGGTCAAACTTAACATCGTTCGAATTTTGAAAAATCTTATATGCACTATTTTTTGACAAGGAATGAGTGCATGATACCAAGCAGATTGAAACTATTATGATAAAAAGGGTGCCTATAGGCCAATAAATCTGAGACATGTTGAAAATAATGCGGATGAGCTGAATTATTTCAAAGAATATTAGCCCAGCTAGACCTAGGGAACAAATGATTTATTTGTTAGAGCTTGCAAAACAGACAAAATAAATTGCAAAAAATGAAAACATAGGGTGTATTTGGTATAATAGTTTTCCTATGGAGAGATAAAATCGTTGGCTAACCATGTTGAGTATGTGGCTTCATGGAGTGGAATCAAAGAATCCCACTAGTGCTCGAAAAGAATTACTGCCATGCCTAAGAAGAGCTGTTGTGCAGTCTAATTGAAACTGTTGAAAGAAAGATGACTTCTGCATATTCTCTAGGTCAAGGCATCTAAGTAGGTCTTACCTTGTACTCATAATAAGACTATCAAACACTTATTCTTCCAGTGTAAATTCTCTAGGCCAGGCATCTAAGTAGGTCTTACCTTATACTCATCACAAAGTGTTGCTAATATATGGTTGCTCAACCAGCTAAACGATATGGATCATAGGTTTAAAATAGTTATTAGGTTGGGAACACTTACCATTATTTGGTCTCTACGGCTATATAGAAATGACAAGGTTTTTAGCGATATTTTTATCTAATGCAGGTTACCTACCGGTGCACAGCTGTGCTCCGTTCAAAGCCGTCTCCATGGCGTGTGGAGTATCGCGACCTACTTATGGAAGTGTCTACATAGTGGGAGGACACGGAGAGGGCAGCGTGGTCATCGGTTTGATCCTCCATCGTCTTAGGCGCGCACGTAGTCTCTATTAGGCTAACTTGCATTGCACATTTTATTTTACATTTTGTTAGTTTTGATTTGAACGGTTGTGCGCATCCTAGTTATGCATAGACCGGGTGTAATGCTTAAATATTTGAAGTAATAAAGCACACTTTATCGAAAAAGTGCTCTCAAATGCTCCTCCATGTGGTATGAGTAGAAGCCTGTATCGGCATGCGGTAGGGAGACGAAAGATGTATATGGTCAACGGCATCTCCGAGCCAACGGCATGATGGTGACTACTGGGTGCTCTTGGGTACTTGGACGGTGTTCCTCGACGTGTTAAAATTTTCAGCGTGATCGGGTTGCAGCCTCATCGCCAACTCGCGTGCCTAACATATTGGAAGGCTGGCTGGTCATCCCTGCCATGTTGGAGTTTCCGGCGTGACCACGTTGTAGCCTCATCGCTAGCTCACATGTCTCGCATCTTGGAAGGCTCGATATCTATTTTGATCTTAAGCTTGGATCGCTCTATATCGATTTGATGTTCATCGCTCTCATATTTAAACACTTGGAAACACAAAATAAGAATGAATCGGATCAGCTCTAGATACTTTCCATGAACTCTCTATGTATGAAACGATGACCGACAGACGAAACCATGATGAACAATAGAGAAGCATTCCTCTCGTTATTATTAGGTCTATATTTTCTACTACCTCGGGTCGTCTTTAATTGACGCGCGCACATGCATACATCCTCAGATAGCTAGCTTTCCTTCGCGTCAATTATATCCGGACGGAGGGAGTAGATATTAGCCAATCTTAGGCTTGAGAACCAACGGAAAGCTTACCCGAAATCATTTTGAAGTTTTACACACCAAGCAAACTATGCTTTTATTTTCTTTTATCATGTATTCCCTCTACCTCTTATATTATGGAATAAAGTGGTACTGACTTTCTTAAGTTCAAATCAACATGCAAACACAATGAATGACACAAAGCATAGTAAACACTTCACAAGTTTTCAATGTAAACATATTTATATGCTTTATTAGTAAGATATATATTATATACACATGTGCAGTGTAGCAACCACTTCATTCATCCTTAAGTACTAAGCCGAATTGAATTTCCAGACGCGGGAATGGTGTTTTGGAACATGGGACCATATGCTCCCTATATTTTGAAATGCATCTTACATATATTTTAAATTTCAAAAAAATTGAAACAAAAAATTCGCATGTACATCTTCACGTGCTACGCGCTCACAAAGTCGTTTCATAAAAAATGAACTTATCATGTGACATGTGTAAAAAAGACAAAATTCAGTGCTGAAAACAATGCTTTTCACAGGATAAGTTTTCTCTTTTTTACATAGGCCACACCAAATATTATTTTTTCGTGAAACTTGACGCACACACATATATTATGAAGATGTACATGTAGAATTTTTTGTCAAAATTTTTCCACACTTCGAAATATGTTTTGTTGGTAGAGGGAGCATACGCACCCAGGAGCCGAATTGAATTTCCAGACGCGCGATAGAATTATATTACTCACCATTTTTAAACATAAGGCCAAAGGCCCAGCTTTAAATTAATAAAGCCAAAACGGCAGATACAGAGTGCAACAAGGCATACACAGCTTACAAACCAAAGAGAAAAGCACAGATGCTATGATCACTAAGGCTATCGTCTACCCGAGCAGCCACCAGAGGAAGAAACATAGCTAGAAGGGAGCACCATCAGCGGAAGGAACGAGCACGCCAGCTTCCAGAAGAGTGAATAGTGTCCAACTCATGGCCTCTGACTCCGAAGAGGGACCCTTCCCTCTCGCCCCGGTCCGAAGAGCGCCGCCATCGGCAGACAGAGAAGCTCTCCCAAGAGCAAACCAGAGTAAGAACACCCAAAGAGCATGGAAGTGGGCAAGTCGGCTACCGCAACAGAGAGCTCCCGACGAGCGCCATCAGCCGCCTCGGCACCACCATGAGGAGGACGCAAGCTGCTGGGCGCCGGCGCACCACGAAGACCGGCAAACAAGAGCATCAACCTGGCCAAGCACAAGGTTGACAAAGGAGAGAACGCACTGCCAAGCACCACCACGACCAACCGGAACCCGCCAACCACCCCTGCAATCCTCAGACGAAGCCTCCGGGAAGGGAACGCCATCGCAATGCCGCCAACGCCCACACGAGGAAAAAGGGTTTTCACCCCGGGCAGGGGTGAGGGTGGGGAAGAAACAAGGGATCTCAACGCTGCCTCCAAGGAGGGACACGGCGCCAGGAGCGTCGCCAGCGTCGTGGCCACCGCCGGCCACAGGTTTCCCCGGTCCCGAGCCTCCCGCCACCATCCAGCAAACCAGAGCAAGCAGATCTGGCCATGGGATGCAGGTTTCACCGGCCGGAAAAGGGGGGATCTTCCGGGGACAGGCACACAGAGCTGGCGGCAGCTCCCCGGCCACACCAGACGCCCGCCACCCCTCCGCCGTCCGCACGACCAGAGAGGAGGGCAAGCACTCACAGCCACCGCTCGCCGCAGAGCCGGCGCCGTCCACCAGATCAGGGCCGCCGCCCTGAGGTCCAGAGCCCCCTCCGAGGACGCCGCCGGCAGCACCCTCCCTTACCTCCGGCTAGGCCCAAGGCCAGCCAACGGCGACGGAAGAGCCACCGAGCAGCCCCACCGGCCACGGCGAACCCAGCGCGGAGTTCCTCCACCGATCTTCCGCGCGGGGGGCGAGGGCCCAGATCCCCGCCGCCCCCTTCACCGGCGTCGCGGGCTTAGCCCGGCGGCGCCTCTAGGGGCGACGAGGAGGAAGAGGATGGCTGGGGGAGGCGGCGGCGGCGCGACTAGGGTTTCGCCTCCCTGGTCGCCTGGAGGGGGCGACCCGAGAGGCGTTCTTCGCACTCTGTACAGAGTTTCTTTATTACTCACCATTCACCATTAAGTGAAGGCAACTTATGATTAAAAAACAGCTAACTTGACCTAATTTCGACATAACTTGACAAAATTATAGAAACAAATCAAATAAACCGTAATTTAGGGAAAGAAGTTGCACGTTGTCCCATACTCGTAGAAGGCGCCATGGCCATGGTCATGGCCGTGATCTCCTTCTTCGTTGTAGCCATAGCCCGCGCTAAGGTTGTTGTAGCCATACCCGTGGTTGAAAGGCAGAGGAAGAGGCGGCAACGGAGGTGGTACCATCGGTCCGAGCGCATGGCCGACGTTACCGCCCATCAACTTCATCGTGGTGTCCACGATGACCTCGTCAGTGCCGTGGGTCATCACGAACGGGCCGGGGCCGTTGTAGTGAAAGAGGCTACCGGGCAACCTCATCATGGTGTCCGTGGTCATCGCATGGCCGCCGGTGCCATCAACAGCGGCGAAGGGGCCAAGGTAGTCGAAGAGGTTATTGCCGACGCCGACCCCCATCAGCTTCATCGTGTTGTCCATGGCTGCCTCCTCATGGCTGCCACTGGGCGTGTAGGAGGGACCGGATCCGAGGTAGCCGAGGAGGCTGCCGCCGCCGCCGGTGCACTGTTGCATCATGGCGTCCTGAGAGAAGATCTCGTGCGCGCGCACAGCGGCCTCCGCCTGGACCCTCTCGAGCGCGCCAAGAGCGGCATGAAGCTCCGGAAGCTCCCAGCTCCCCACGTTGCCGTCGATCCGTACGCCGGCAGCGCGTATCTTTGCCTCGAGCTCCTCCCCCCTGCGCAGCTCAGCGTCGCGGGCCTTCATCAGCTCCTCCTCCTGGCGGAGGAGCTTGCGTAGCTCCGTCTGGCGAGCCGCCTTTTCCGCGGCCTCCTCAGCGTCGACTGCGGGGCGGGAGGCGGAGGAGCGTTCGCGGAGGCGGTCGAGGACGGCGTCCAGGGAGCGGTGGCCGTAAGTGTAAGGCTTGCCGGCGGGGAGAAGACGATGAGGCCCACCTGCGCGCCGCAGAGCACGGAGAGCTCGAAGGCCTTCTTGACGAGGCCCTTGCGGCGCTTGGAGAAGCAGACTTGCAGCCTGTTGGCGTCCTCGATGCGCTGCATGGGGATCTTCTTCCGCCCCTGCGTCAGCTTCTTCCTCCTCCCTCCATCCTCCCCGCCGCCGCCCTTCTCTGCCGCTTTGTCCATTCTCGTGCCTGAACGATCGAGCAATGGAGAGAGAAGATCGAGGTAGAAATCGGTTTACGTTGAGGGTATATGCGATGCGACGACGTATATATAGAGGCTGTAGGCCACGTGACTAAGGAAAGGAAATATATGTCGATAAGAATGGAAGGAGACCGACTGATTGATTTACCGGCTGATTGATATGTAGAGAATTTTGTGAAGTTTTTGATCTGTCAATCAGCAGAGAGAGTAGGAGAGGTAATGTTGGGCTGGATGATCAGATTGTCACGGCAGGTTTCCATGTTTACGACGAGCAAATCAAATTTTCGTGCCAACGGTCGGTCACCTCGCCGGCGACAGAACAGCCGCGGCCGGAGGAACAGGACCGGATGGCACGGGGGTTGCTTCTTGTGGAATGGGACCAGCGGCAGTGCTACTCACGGCGGTTCTCAGGTTCGCGATGTGATCGATCATCCGTAGCTGGAATTATTCTTCACAAAAGGGAGAGTTTGCCATCTGATCGATCGGACTCATTCTGTTCCACTATTTAATTGGCAGGGTGATCTCCAAAGTGCTCTTCTACTCAAAAACAAGATTGAATCTGCTAAAGTCATCTCTTTTTTTTTTTTTTTTTTTTTTTTTTTGAACTGGGTGCTAAAGTCATCTCTGGTCCAATGGAAACTTCATAGCTGACCACTGTGAGCAAACTGAACAAATCATCGGGTAAATGTAAGGGTTTACAGATTGTTAATTCTCGTTTGAGTCAGCTGGCATTCGCATGATGATCAATTAAATAAAGCAATGTCATCCAAAGTTCCTTTCTTGAATCCAGAATTAGATGAACTAGCATGGAAGGGCGCGGCGGCACGCCGCACCAACTGTGTAATATGATAGTAGTAATAATTTTAAGGACGCACTTGAATTGATAAATATTTTCTTGTTTAAACCATTGAAAGAGGAGCATATTACAAATATTCATTACCAACCATCTTAAAACACACTATTATGATGGCTTGCACGCTCTTAGCACTATTATGAGCAGCTTACATACTGTTACAAACTTGGTTATTATGATGGCTTGCACGCTCTTAGCAATATCATTGGAAGCTGCTTGAGCCAGATTGCCCAAGTGCCAGCAAGGATTCATTTCCTCTTGAACAATTCTCTCTCCAAATGTGTCCTCCATCTGCAGAATAGAACATGCTACTTTAAAAATGACGTTATGATTTGGGAAGTGTTAGCTTCTTATTTGTAGCAGTTAGAGGTCTCTACTCACCCTTCTTTAAAAAGAGCTTCTAAATGCAATACAGTCAAAGAATTGGTGTATTAGTTACTAAAGGAACTCGTTCATCTTTTGAGAATTGAAAGAGCAAGGAAATAGGTGGCAGGCACTGTTTTTCTCATGGTTGGCCAAATCCATATATCCTTTTTATTCCCTGCCCTAAGCAATGCTGATCATTTAGAAACTTCAGTGTTCGGGACTTATCTTCAAGTCATGCCACAGGCATAGTCATCAAAAGAAACAAAGTTTTTTTTATGGTGTACATCGATTATAGAAGAGGGAACACAATTTTAATTACAGCGAGCTGGCTTTTGTCTCATGTACGTCAAAATGCATAATCTGCATTATAGAAGACGGAACACAATTTTAATTATAGCGAGTTGTTTTTTTGTCTTAAGTACATCAAAATGCATAATCTGTGGACTTAATTATGTAAAGAAAATAAAGATTGTTGTAATGGTAAGCTAAAAAAAGGTCAATGTGTGGTGCGTGTTTTACTGGTGAGCGATTTGCTGTCGCAGAAAGCAGTTCTTTAGAACAATACATAAACCTCAAGAATGGACTTTATCACACAATGCAGTATTGATTATGGCCGACAAAACAATGTTGGGCCAAGCTAATATTTAGTACAACATAAATGTAAAGAAATACATGAGAAGATCACCTGATTCCAGTGGTGATCTTTTGGAAGGCACAAATGAGTTGATCTGATCATGACAGCGGGCTTTTGAGACCAAATCAAAGCTTGGAGATTGAGCTGTTGCCTTCATCCTTCTATCTGGTGGTTGCATACAATAGTCTGAGACCAATTTTCCAAAAACAACAAAAGGAATGTTGCATTCGTCTCCTCTGAAAACAATTATGCAAAACTTGTGAAGGGTAACATATCAGTATGTATGGACAATCAGCTAAATCCCTTGTTCTCCTTACCATTGAATTGTTAGCTTTATAATTTTGGAGGAACATCAAGCAGTATTTTGAATGAAGCGTTAGATATGCTCATATACAGGTGGACATGTGTACAGTAATAGGGATCTCACTTTGCAGTAGTAAACCTACAGAATGCTAATCAAATTTTCCACTGAAATTGTGCAAGTAATGGGTAAGGTCGAACCATCGTTCACCTGCAAATGGTTCGCAATATTTCTACATGGCTACATTCTGTCATTTGTAGGAAACCATCACATGTAGTGAGATCTTTCTCTCCTAGATGTTACTTGGGTATGTCTCTCTGTACCTCTCCCGCACGATCGCTAGTCCATCGATTCGTGATGCGGCCTACACAAACAAATGGACATCGACAATGTGATGCCAGTCTGGATACTGATTTGGAATGCTTCATATCTATCTCAAGAAAAAGATGTACGCAATAATAGTTGCAGGCTATGCTGCAAACTTAATGGAAAAAATAAAATGTATATAGAATCATGATATCTGAAAATTTACGTATTGTAATATTCAGCTGCGAAGTCATCCAAAATGATACACGAAAACAGAATACATTCTCTATTTCAGGGATAGTCCACGGGATTAAGTATCTCCCTAAGAAACCATTAAGTTAAATATCATACTGAGTACTCCCTCCTTTCCAAAATGTAGTGTGCATAATAATCTTAAAAGTCAAAGAACATAAAGTTTGACCAAGTATGTAGAACAAAATATCAATATCTAGAATATTAACTCAATACCATTAGATTCCTCACGATGTATATTTTCGTATGGTATACATTTGGTATGGTAGATATAGATAATTTTCTCAAAATATTTGGGTCAAAGTTGATATCGTTTGACTTTTCAAAAATCTTATATGCACTACGTTGTGGCAAGGAGGGAGTACTAAGTACCTATTTATAGCAGCTGCCACATTTTCTTTTAAGGAACAATCAACCATATCTGCTACTGGCTTCCTTAATATTGCCAAAATAACCATTTGTTCTGGGGAAAAATGTTCAAATAAGCATTAACATTGTTTGCACCGTCTTGTGGAAGGTTGATACATGGCCATAATATGATGGTGCAGTAAAACAAACCAGGTGTGTGATCTAATTACTAACGTCAATTATTTGGACACACATCTCATATATGTATCTTTCTAGAGCCACTGAAATCATTAGCGAATGAAAATATTTTGGGAGAAGCCCTACAGAGGAATAAATAACACGAGATAACATACAGTGTGTATTAACAATACCAATTAACCAGATCTCAACTCTAAGATAAATGATTAGCGTGAATTCAAAGTACACAACTTAGTAGCTAACTTTGTGGTTGTTCGAAGGTTTTTATGTATCAAATTTGGCACACAACTGACAGCCTTGGATTAAAAACGACCTCAACCACCCATGGTACACATTCCACCAGCTGTTCAAGTTTAGCATAATACTAAGAAAGATTAGAATGAATCACAATAACATATAGCTGGCATCTAATAAGCATTGGAAATTTTCCAAAAAAAAATGTTTTATGTTAAGTACAAAAACTACCTGTATGGAATTTACAGAGAACCATCTTTCTCTCGTGATCATCCAGCAAGTGTAGGGTATGGGACCATTGCAGCTCAACTCCACCTCTTTGCATTTTCACCACTTTTCGTTCCTGCTTACTTTGTGGGAGGGCCTACACTTTTTGTTTCTTCCTTGCAATTTCTCAACCTGCATTCAGGCCCAAAAAAAGAGTATTTAATTTTGGCAAAATAAAATCTGTTATATTCTATGGTATGATTACAGTATGCTAGCATGTGTAAATCTAGTTACAGGTTGGAACAAAATCATCTCAAACACCATGAGGTCTTAGCAGACAGAGTTGACATATAGTACATAAATTCAGGAAAGCCACAAAGATGTATTTGAGAAAATAACTAAATAATATCCATCCATGTTAATCCCTTTTCCAGGCAGTGGAATGTCCCTGTTACAATCACTTTTAAATATTTACACCTATTGCAGTTTTATTCAATAACCCCTAGAAAAGAAGGGACCATAATCGAAGCTGTCTTTCTAAAAACTAAAACATATATGTCGAAAATAGGGATACCTTAAACCAATAACACAAGTAACTTACGGCACATTTTTTATCTGTAAATAACTGGGAGATTTTTTTAGTACTAAACTGCCGTAGGGGTTTTCTCTACAGCTTCACGGCGAAAGAAAGTTGGCTAGGATATATATGAACTAATAACCGACCTATCTCCAATCTTACAAACAGACAAAACGTACTAACAAATTTACATCCAGTAAAATCATGTGATATGTATTAGTGATTCAAAAAGGTAAAAAGCCATGTAAGCATAAGCATACTACACAATTCAGAACCCACATGTTTATATACTGTGGATCAAAAATGTTCATAACTGACAATAAAACAGCAAGGAATCAGCAACAGTACCATTGAAGGTATCAATAATCAGTCACTTTGCCAACCAAATTTGGCGCCTCAAAGCATCTACCTCAGCAGACACAGTTGGAGCTCGAAAAGAACTGGGCAGAAGAGGACGGCAATGACCACCACCGGCCTGAGAACCAGGCATACACGCAGACATTGTAGCCGCAAATGGAACAGAAAACCAAGACACGGCAGCCAATTGTGGTCTTCCCCAGCATCGCCCACGACCAGGAGGCCGGTCTCGTCTTCATCGTGTACCAACAACAGGATCACCATTTTGAGAAGCCGGCAAAACAATGACATCTTGAAGCCCACGAGGCTGCATGGAACCAGAGAAGATGCAGAAGAAGTAGGCCGTCCCGCTGACGGGCGGCCACACAAAGTGCACTCGAAAGGAACCTACACCAATAACGTGTACACCAACAACAGGATCACCATTTTGAGAAGCCGGCAAAACAATGACATCTTGAAGCCCACGAGGCTGCATGGAACCAGAGAAGATGCAGAAGAAGTAGGCCGTCCCGATGACGGGCGGCCACACAAAGTACACTCGAAAGGAACCTACAGCAATAAGAAACACACATCAGCACTGCGCTGCCAGCTGCGTCGACGGCTGCCTCGAGAGGCAGCACACAGGGAGAATAAGGATGCCAGCCTCGGGCGCAGGGCAAGTGCAGGGCAAAATGATCCACAACAATTATGAAGAAATTTAATCCTTGAGTAAGGGGCCAATGAAATATGCAAATAATATTTTGAAATATGAGAAGCAAGTGTTGCTGATATATGTAGATAGTCTAGAGGTGATCTATCTATCCTTCACCTGATATCAGTTAACATATGTTTGGTAGCAAAATTTGTATCTTGCCTTGACAATAAAGCTAAGACAAACATAAAACCTGTAGCACAATGCTTAGTTCCAAATAAATCAAGAAATAGGAATTGCCTATGACATGACCATGAAGACGATGTCTGTGGCTTTTTCATCTGCTCTGCTGCTTCTTGGCTACAATGGAAGTATAATTTCAAGTGTAACAGCAAGTGCAAACTTTTGTTCTTCTGTACTATCTGACTTTATCAAGAACTTCTAAACATTAAATATTAAAAGAAATGAAGTGGCACCATGATCTCTGAAAGAGCTTCGACCATGTGCACCTGAACATTTAACTGTGGCAACAAGACTGTGCAGTATCACATTACCTTGGTTATGTTGTTGTAGTTGGAAACCAACATCTAGGACCATGGAGAAGTTTTCTTCGAACATCTTTCCATTTGACGCTTCACAAAAACTACCAGCCACCTAAAGAAGGATATACCATATTAGTTTAGTATAGAACAATAGTTATCTATTTTGATGCAAGATTGAGGTGTATCATACAGCATTGACTTGTGATCAAACCCTATGAAATATGAAAATTGGCTTTCTAACAAACTTCTATCACCTACAAAATGAGAAATGGACATAGATTGATGAATTTATCGAAGGGTAGCTCACCTCACAAGGTACTGTTTGTCTGCATAAGAGCTGGATGAAAAACTCAACGGCGGGACAACGCTCACGTTTGGCTCGTCGAAATACTACCTCGGAAGTGTCGTGTTGACCTAAAAAGAAAAAGGAACAGCTTCTGATCAAACCTGAACCTTACTGCCAAATTTCCACCAAAATGAGAGAAAAAATCCAGAGTTGTACATCAAGAGACGAAAAAGCCACAGACCTTGAACATGACATGGTGCTAGCTATTTTTCACCACCATGAGATTGCAATAGCACGACCTATCCAGGTCGACTATGCGTAAGCATTTGACACTTAGGAAAACGACGCAAGTTCAGTTAACCACTTTATTTGCAGAAGGTTGAAGGAAATCTTAGAAACTCCTCGGTACTTACTTACACAGGATGGTGAGGTCGTCCAGGTAAACCGAGATCAGAGTCCCGCCTCCCCAATTGTGACGTGACGCCTGTCACCACCATACAGAGAAGAAACCACATTATGCATCCATCGCTGCATTGGAAGAGACAAAGAGAGGAGTCAAACAACACATCATTAATTTTATAGTACAATTTGGCAGCTACTTTTTGCTTAATTAACTAATGAAATTTATTTCCCCATCTGAAGTTTAATATCTCTATGGAGTATCTACATTATTATTTACCAATTGCACAACTAAAATCCTAACACAAACACATGTGAGTATGACACCAGAGTGACAACCTGATGCACCAAACCTATATTTCTGTGTGGCATATACAAATCACGGAAAGCATCAGCAAAATCTGTCATCAAGCATAGACTGGTGATATAGTAACAATTCAAATATAATCAAATATCGTAGTGCTCTACATCCTTCCCCGACGCAATCCATGGCCGTTGGCTTCCTGCCGCCACACTCCACGGTCCCTGGCTCGCTGCCGCCGAGACCAGCAACTCGAGCCAGCGGTCACGCGCCACCATGAGTCATTTCAGAGAAGCAAGAGGAGATAAGGTAGATGGATCCACGTACTGCCATGCCGCTGTCCCGTACCATTGAGTCGCCGCCATAGCACACTGTAAACCCCGTCGCTTAGGCCGCTTGTAGCCTTGAGCCGCCACCTTCACGCACCCCGCCGCTAAACGCGGGAGGAGCATCTCGGCTGCGCAGAGGTGCAGCCCTTGGCCCTCGATGTGCCCCGCCCGTAGCCCGCCGCTGCTAAACATGGGAGGGGCGGCTTGGCGGGGTAGAGGTTCGGCGATCTTATCCCTCTAATTCTGCTCCGCGAATGAAACGTTGCCGCCTTCGCCACGATTCTATCCACGTTAGACCTCGTCCGATGTTACTGCTCGTCGTCATAGCAACGTGTCGGCCTCCTCCGCCGAATCCCCGCTGCCGAGACGCCGTTCCCCTCTTGTCTGTGACACCCGGGGCAACCCTAGTTGCCAAGGACGCCGGCGCGGTGCGAATCCTCCACGCTTACGCATCATCCCCGACCTCCTACACACCGCATCATTCTCCACCGACAGTCAACCACTCCTGAGAGAGACGGCCACATGTGAGCTCGAAAGGGAAGATCAGAGTAGGGAGGAGGCCATTGTAAGTGGGAAAGAGGGCTCGAGCAGGAGGAGCCGGTGGAGGTGTGGATCGGGCAGGGGGTAGCCGGCGGAGTGGGGGAAAGGCCATGGCGGCATGGCCGGGCCTGTGAAGCTCTGGTAGGGGAGACGGTGGTCAGATAGTGAAGATAAGGCAAGGGTCATGGAGTAGTGGGGGGCAGAGAAGAGGTAGGCTGTGTTATGAAACACAAAATCATTTTCCTTGGTGGCCAAGGAACCCTACTAGCTTCCTTGAAAATCAAGTTACTAGCTTTCTTGAAAGCCAAGTTTAGTAGCTTCCTTGAAGGCCAAGTTAACTAGATTTCTTGGAAGCCAAGTAGGCTTGTGTGGGCTATATACCTAAAATGTCATTGAAGCAAAGGCTATAAATAGATGGCATTAGAGGAGAGTTGAACACACACAAAATTTTCATATTGTAAGACAACACAATATAATAAAGAGCTCTCAGATTTCTCTTATATCCTTGGTGTCCCTTGTTCTTGTGTTCTTGTTATTGTGCTCCTTTGTGTGTCGTGATTATCAAGCAAGCAAGTGTTGAACAACAACGTTTCTCAACACGTTATCAGCACGAGTGCTCTAGGAGCAAAGGAATGTTGTTCAAAACTACTTGCTAATCACTCGATGAGATGATTATATTTACTACTACTTCTAGTACTCTAGTTAGCATGCGTGCCATATGGAGAACCATGAGTAAATGCTAGCTATTGTATTTTTACAAATTGATCTTGCTTTTGCCCTATTGCAAACATGGCAAGCATCATACACCTGATGGCATTTCAAGTGAACATCTCAGCGACCTGAAGTCGCAACGAATTGCACATCCGTAGCCTGCAGCTCCATGCCATGCCATCATTTCCGGCCAGAAGTCCGGCGACTTGATACTGCTTTATGAACTTACCCGTGGTCTCGCTAGAGAGCACCTCGCCTTCGGGCCAGTTTGAATATGTACATATCTTTTATGTAATTCAGTAATCTCTTATAAATTAAATCTTGAAGTAATTAGAATTTCTTAATAACGTACCAGCATTTACACTGTTAGTACACGTGACATGCAATTATTTACCTGAAGTAAATCATTGCATGATCTAAATACACAGGAAATGTCGGGCATCAACCCTAAGGAATTTGCCGAGCTCACGCTGGATGGCAGCAACTACCTCACATGGGCCATGGATGCCAAGTTAAGTCTTACATCTATGTCTCTCGGTCAAACCATTAACCAGCCTGTAGCTGGCACAGATGAACCTTCTGCCGCTGAAAAGGCAAAGGCGTTGCTCTTTATGAGGCATCATCTCAATTCAGCCCTGAAGGTTGAATATTTGACTGAAGAGGATCCACTCACTCTTTGGCAATCCCTGAAGGATCGCTATGACCAGCAAAGGTCGGTAGTGCTTCCTCAAGCACGGAGTGATTGGATAAACCTGCGTTTCCAAGACTTCAAGTCTGTGACAGCATATAATTCTGCCTTGCATCGCATTGTCTCTTTGCTCAAAATGTGTGACCAGAAAGTCACCGAGGCTGATGTAATTGACAAAACTTTGTCTACATTCCATCCCACCAACATGGTATTGCAAGAGCAATATAGGCATGCCAGATATGCCAAGTACTCTGAGTTGATTTCTGTTCTGTTAGTGGCAGAAAAGCAAAATGAACTTCTTATGAAGAATCATAGCGCTCGATCCATTGGATCTATGGCTGTGCCTGAAGCACATGCCATCACTCAAAGTATTGGGAGTTCCCATGGCCGCGGAAAGGGCCAGGGGAACTATGGATGGAAGGGGAAGAAGAGAAATGCATTCAAAGGCAAGGGTAAAAGAAGAGGGAAAGGCAAAGAAAAATCAAGAACTGATTCGGGTACTCAGGCTAGGGGAAAGCAAGGAAAATGCTTTAGATGTGGATGCGAGGATCATTGGTCTCGCAATTGCCGCACCCCTAAGCACCTGGTTGAGTTATATCAGCAGTCCACCAGAAGTGGCAATAGGCAGGATAACCACGAGTCCCACTTCGTGCAACCTGCTACTATCCCAGACTCTAAGAAGCTTGAAAAATTGCATCTTAGAGAAAATGCTGGCAGTGATGATTTCAGCCTAGAAAATTTTAATATCCCCGAAGAAGTTATAAATGCCGATATATTTGGAGACCTGGAGTGATCTCCTAGCATAATATATATTTCCATCATGAGTTGTACTTTCAGAGTTATGTAGTTCCTGTTGAACTTGGTCATGTAATAAGCTCCTGAAGAGCATAGTATTGTATTTTGCATTAGTGTAACTTTTTCTTAATATAAATTCCAGAATATTATTTCTTACTCTATATGTTCATATTTATTCCCGCTGAAGTTATAAATATGCCTTTTTAATAGAACAAGGTGTGTCAATCCAATGGAGGAAGAGGAGATCTGTCTTATAGACAGTGCCACCACAAATACTATTCTTCGGGAGACAAAATATTTCCAGACTCTAACTAAGAAAACTGGAAATATTATGACCATTGTCGGAAGCAATGCTCATATTGTCGGTACCGGAAGTGCCACAATAGTTCTCCCTATGGGTACGCAACTATTTATCAAGGATGCCTTGTTGTATCCTGGATCAAAGCGAACCCTACTAAGCTTTAAAGATATCCGTGCAAATGGTTTCCATATGGAAACAGAAGTTGAGCATGATACTGAATATCTGCTCATGACTACATTTAACGGATCTGAGAAGAAAGTGGCTGAAAAACTCCCTTCCCTAGCATCGGGATTATACTACACATACATAAGTCCCATAAAGGAATATGTTGCGCTGAAAACAATTTTCAGAAACCCAGAGTCATACAAGGTATGGCACGATAGACTGGGTCATCCTGGCTTGGGCATGATGAGAAAAATCATCAACGGCTCTGTTGGCCATAACATAGCAACAAAAGACTTCCCAAATCCTAAATATTTTATGTGCACTTCATGTGCCAAAGGGAAGTTAATCCTTAGACCCTCCACCCTGAAGGTGAAGGATTTTTTTTTTGAACATTAAAGATTTTATTCAACTCAAGTGCATTTTACAGAAACAAGCGTGAAGGGATCCACGCTACATGTAGAAAGGATGTCCTTGCCAGGACAATGGCTTGCATCTGAACTTAAACATCGGATCGCTAAAGAAGGATTCTGAATCCTAAGAGCTAGTCGAGCCTGATGATCTGCTTTGACATTTCTGCTCCTGCTAATATGAGCAATCTTGTTGCACCGAAACGAGGGAGAGGCGTGGATTGCTGCAAGATGAAGTCTGTTCTCCCAATGTCCTGGAGCATCAAACACTGTTGATGAAGCTGCCGCTGAAGCTAACACCAAGTTGTCGGTGTAGAAGGAGGGATCTTGAACCTTCAAAAGATCTGCTAACTTCGTTGCAAGCAGCAAACCATAGGTTTCAGCCTGCAGTGGAGAAGAGGTTGGCGGAGAAAGTGCAGATACGTGCAGCTGTTGGAGGTGTTGATTGCCCTGCAAGTGGAAGACAACGCCTAAACCAGTTCGGCTGTTCTCTGTCCCTGTTCGTCTTTCCCATGCTGCATCACAATAGATTAAATTCCCTGAGGAGAAGCTGGGAATTTGATCTTGCGAATTTGGTAGAGGCGTTTGGATTTGCTCCTGTGCGTTCTCAGGTCCTTGCTGATGTGAGGATTTGGTAACTTCTATGTTGGATCCTCTGATTATTGCATTAGATGCTGCATATACCTGCGAAGGCTCGCTTCTCTTCCTGCAAAATAAAGTGTCGTTCCGTGCTTTCCAAAGACACCACAAAAAGGTGTAAAGAGTAGTAACATTTATTTGTGGGTGTTGAGAAGTAAGCAAAGTTTGAATCATATCAGGGATAGAAGGATGATGCTGAGCGATGAATTCAGTTTTAATTAACCAAGGGTAGCAGTACCAAGCTGCCTTAGAAAAAGGACACAAAAACAACATATGCATTTCATCTTCTAAATTGCCACATCTAGAGCAGTATTCATTGATGTGTTTTGAATACCTGCTTGCTCTCTTACCAGTAGGAAGCGCCTTTCTAAGTAGTCTCCAAGCGAAGGTCTGAACTCTTGGCGCCATCTTTGTGTCCCGCCAAACCTGTTTAAGAAGTGATATAACTTGTGCTGGTACAGTTTTGGGCCTTTGTCTCGGCGGGAGCTGAAGATTGTTGAAATAGTGCTTGTAAGCACTTTTGGAGGAGAACTGGCCTGACGGAGTTAGTTTCCAAATCAAAGTATCATGGCCGTTAGCATTAATAATAGGTGTTTGAATAATAGCGTTTGCCGTTTCAGAGCTAAACAAAGTAGTGATCAGGTTTACGTTCCAAGTTTTAAATCCGGGATTCCAAAGATCTTTGACTTGTGCGGGATAAACAAAAGGTTGTTGTTGCAAGATGAGGTTATCATAAATATTTTCCCAGCCAACAAACCAAGGAGAACTCCATATCGAACTATTTCCATCAACAATTTGATACAAAGATGTTGAAATTAGCAGAGGTTTTACCTTTAAAATTGCAGTCCAGAAGGCTGATTTAGGCGTGTTTGGCTTGGCCCTCCAAATGGAGGTGTCGTGGTGGTACTTAGCCTTGAGAATCTGTGCAAGCTGGCTATGTGGATCTTTCGCTAATCTCCATGCCGTCGAGAGGACTAGGCCTTGGTTGACTGCCTGTAAATTTCTAACACCAAGCCCACCAATATTTTTGTCAATACAAACATCAGCCCATGCCCGTAAGCAAAGACTTTTAATTGTATGATCGTCTTGAACACCTGTCCACCAGAAGGTTCTGATAATCGCTGTGAGTTTTGCTAGGAATTTTTTTGAGAAAAGAATGTTGGACATGTAGTAGACAGGGATGGAGGAAAAAACAGATTTAATTAAAGTTAATCTGGCTGCATGCGAAAGACGGTTAGCTTTATAAGTGGAGAGCTTGGATTTAAAATTTTCATACACAAAAGCATAAGCAGTCGATCTATCTTTGGAGGGCAGGATGAGAGGGTGACCAAGATGAGTGAAAGAATTAGCCATGTCCGGTGCTGGAAAGATTGTTCTAATATCTTCTTTAACCTGCAAGGTAACATTTTTGCTGAAAAGAATACTGGATTTGCTCCAGTTTGGTGTCTGGCCAGAGTGTTGACAAAAATGATTAAGAATTTGAGAAATAGTTTGAGCTTCCTGTAGATTAGCTTTGCCACAGATAATAAGGTCATCCGCAAACATCAGAGAGTGAATAGGTGGACAATTTGGTCCAAGAGAAATACCTGTGAGATGATTGGCATTCAGTGCGTCTTGAAGTGCGAGAGATAGTTCATTCACTGCAAAAACAAAAAGATATGGCGACAAAGGACATCCTTGTCTGATACCTCTAGTGCTGCTGAATTTCGCAAAAGATTGGCCATTAATGATCACCGAAAAAGTTGGTGAGGAAATGCAAGCATACACAAGATTAATAAAGTGATGATGAAGCCCTTTTCGTGCAAGCGCCAAGACAATGAAACTCCATTCTACCCTATCAAAATCTTTGGCAAGATCAATTTTTAACATGAAATCCAGGCTTTTCCAAGAAGAGAGTGAGAAAGAATGGGAAATTTCTTGAGCAACTATTATATTATTGCTAATACGCCTACCTTCGATAAAAGCTTGTTGGGAGGGATGAATGTAGTCAGGTAGATGCGCTTTCAGTCGGTTAGCTAAAGATTTTGCAATAATTTTGTAAACCACATTACACAAACTGATGGGCCTAAAATCGGAAGGTAGATGGCAAGCAAGTTTCTTAGGAATGAGCGCAATGTGAGTATCATTAAGATGAGGTGGAAGGGTACCGGAAGTGTAGAAGCTTCTTACCACATTTGTTACATCATCTCCAATCCAATCCCAAGCCGAAGTGTAGAATCCAACACTGAAACCATCGGGTCCTGGTGAAGCATTTTTCTTCATCGCTTTGAGTATTCCCCAAACCTCCTGCTTGTCGGGCACTGAGTTGGTGAAGTCTTCAGTGTCGTGTGGCGGTGTTGTATTCAAGTTGGGCCTGTCATTGTTAGTAACCGAGGAACAAAATATGGACTTGAAGTAATGTACAAATTCAGTTGCTATATCTTCCGGATGATACAAATCATTTCCATGGGAGTTCCTAATAGATATAATACGATTTCGACGCTTCCTCTTTTGAACGGCATTATGAAACAAGGCGGTATTCCTGTCACCCTGAGAAGCCCAATGTTTTTTTGCACGTTGCCGGTAGTATTCAGTAAGTTTGATCATGTTTTCCTCATATTGACTAATAAGGCTTACCTCGAGATTGTGATCCTGGAGCTCTATGGGCTTCATTTGTATTTCATTGATTTGCTGCTGTATACAGTTAAGTTGTTGTTGGATAGGTTTTTTCTTCTTGCACCATCTCTTCAATGCTCCTGCAAGGTTAGTTGTTCTAGCATGGAAGGGTTTGTTAGTAGAAGCATTCCAAGCATTTTTTGCCACACCCTGAAAATCTTCTTCATAAGTCCACCAATTTTCAAACTTAAATTGCAGTTTAGGTTTACAGAAAGTAGATTCTGTTGATATAAGAATAGGAGCATGGTCACCAAGGATGATTGGTAAATTGAAAACATTAGTGTTAGGAAAAAGAGTGCACCATTCAGCATTTGCAAGACAACGATCAAGCCTTTCAAATATAGGAGTAGAAGAAAAACGCTTGTTCGTCCATGTATAAGCCGGACCACTAAAACCTAAGTCAAACAAACCACATTCCTTAACATATGAATTGAAAGTGCGCATACGGTACTTATTAACATTGACAGAGGTGGTATCCATATCACACATGATTTCATTTAAGTCTCCAAAACAGAGTACCGGCTTACCAAGATTTTCATTAACAAAATTGAAAACATGATCCCAAATCATCCTAATGTGGCGATGATGAGGATCTCCATAGATACAAGCCAACAGAAACTCTACATTAGTAGCTTTATCTATAACTATGGCTAATATCATATGGTGGTTGGTAAACTTGAGAGAAACATGAACTTCATCAGACCAAAGCATCCAGAGCCCACCAGACCGACCTTTGGATGGAACTACAAAACTATCAGCAATATTAAAATGAGAGTTGAGTTGAGAACTATTGTACCTGGAGGTTTGTGTTTCAGACACAAAAGTTACTTGCGCACTGGTGGAATTCATAAACTTGGCAAGGTACTCCATTTTAGTGGAACGACCAAGGTCCTTGCCCACACCTTGGCAATTCCACCCCACAAGCTTCATGGTGCCTAAAACGCCTTTGGATCTGGCGCTGCTGTCCAGGAGCATGGCATGCCTTCAGCCATCCCTCTTTCAGTCAATCTTCAAGAACCAGTTGCTGCAAGCAGGCAACCAGATGACCAAGGTAGCTGCCAGGAAGCTGATCCCAACGCTGAGCGTCAGTTGCTCGTCAGTGAGGAGACAGATAGGAATTAGGGAACCGTGAGCCTCTAAGTCAGTCAAAAATTCGACATGCAAGATCTGAAAAATCAGAGCTGGTAGAGCTGGTAGAAAGGATCGATGTATTGGGTCGAGCTCGGGAGACGCCGGGCGTCAACGATTCGGCGGCAGTAGCGGTAGCAAAGGGATCGGCGGCGGAGCACTTGCTTCCTGTCCTAAGGATGAATCGCCAGTTTTCCTACAAAGAATTCAAGGCGATATTTGTGGACCAATACATCCCCTGTCGGGACCATTCAGGTACTTTATGGTCCTGATTGATGCATCCACTAGGTGGAGCCATGTATGCCTATTATCTACAAGGAACCATGCTTTTGCAAAGCTGGTTTCCCAGATAATAAAACTAAAAGCAAATTTTCCGGATAGCCAGATCAAATCCATAAGAATGGATAATGCTGGAGAATTCACCTCCAAAGCATTTGATGACTATTGTCTGGCATTAGGCATACAAGTGGAACATTCAGTTCCACATATCCACACTCAAAATGGCCTTGCAGAGTCATTAATCAAGAGGATTAAATTAATTGCTAGGCCACTTTTGCAGAACTGCCAGCTCCCAACCAGTTGTTGGGGCCATCTTTGTGATGCATGCGGCAGCATTAATCCAATTAAGGCCAACTGCATATCACTCTGCATCTCCCTTGCAGCTAGTGCATGGGAAAGAACCAATTATTTCCCATCTGCGAAGATTCGGTTGCGCTGTGTACGTGCCGATCTCACCACCTCAGCGTACAACCATGGGCCCTCACCGGAAGTTGGGGATCTATGTCGGGTACGAGTCTCCGTCTATAATCAAATACCTCGAGCCTATGACTGGGGGTCTGTTCACGGCTCGGTACGCTGATAGTATTTTTAGTGAGGATCATTTCCCGGCATTAGGGGGAGGAGTGTACCAAAAGAAATTTCGAGAAATTTCATGGAGTGCCGAGGGCCTCCAATCATTAGACGCACTAGCGAAGCTGAACTTGAAGTTCAAAGGATCATGAACCTCCAAAGGCTAGCTAATAATATTCCAGATGCCTTCACTGATCATAGTGGAGTGACAAAATCGCATATACCTGCTGTAAATGCGCCAGAGAGAGGAGAGGTAGCCCCGAAGGCTATTGACTCAAATTTGGGCCAAACCCCAAGGAAAAGGGGTAGACCTCTGGGTGCTCGAGATAAAGTTCCGCGGAGACGTCCGCAGAAGAAAATTCTTGAACCAAATATGTCACACCCTAAGGCAGTTGAAGAAGCTCGACCTGAAGTTGAGAAATTCCCTGAAGTGATCCATCCTGAAGATGGAATGCCCAGTGCGCAATCGCGTGCACAAACTGATTTTGGCACTCGGCCATCAGAACAACCAGACTCGGTCGTCTTGGGAAATCACGACAAGATGGTGGAAATGAATGATGAAATCAGCATAAATTATGTTGATTCAGGAGTGTCATATAATAGAAAGACTACTGTTGTCAACATATATTTTGCCTCCAAAATTTCTTCAGTCGATCTAGATCCAGAGCCTAAGTCCATGGCAGAGTGCCAGAAGCACCCAGAATGGGTTAAATGGAAAGAAGCAATTGAGGCTGAATTGCGCTCGCTTTACCGGAGGAATGTGTTCAGCCATGTTGTGCGAACTCCTCCCCGAGTTATCCCTGTTGGATACAAGTGGGTTTTCGTTCGGAAGAGGAACGAAAATAACCAGGTGGTGAGATATAAAGCGAGGCTGGTAGCACAAGGTTTCTCGCAGAGACCAGGCATCGATTACGATGAAACATACTCTCCTGTGATGAGTGGCATCACGTTCCGATATTTAATATCTATGGCAGCTAGCCTAAACATGCAAATGCAGTTGATGGATGTGGTGACCGCATACTTGTATGGGTCACTTGACTCAGAGATATATATGAAAGTCCCTGAAGGGCTAAAGATCCCACATCCAAAACAAAATCGCAACATGTATAGTGACAAATTGCAGAGGTCGCTATACGGGTTAAAACAGTCCGGTAGAATGTGGTACAACCGACTGAGTGAATTTCTCCTGAAGAGAGGTTACACCAATCATGATGATTGTCCCTGCGTATTTATCAAGAAATCCCAGAACGGATTTTGTATCATCTCAGTCTATGTCGATGATCTCAATATCATCGGAAACACAGAGGACATAAAGGAAGCTATGTCTTACCTTAAGACGGAGTTTGAGATGAAAGACTTGGGTAAAACCAAGCTTTGCTTAGGCCTGCAATTTGAGCACCTCTCTCAAGGAGTGTTGATACACCAGTCTACTTATACAAAGATGGTCCTTGAAAGATTTAACATGGATAAATCTCACCCTCTAAGAACCCCCATGGTCGTAGATCCCTTGAAACGGATAAAGACCCATTCAGACCTTGTGAAGAAAATGAGGAAGTTTTGGGACCTGAAGTTCCCTATCTGAGTGCCATTGGAGCACTAATGTACCTTGCGAATTGCACTAGGCCTGATATTGCATTCGCGGTAAACCTGCTGGCTAGGTATAGTGCTGCTCCAACCAAAAGGCATTGGGTTGGCATCAAAACTGTCCTCAGATACCTCCAAGGTACTCAAGATCTTGGATTGTTCTATAAAAGAAATCAAGACTTGACCATGGTGGGATATGCAGATGCCGGCTATATGTCTGATCCCCACAATGCTAGATCACAGACTGGATTTGTATTTCTCTGTGGTGGTGTATTTCTCTGTGGTGGTACGGCTATTTCGTGGTCTTTCAAACAGGCCCTAGTAGCCACGTCTACAAACCACTCGGAGATAATTGCAATGTATGAGGCCGCACGAGAGTGTGTCTGGCTTAGACGAATGACAAGTCACATTCTAAAGTCATGTGGACTAAATGTCATCAATAACCCCACCATTATCTATGAAGATAATGCTGCTTGTGTTGCACAAATGCAGATGGGCTACGTTAAGAGCAATCTGACAAAGCATATTGCTCCCAAATTCTTCTACCCTCATGAGCTCCAGAAGAGCGGGGAGGTGAATATTTTGCATACTAAGTCATGTGAAAATCTTGCCGATTTATTCACAAAGTCTCTACCTGCACCTAGTTTCCTCCGATGTGTTCATGGCATTGGTATGAGACGGCTTAGAGAGATGCAAGGTTTAGGGGGAGATAAACCCTAAACCGTAGCCCATAATATGAGTTCTTGGAGAACTCATAATGGTCCTCAAGATCATCATTAATCTTGAAGATTAGTTGTTGTACTCTTTTCCTTGGTGACTTTATCCCACCGGGTTTTCTCATTCAAGGTTTTTAATGAGACAACAAGTGTAACATAGCTTGCGTGTGCAATGTACTCTTTCTCCGTTGATCCCTTTTTTCCCATTGGGTTTTTGGGAGGAGTTTTAATGAGACATGTGCATTTCGCGATATACGCCCAAGGGGGAGTGTTATGAAACACAAAATCATTTTCCTTGGTGGCCAAGGAACCCTACTAGCTTCTTTGAAAATCAAGTTACTAGCTTTCTTGAAAGTCAAGTTTAGTAGCTTCCTTGAAGGCCAAGTTAACTAGATTTCTTGGAAGCCAAGTAGGCTTGTGTGGGCTATATACCTAAAATGTCATTGAAGCAAAGGCTATAAATAGATGGCATTAGAGGAGAGTTGAACACACACAAAATTTTCGTATTGTAAGACAACACAATATAATAAAGAGCTCTCAGATTTCTCTTATATCCTTGGTGTCCCTTGTTCTTGTGTTCTTGTGATTGTGCTCCTTTGTGTGTCGTGATTATCAAGCAAGCAAGTGTTGAACAACAACGTTTCTCAACAGGCTGGAATTTTTCTAGAGACAAAAACAGCCGACAGCAGACTCCCCACGCACATGCACCTTACAGACTTGTAGCTATGGCCACGCCGGTTACACACCAAAGATCACATATACACACGTTTCAGCACCATATTAAATCTCAGATTCGCCCAAAAATTGCAAAGCAGCATCGAACCTGCACACAGAGGAATTAACCATCAATGCAACGTTAATTCAAAAAAATCCAAAATTCTAAGAAAAAAAGGAAATTGTTAACCTTTAATATAGTATTATATTATATTATATGTACCATTTATCTGATGTTATTTCTTTATTCGTATTTTTCGAAGCCCAGTTTCTGAAAGACACGTCAAAGTTTCTCGAGGGATCCGTAGCCTTACGTTGAGGTATTTCTATACCGGCGTCTCGATTGATTTGGTTAGGCATTCCGTAGAAAGCTACTACTACTACAACAAAGCTGAATTTGAGTTGGCTGAACTCGAGCTAGAGCTGGAGGAGCGTCACCGTCAGCGTCAAGCTGGAGCTGATGAATGACCGCAGCGCGCGGTATATATATATATCTCATGATATTAAACAAAATTGCTTGCCATCTCTATGTTAAGTTACTGTTTTATCAGTCAACACTCTGTCGATGTGTGTTATGTACTGCTCTCTTCCAGGCAGTCTCTCTGCGTGCAAGAGCATCTCCAACATATCCCCTAAATACGTGTCCTTTAACTAGTATAAAATGCCCGTGCGTTCCTACGGGAAAACAAAACATAAGGAGAGGTGATTTCATTTTACTACGCGATATAAGTACGATGATTTGTAGTATTCGACTCAATACTATACTTTGATATTTTTATCCTTACTCCTAACCACTCTTAACCCCTCTAATGACCAACCATGTATGTTCTTTATCTCTTTTTACACATTCATCTCTTCTATAGTGTGCAATCTAGCGAATTCCAACCATGTTAGTTATCTTTGCTTAAAACAATTAGAAGCACGTTAATAATAAGAATAGTTTTGTTGATACTAAAGCAACTCCGAAAAGTGGCTCTCTTTCCTATACACTTTATGCATTTTTTTATAACTATTAATATAGGAACTATATTGACACTCTAGATTTTTCACAATGCATACAACAGTTTATTATAAATCGTTTATATCCTCTCGTAAGTGGCTATCAAACACTGGTAGAAAAAAGGCCATCGGTCGCGGTTCGCAACTGCCATTGGTCGTGGTTGCGCAACCGCGACCAAAAGCGCGACTAAAAGCCCCCCCCCTTTAGTCGCGGTTCCTTACGAACCGCGACTAAAGGCGCCTCCACGTGGCCGCCAGCAGTCCTTCGGGGCGGAGGACCTTTAGTCGCGGTTCTCCTCACCAACCGCGACTAAAGGTCGCCGCAGGTTTAGGGTTTTAGCCCCCCCCCCCCTAAACCTGGTTTTCTTTTTAATTTTTATTTTAATTTTGAAGGAGTTTCACATATTCTACGGTACTACATACATGCATATGAATGTACAATTTCAAACAAATTTGAAATTAGAACCAAAAAGAATTCAAGAGGAATATACAATATATATTCAATAACGGATGACCATATACAATTTTGAACAAGTTTCCATACATAATTTAGTGCATATAAAGTTCTTCGTCCTCTACATAGTGTTCTCCTCTAGGATCGATGACTTCCCTCGCGAACCATCCAGCTAGTTCCTCTTGAAGTGGTCGGAAGCGAGCTTCTGGACTAAGCGTCGTCCGGAGGTTAATCCTCTTGATGTTGTTCTCAGACGGCTGCCGCTCAGTGGTGTATCTCCGGATCCTCTCACAAACATACACTACAAGAAAAGTTGCCATGGCCGACGAAGTTGAAGTCGCGCCGTGGTTGCTGGTGTACCATGGCCGACAATTTTTGGTCTGTCCGTTGTGCATGTCAAAACTTTTTTTTTCTTGTTTTTGAGGCCACCTAGCCCGACGAAAGCGGCCAAAACGTCGCGTATGGTGGCCCGGGACATGGTGCATCGCGAATTCTCGGGTTCGCCGGCCGAGTCAACGCAAATCCGCACCGCCCAGGGATGTAGGGCCCACATGGCAGCCTCTTTAGCATTGTTTTTTTTCTCGATCGCGCCATCTCGTTCAACGCTCTCCGATCGAGCCGTTTACGATGCAGGATCATGGGTCCCGCTTGTCATCCTCTATGAACCAAAATTCCTTCTTTTCTTGGATTTTTTTGACCCCCGATTTCCGGCTACTTCCTTTTTCTTTTGATCCCGTGCCGCCTTGGAAACGTTGAGACCGCTGCTGCTAAATGGGACCCGCATGTCATCCTCTATGTGCAATCAACTTTCTTTTCTTGGAGTTTTTTTTGGCACCTCATATTTGGTCACTTGCCTTTTTTTTCGATCCCCTGCCGCCTCTCAAACGGTGATACCGCTGCTGCTAAATGGGACCCGCATGTCATCCTCTATGTACTATAAAACTTTCTTTTCTTGGATTTTTTTTGGCACCTCATATTTGGTCACTTGCCTTTTTCTTTCGATCCCTTGCCGCCTCTCAAACGGTGATACCGCTGCTGCTAAATGGGACCCGCATGTCATCCTCTATGTACTATAAAACTTTCTTTTCTTGGATTTTTTGGCACCTCATATTTGGTCACTTGCCTTTTTGTTTCGATCCCCTGCCGCCTCTCAAACGGTGATACCGCTGCTGCTAAATGGGACCCGCATATCATCCTCTATGTACTATAAAACTTTCTTTTCTTGAATTATTTTTGGCTCCTGATATTTGGTCACTTGCCTTTTTCTTTCGATCCCCTGCCGCCTCTCAAACGGTGAGACCGCTGCAGCTAAATGGGACCCGCATGTCATCCTCTATGAGCAATCAACTTTCTTTTCTTGGAGTTTTTTTGGCACCTCATATTTGGTCACTTGCCTTTTTCTTTCGATCTCATGCCACGTTTGAAACGTTGAGTAACCTGCTGGCTCATGGGACCCGCATGTCATCCTCTATGTGCTATAAAAGTTTCCTTTGTTGGATTTTTTTTTCACCCTCTGATTTTTGGCTTGCCTTTTTCTTTTGATCCCCTGCCCCCTTTGAAACGTTGAGTAAGCTGTTGGCTCAAGGGACCCGCATGTCATCCTCTATGTCCATCAACTTTCTTTTCTTGGATTTTTTTTTCACCCCCTAATTACTAGCTACTTTCTTTTTCTTTTGATCTCAAGCCGCATTACAAACATTGAGACCGCTGCTGCAAAATGGGACCCACATGTCATCCTCTATGTACAATAAATCTTGGATTATTTTTGGCTCCTGATATTTGGTCACTTGCCTTTTTCTTTCAATCTCATGCCACCTTTGAAACATTGAGTAAGCTGCTGGCTCATGGGTCCCGCATGTCATCCTCTATGAACAATAAAAGTTTCCTTTCTTGGAGTTATTTTTGACCCCTAATTTCTGGCTATTTGCCTTTTTCTTTTGATCCCCTGCCCCCTTTGAAACGATGAGGACGCTGTTGGCAGGTCGGTCCCACATGTCATCCTCTATGAACAATAAAAGTTTTCTTTGGTGGATTTATTTTTGACCCCTAATTAATTTCTAGCTATTTCCTTTTTTTTCTTTTGATCCCCTGCCGCCTTGGAATTGTTGAGAATGCTGCTGCCTCATTTTTCTTTTGGTCCTGTGCCGCCTTGGAAACGTTGAGACCGCTGCTACAAAATGGGACCCACATGTCATCCTCTATGTACAATAAAGTTTCTTTTCTTGGATTATTTTTGGCTCCTGATATTATGTCACTTGGCTTTTTCTTTCGATCTCATGCCGACTTTGAAACGTTGAGGATGCTGCTGCCTCATGGGTCCCGCATGTCATCCTCTCAGAACGATAAATGTTTTCTTTTCTTCTATTTTTTTACCAACTGATTTTTGGCTTTTTTTTATTTTCGATCCCCTGCCGCCTTTGAAACGTTGACGACGATGCTGGCTCATGGGTCCCCGATGTCAGCCTCCCCGTACAAGAAACATGTGATATTTTATTTTGCAGACAATAAACGTTGTATTTCGCTCTGAGCTATTGCAAACGGATAAATTAAATCTTTATATCTGCATAAACAAACTTATATGTTGAATCTCCTTGTTTTTTGTTTTTGCGAAGCATAGGACTTTCCTGTTTTTTTTTTTTGAGAAAAATCCGACCTTTCCTGTTTTGGAGTGGGCTGAAATTGTACGAGTCAAAAG
Organism: Lolium rigidum; assembly: GCF_022539505.1. Classification (NCBI taxonomy): domain Eukaryota; kingdom Viridiplantae; phylum Streptophyta; class Magnoliopsida; order Poales; family Poaceae; genus Lolium; species Lolium rigidum. The sequence continues at coordinate 283,319,866 of NC_061509.1, forward strand.
GCCTAGCGGGATAGTTCGAAGGCCCAGATGTCTAGATACAGCCCAATTGAAATCTTTCTTTTCTTGGATTTTTTTTCACACCCTGATTTCTGGCTACTTCATTTTTTCTTTCGGTCCTGTGCCGCCTTGGAAGCGTTGAGACCGCTGCTACAAAATGGGACCCGCATGTCATCCTCTATGTACAATAAAGTTTCTTTTCTTGGATTATTTTTGGCTCCTGATATTATGTCACTTGCCTTTTTCTTTCAATCTCATGCCGACTTTGAAACGTTGAGGAAGGCTGCTGGCTCATGGGTCCCGCATGTCATCCTCTATGAACAATAAAAGTTTCCTTTGTTGGATTTATTTTTTTCCCCTAATTTCTGGCTATTTGCCTTTTTCTTTTGATCCCCGCCCCCTTTGAAACGATGACGACGCAGCTGGCAAGTCGGTCCCACATGTCATCCTCTATGAACAATAAAAGTTTCCTTTGATGGATTTATTTTGACCCTAATTAATTTCTGGCTATTTCCTTTTTTTCTTTTGATCCCCTGCTGCCTTGAAATAGTTGAGGATGCTGCTGCCTCATGGGTCCCGCATGTCATCCTCTCAGAAAGGTAAATGTTTCTTTTCTTGAATTTGTTTACCAACTGATTTTTGGCTTATTTTTTCTTTCGATCTCCTGCCACCTTTAAAACGTTGACGACGCTGTTGGCTCATGGGTCCCCAATGTCAGCCTCCCCATACTGCAAATCCTCTTTATGCAAAGGTTGTATTTCTAGATAGATAAGGTGGATTCAAATTGCCATGGTTCGAGTGCAGCTCGGGTAAGCCTTCTTGCCTGATTAATGGAAGTAGTGTATATATAGCAAGGTCAAGACATGTGGCTCGGTGTAATGAATCTATTTGAATCATGTTGTGGGTTCAATCCGATAGTTCTCTAACGAGGTCAGCCAAAATAGAAATTAAGTTTTTTTCTAAAACGGAAATGCAAATTAAGATGAACACAAACATTAGTTATCATAATAGCCGATCATACATACATACTTGCTAAGAGCAAAAGCTTGCCGAGTTTTACCACCCATACAATTAATTAGCAGTTCGGATAAGATAACCTTATATAAGTATAACTACAAATGCATTTGCTAAGGGCTCATGGGGCAACGGAACTAGACAACCGCGAACTTTATGACCGAGCATGTCACAGCGGCATCGAAAGATCTTGACCTTCAACTTTGATCCAATGCGAAGTTTGGCACCGTCAATGAACTTTTTCCACCTGGAAGTAACAGCCAATCGGCCATCTGTGGGACTGACAGAGTACCGTCCCTCCACGGTGAGACCTTCAATCTTCATGACGAGGGATATCTTTCCCCTTCGGCCGGCATTGAGATTCTTGGAGATACTTTTAGGAAATTTCTGATTCAAAGCAAGAGATACCACCAAAAATTAGTCAATGGCACCAATGCACTGAACTATGTGAGACTTTGAGCAGAGAAGACTGTAGGATAACGTAGCATAGAAAACAAAAATTTTCCTACGGTGAACACGCAATCCAAGCCAAGATGCAATCTAGAAGACGGTAGCAACGAGGGGATTATCGAGTCTCACCCTTGAAGAGATTCCAAAGCCTACAAGAGGAGGCTCTTGTTGCTGCGGTATACGTTCACTTGCCGCTTGCAAAAGCGCGTAGAAGATCTTGATCACGATCGGTTCCGGCGCCACGAACGGGCAGCACCTCCGTACTCGGTCACACGTTCGGTTGTTGATGAAGACGACGTCCACCTCCCCGTTCCAGCGGGCAGCGGAAGTAGTAGCTCCTTTTGAATCCGACAGCACGACGGCGTGGTGTCGGTGGCGGTGGAGAAATCCGGCGGAGCTTCGCTAAGCGTGCGGGATATGGTGGAGGAGCGGGGCGCTAGGGTTTGGGGAGAGGGGGTGGCCGGCCACTATAGGGGGCGGCCAAGCTTGTGGCTTTGGTGTGGCCGGCCCCCTCCCTTGGCCCTCTATATATAGGTGGAAGCCCCAAGTGTTGGACTACAAGTCTTCGAATAAGACCCGAACCCAAAACCTTCCATATGGTGGGAAACCTTCCCAAGCTAGGATTCCCACTAGAGGTGGGAATTCCACCTTCCATAGGGGGTGGCCGGCCCCTTATGGGGGAGTCCACTTGGGACTCCACCCCACTAGGGTTGGCCGGCCATGGTGGTGGAGTCCCATGTGGACTCCACCTTCCTAGGTGGGTTCTTCCGGACTTTTCTAGAACCTTCTAGAACCTTCCATAGAACCTTCCGCATCATTTTAATTCACATAAAATGACATCCTATATATGAATCTTATTCTCCGGACCATTCCGGAACTCCTCGTGATATCCGGGATCTCATCCGGGACTCCGAACAAATATTCGAACTCCATTCCATATTCAAGTTCTACCATTTCAACATCCAACTTTAAGTGTGTCACCCTACGGTTCGCGAACTATGCGGACATGGTTGAGTACTCACTCCGACCAATAACCAATAGCGGGATCCGGAGATCCATAATGGCTCCCACATATTCAACGATAACTTTAGTGATCGAATGAACCATTCACATACGATACCAATTCCCTTTGTCACGCGATATTTTACTTGTCCGAGGTTTGATCATCGGTATCACACTATACCTTGTTCAACCTCGTCTCTGACAAGTACTCTTTACTCGATACCGTGGTATGTGGTCTCTTATGAACTTATTCATATGCTTGCAAGACATTAGACGACATTCCACCGAGAGGGCCCAGAGTATATCTATCCGTCATCGGGATGGACAAATCCCACTCGTTGATCCATATGCCTCAACTCATACTTTCCGGATACTTAATCCCACCTTTATAACCACCCATTTACGCAGGTGGCGTTTGATGTAATCAAAGTACCTTTCCGGTATAAGTGATTTACATGATCTCATGGTCATAAGGACTAGGTAACTATGTAACGAAAGCTTATAGAAAATAACTTAATGACGTGATCTTATGCTACGCTTAATTGGGTGTGTCCATTACATCATTCATATAATGATATAATCTTGTTATTAATAACATCCAATGTTCATGATTATGAAACTAATCATCTATTAATCAACAAGCTAGTTAAGAGGCTTACTAGGGACTCTTTGTTGTTTACATATCACACATGTATCAATGTTTCGGTTAATACAATTATAGCATGGTATATAAACATTTATCATAAACATAAAGATATATAAAAACCACTTTTATTATTGCCTCTTGGGCATATCTCCAACAGATCTCCCACTTGCACTAGAGTCAATAATCTAGATTACATTGTAAGGTACCTAACACCCATGGCATTCGGGTGTTGGTCATGCTTTGCCCTAGGGAGAGCTTTAGTCAACGGATCTGCTACATTCGGATCGGTGTGTACTTTGCAAATCTTTACTTCTCCATCTTCGATGTACTCGCGAATCGAATGATAACGCAGCTTGATATGCTTCAGCCTCTTGTGTGACCTTGGTTCATGTGCATTGGCGATGGCACCCATGTTGTCACAATATATGACTAGTGGGTCCAATGCACTAGGAACCACACCGAGCTCTACAATGAACCTCTTCATCCATACCGCTTCTGATGAAGCCTCCGAAGCCGCTATGTACTCCGATTCCGTTGAGGATTTCGCCACCGTGCACCGCTTCGAGCTTGCCCAGCCTATCTGCAGCACCATTCAATATAAACACGTACCCGGACCGTGACTTAGAGTCATCGGGATCGGTGTTCCAACTTGCATCGGTGTAACTTGTTACAACGAGCTCTTGGTCACCTCCATAACAAAGAAACATATCCTTAGTTCTTTTCAAGTACTTCAGGATATTCTTGACCGCTGTCCGGTGTTCCATTCCTGGATCACTTTGATATCTCGCTAGTTAAACTAACGGCATGTGCTATATCCGGTCTTGTACATAGCATGGCATACATGATAGAGCCTACTCGCCGAGGCATAGGGGATCTTACTCACCCTTTCTCTTTCTTCCGCCGTAGCCGGTCCTTGAGTCTTACTCAAGACCTTGCCTGGTAACATCGGTAAGAATCCTTTCTTACTTTCGTCCATTCTAAACTTCTTTAGAATCTTGTCCGAGTATGTACTCTGTGATAGCCCTATTAGACGTCTTGATCTATCTCTATAAATCTTGATGCCTAATATATATGATGCTTCACCAAGGTCTTTCATTGAAAAACTATTATTCAAATAACCCTTTACACTCGCTTAATAGTTCTATATCATTCCCAATCAACAATATGTCATCTACATATAATATCAGGAATGCTACTGCAGCTCCCACTCACTTTCTTGTAAATACAGGCCTCTCCATGACACTGTATAAACCCGAAGTCTTTGATCACCTTATCAAAGCGTCGGTTCCAACTTCTTGATGCTTGCTTCAGTCCATAGATTGAACGCTGAAGTTTGCATACTTTGTCAGCATTTTTAGGATCGACAAAACCTTTGGGTTGTACCATATACAACTCTTCCTCAATGTCTCCATTAAGGAACGCCGTTTTAACATCCATCTGCCAAATCTCATAATCGAAAAATGCAGCTATTGCTAACAAAATCCTCACAGATTTTAGCTCACTACAAGAAAAGTTGCCATGGCCGACGAAGTTGAAGTCGCGCCGTGGTTGCTGGTGTACCATGGCCGACGATTTTGGTCCCTCCGTGGTGCATGTCAAAACTTTTTTTTTCTCGTTTTTGAGGCCACCTAGCCCGACGAAAGCGGCCAAAACGTGGCGTATGGTGGCCCGGGACGTGGTGCATCTCGAAATCTCGGGTTCGCCGGCCGAGTCAACGCAAATCCGCACCGCCGAGGGATGTAGGGCCCGGATGGCAGCCTCTCCGGCATTGTTTTTTTCTACATCGCGCCATCTCGTTCAACGAGCCGTTTACGATGCGGGATCATGGGTCCCGCATGTCATCCTCTATGAACCAAAATTCTTTCTATTCTTGGATTTTTTTTGACCCCCGATTTCCGGCTACTTCCTTTTTCTTTTGATCCCTTGCCGCCTTGGAAACGTTGAGACCGCTGTCGCTAAATGGGACCCGCATGTCATCCTCTATGTGCAATCAACTTTCTTTTCTTGGAGTTTTTTTTGGCACCTCAAATTTGGTCACTTGCCTTTTTCTTTCGATCCCCTGCCGCCTCTCAAACGGTGATACCGCTCCTGCTAACTGGGACCCGCATGTCATCCTCTATGTACTATAAAACTTTCTTTTCATGGATTATTTTTGGC
>NC_061509.1:283325231-283477731 GCF_022539505.1 Lolium rigidum
GGGTTTAGTGTTTAGGGTGTTTAGGGATTAGGGATTAGAGATTTAAGGTTTTAGGGTTGTTTAAGGTTTAGGGATCATCGATCGAGTGCGCACACACATTATTAGATCGAGGCACCCGCGCCTTTACGCATAAATTGCATGCATATATATGTGTGTTTTTTGGCCACCAACGATATATAGATGATCGAGAGAGAGAGATTGAAATCCCCAAGAATATGTTCAAATATACATTAAAATATATGCACGAATGCATGGTAGGCCATGCATGCACACTAATTATATATATATATATGAGGCAACTTAATCAAATGTGTTTTCATTCGAGAGAACTTGTCAAAATTAAAGGTAATTAATTTATCACGATAATTATATAATTAATTAATGAATCTCAGGGATATGTTATACAACATGATCGATATAGGCCATGTATATATTAATTGGTGTTAATCTACGGTTTGCTAGCTAGCTGCTATATATAGAGCATGTTTTTATTAGATCGGGTTATAGCTAGTATACTTTAGGGTTATGTGTTTTCATTAAGTAGGGTTGATTAGCTATGGTTAGTTACATATATATGGTTTAGGGTTAATGCATGGCACATTTAATTTAATTAGAGGACCGCGAGGCACCCCTGGCATGCTTGATGCACAATTAAGTGTCGTTGGCCTATATATAGGGTTTAATTAGGGTTTAGGGTTAGGGTTAGGGTTTAGGGTATAGGGTTTAGTGTTTAGGGTGTTTAGGGTTTAGGGATTAGGGATTAGGGTTTCGGGGTTGTATAAGGTTTAGGGATCATCGATCGAGTGCGCACACACATTATTAGAGGCACCCGCGCCTTTGCGCATAAAGTGCATGCGTATAGTTTAGGGTTATTTGTTTTAATTAAGTAGGGTTTGATCGGCTAGGGTTAGTTACATATATATGGTTTAGGGTTAATGCATGGCACATTACATATAGTTTAAATCTCAAGAATGTTTATACATGATAGGCCATATGTGCAAAGGAATTTTTTCCACTGTGAACTTGTCAAAATTCAAGTTTATCGGTGCCAATGGAAACTAGTCCAAAAAATTACATAGAGGACCAAAAGTACTAGACAATAACTAATAGAACCTGCAACTTTACAAAAAGGACCCCAAAACATATAGAAGAAAATCAATCGAGTCCTTCTCGACCGCACATCGAGATCTCTGCTCCGCATCCTTTCCGGCAACTCCGTCGCGGGGACGCACCACTTGGGACGGTGTCGCCGGTAGTCGCCGGGACGAAGGAGAAGAAGGGCCTCGGCAACGGCATATTGGCTGCGAGAAGGGCCGCTGAAAGGCCAAGATGTGCACGGGCAAGACGGATGACGCCGTCGTATGCCCCGAGCTTGTGAACTTTAGCGAGCTTGACTTCCCCATTGGCCGGATACGGAAGCACGACCAAAGCAAGCCTCACCGTTAGCGCCATCACATTGATGGCACCGGATCGGGGTTTGGCCGGCAAGATCCGCCAGATTCACCATAGGCCGGATCCGAAGCCGATGACGAGATCCCCGACTCCATTGCGCCATTACTGCTCATGGGAAACACCTGGATCTAAGCTTACAACAACACTAACTCCCTCGGATCCAAATTAGCTGACTCAACTTTGCTTATCTAAATATGGATGTATCCACACATGTTTTTACTCTAGATACATACACGTCTAAGGAAAGTTGAATCAATTAATTTAGTTCGGAGGGTGTACAATATACTGAGAGAGAAGTCGGCCTCGTCTCCGGCCGGCGAGGCCGCGCGGAGAGAAGGGGGAGAGGAGCCGGGGAGTGGGAGAGACTCGAGAGAGAAAGAGAAGAGGAAGAAATGAGAGCTCCACGGGGAAGAACATTATTTTTGTCGTTCTGCTCGTAGCTTGAAACTGAAAATTTCGGCCGCGCGCCAAATCATCCCGCCTCATCCATTCGAAAATCCCGTGACCAGTTTTACCCTTTTAACCTAGATCCGGAAGCTACAACCCACCGACCATGGAGGGCTCATTCGGTAACAATGAAATATCTTGCCTAGATCCCGAACCCTCCCCACAGGCCCACACTCACCCACCAACCATTCGCCCCATTAGCTTAAAAATACTCTCACACGCCAAAGCTCTGACTCTCTACGGTACTAGATGCGCCGCCGCCGGCATACTCCTCCACGGCGTAGCCTTGATCGTGTTGGCTGTCCACCCACTGATCCGCTCCCCGCCGCCCTCGTCACCGACGGATCCGCTTCACCGCCGACCTCGCCACCGACGGATCGCGCTTCACCGCCGACCTCGCCACCGACTACCTCGCCGCGGCGGGCTGTATCAACTTCACCGAATACCTTGCCGGCCAACCAGATCTGCTTCACTAACGCCCGCTTCTACTGAAACAGGGTCGATTCATCGTCTCCCGCGTTCGCCGCCGCTGGAATGCAAGTTGCCGCCCCCGTCCACCCCACCGCAGCTTGGTTAGTACGCTGGCCCGTTAGATCGCGGTGTTTCTTTAGCCATGTTTTGTGTAGTTATTTGCAGATCTCATATGCCGTTAACTTTCTTGATGTGTTGCTTCGCATGAAGTTTGTTTAAATATTGTACGGTACAAAAGCATTATCCGGTCGCTACCATCATGTTCATTCTACGACACTGTGTGCATCCACATATTTATAGCCTTGTACCCATTCATTTGCTGCCAACTATTTTTGTACTTGCATGCTATTGTCGTACTTGCTTTTATAGTCATGCTATGGGCATTTCCAATCTGCTTGTTCTTATACCACGTCATTAGCTCACCGCTAGCTGTTTTCTCGTGTCACGCTATTCTCACCTTGCTTTTATAATCATGCTATGTGCATTTCCAATCTGCTTGCTCTTATACCTCGTCTTTAGCTTATATAGTTATTGCTTTGCGTGCATGTCTGGTCTTTGTATTATCGTAGACTGACTTGTCAATGTTATTTTTCCTAGGGTTTGATCATGCGAACCACTTATTAGAACATCCAACATTAACAGCGGGGACACTAGGGAATGTTGGAATCTGAGTTCTTGGTTGGTAATTTTGGTAGTTTACTTCCTTTATTATCTATAACCTATATGCATTGTTCCTTATGCAAGAGATTAACACTTGGAACTCTGCCATAGCAATGCCATTCATGCTTTACTATGTTTCTGCCTATTTGATATGCTTGTCTTAGAGAAACTGCGAAGGTGATTTGAACCTGACATTTGGTCATTCTTAATGCAAGTTTACTTTATGTGAAAAACCTTGGCATTACCCTACTCTAAATCTGAATGTCTGAAATTCGTATCTCATGCAAAGCAACATCTAGTTGGTTTTAATCTGATATCTTGTAAATATTGGCTTATTCATTTGGCAGCTCAAGTTTTTTGTTATTTGAAACCAGGCTGACTTGGTCTTAAATGTGATATCTAAACACGGATTAAGGACAATGGAGCGGGAGGATTAGCATTTCACTTGATGGCTGAACCTAAAATAACGAGGCATGTTGACCACAACTAGTGCACGCAAGAGAAGGACCTGCGAGCGAACCGGTATGTGCTTAGTACATGCATCTTATCTTATCTTGTGCTTATTTACGCTACATCTTTGTTATCTGATCTCTACATTGCGTAATACATGTTTGAATAGTTAATTGTTGTAACTATGTTTGCAATGTTACCAGAATGCAGTTTTAATGAAGCGAGTCATCATTAGAAGATAGTCGCCAAAAAAGATGCGTAGCGACCACTGTGCAACATTATGATGTAAGTTTGTGCTTAGTACAAGTTCCATACATTGTCTTATTTATGCAACTTGTTATTATCTTATATCTACATTGCATAATAAATGTTTGCATAGTTCATCGTTTAACTCTTTTTGCATTATTATCGGAATGCGGTTGTGATGAAGCAATCTTCATTAGAAGTGAGGCCCACAAAAGTTCGATATTTCTTCGATGCATCTTCTCATAGCCGTCAACCTAGACCATTGCTTGTCATCAAACGAGTAAATATCTCAAGGCTGTACTTTATAAAAGACATGGTATTGCTTGCTTTAAGATACTGTAGGCTGATATGTTGACAAAGAGTACACAAGATTCAATCAAGGCGATTGCCAAATGTCAACGTGTTATTGATGATGCTAATAGAAGTTCTCAATGATTCTATGTATTTTTTTTATTTGGGCACATTAATTGCCTTGTAATTTTCCTACTTGTTTTATTTGTGTATGTAATTGTGTGTATCATTGATATCAGATTTTAGGCTCATGAAATTTAATGCAAGTTGACTAGTCAAACAAGTAGGGCACTACAACAGATTGGGCCGGCCCACTTACAGTAGTGTGGGACCCAGTGGGATCCACATGCTTATTGGGCCGGCCCACTATCTTGTTGGGCCAGCCCATTTGCTATATGGTGGTCCCACGTGGTAAATGGGCCGGCCCTTTAACAGGAAGGTGGGACCCACCTGTGTTTTTGGCCCGGCCCACTATCTTGTTGGGCCGGCCCACTTGCTATATGGTGGATCCCACATATTAAATGGGCCGGCCTTTTAACTGGAAAGTGGGACCCACCTGTGTTTTTGGCCCGGCCCACTATCTTGTTGGGCCGGCCCATTTGCTATATGGTGGACCCCACATACTAAACGGGCCGGCCTTTTAACAGGAAGGTGGGACCCACCTGTGCTTTTGGCCCGGCCCACTATCTTGTTGGGCCGGCCCACTTGCTATATGGTGGACCCCACACACCAAATGGGTCGGCCCTTTAACAGGAAAGTGGGACCCACCTGTGTTTTTGGCCCGGCCCACTATCTTGTTGGGCCGGCCCACTTGCTATATGGTGGACCCCACATACTAAATGGGCCGTCCCTTTAACTGGAAAGTGGGACCCACCTGTGTTTTGGCCGGCCCACTTGCTATATGGTGGACCCCGCACACTAAATGGGCGGCCCTTTAACGAGAAAGTGGGACCCACCTGTGTTTTGGCCCGGCCCACTTGCTTCTTGGGCCGACCCAGTTGCTGTAAGGTGGACCCCACATGTTAAATGGGCCGGCCCATTTAAGTTTTGACCTGTCAACCTTAGAGGTTAGGCCCGGCCCACGTAACTAATGGACCAGCCCTGCTATATAGTTGACCGGTCAAACTATGTCGGCCGGCCGGCCCGCTTAAGACGTGGCGAGTCTCGTGTGGGCCTACCATCTACCACGGGGTTTCGGCCGGTTAACGCCGTTAACCGCCGGTTAACGGCGTCTGCCACGTGTCAGTTTGCATGACGTCAGCAGTCAACGGGCTCCCGGAAACACTTGCGCAACGGTTCGATTTCCGTGGCGGAAGGGCGCCCAAGCGCGACGGACCGAAAAAAACATCGTTGGACTTTGCCTGACGCAGTTTCCACAATAGAACCCATATCGTCGGGTTAGGCCCATAGGCGACGAAAAATACCCCTTAGCGGACGATTTTGAGACGTTGTCTATCAGAACTTTTCTTGTAGTGATAGTATCCACATAGATTGGTCCCCGGTGGCTGAATATCCCCAGTCGCAGTCTTTGCCCTTTTAAATTGTAGCTCTTTTTTGAATTCACCGACCTTTTGATCTACGAACCGTCTCCAAACCCTACGAGGCAAAGAAAATTAAATGAACAAGAGAGTTATTAATTAGTTACTTGATATTAGGAAATGATGAACGAAATAGGCCGATCGATATAGAGCGCAAACGAATGAAAATAATTACTTTTGCATCATTTTTCTCATGTCGGCCCAATGCTTCGGATCCATATTCGAGAGAGTCGTGGACGAGAAGCTGTGGAGTTCTGAATTTGAATTACTAGCGGAATCCGGTGGAACCTACGGACACGATACATGCATAGTCATGCATAACTCATCGATTAGCCACATACCATGCATGGAGTAAACAAAAGAGAATGTGCTCAAGACAGAAACACTCACCCAAAATGGTAAGGAAATAGAATATCACTTTTGAGTTCCTGTTTTATAAGAAACCGCCACAGGTCTTCGTCCACGTCGGCGGGGTGGTGTTCTAACACATATGAATTAACGATGTGTGGGTCAATGAACCTAACATCATGGATGCGCCTTATTCGCATTTCCCGCTTCTTCATTCTGCATAATAGCGTACACAACAAGATAGTTAGGACAATATATATATATATATATATATATATATATATATATATATATATATATATATATATATATATATAGTGCGGGCAATGAACGAGATGGGGTAGAAATTAATAAATCACTTACGAACATAGCAACCGATGATAGATTTGTCGAGCTCGCGCAGATTGAACAGTCGGAACAATTCACTCCGATGAATTGTTATATAGTAATGTTTGAAGTGATGCTCATGTCTAACTTCCGCATAAATATATTCTTTGGCATTTTTAAGTTTTATGTAACCCTTGTACCAATTTAGCAGACCTTTCATTTCTCGAGGTAGATCCTCTTCCTGCGCAGGCTCGACGAGAGGCCCATTCGGCACATATGTAATTACTACGTCCTTCATTGGCGCCTCATCAAGGCCTAACAGTGAACGAAGAGTCAGACCTAAGTTGGCCGCTTGTTCTGTGGCACTCGCTACAGTCAATCCCTGTGCTGCCGCAGCTGCTATGATATCGGGGGCATCGTCCGGACCAGCGGCTTTCACTATGAGCGGGGCGATCGATTTTTTACTTTGTTCCCCGAGCTGGGCAACTTTTTTCCCCCCTTTTTTACTTTCTAATTCTTTCTCGGCCTCCTCCTGCTTCTCCGCCAACTCTTGGTTCCTCTTGACCGCGAGTGCTTGCCTACGAAGTTCACGTTCATAGTCGTCAGGCAGATTCTTCGCGGCTTGGGACGGTGTGTTCAAAAATGATTTAGCCCAGCTCTTTTCCTTCTCAGAAAATACTTGCTTGGGCTCGGGCTCTCTTTTCTTCTTGCAGTCCGCCTTCCATTTCTCATAATCAGCAGACGCGTGTGCGTCGACTTCCTCGGCACTACGTTCCCAAGGCCTTGTGGAGAGAGGCTTCAGTGATGGCTCTGGTATCTTTGTGGTTCTAGGTACATAAGGCTCCGGGTTAATAACCCAAGACTGCTTCTGCTTCTTCGCCGGAGGTGGATTGGGGGGCGGCGTATGATCACCCGCCGGACGAGGACTGGGGGGCGGCGTCTGCTTACCCGCCGGAGGTGAATTGGGGGGCGGCGTCGGCTGACGTGAAGGAGGTGTAGTTGAACCACCACCACTACCACCGCCGCCGCCACCACCACCGGAGGGGGGTGGACTTGTTTGCCTTGGCGCCTCGTCTGGAAACTTGATAAACTTCTTTTTACAGAGAATAAGCCGGCGCTTGACACCTCCAAGTCTTCTCTCCCCTTCGGGTGTAGCAATGTCAATCTCCGAGGTCCTCAAACCACGGGACTATTTCCTCCACCGTGACACGAGCATAGCCATCCGGAATGGGGTTGTTGTGGTGGAGTGCTCCGAGGCTCACATGGTAAAGCACTGCCGATGGCTACCTTCGTGGACATGTTCCCGGTAGGATAATGCGGATGACATTCTTTCATCTCCTTTACATCGTCCACGGGGTAGCGAGGAGGCTCCGGTGCAGTAATATGGATCTCCGGTGCATCGGTAGCCGGCCGGGCCTCCGTGGAAGCCACTGCTGCTTCTCTGCTGCTGGCTTCCGAGATCCGCCGGATGATCTTCATGCGTCCCAGCTGCCGATCTCTCCTGTACTAGTATAGTCGGGGTTTTCTTCATCTCATCGACTTCGATGCCAACCGCGCCACAATATCCGCATCCCGATCTGACTTTCTCTTACGGCTTCGTAGCCGTACGGGTCATCGTCCTGGGAGAACCCTACTTTCCACGGAATGTTCCCCATGCCTCGTACACGTCCTCCGTGTTCAGGCTTCCCGAGGGCTCTTGTCAGCGCGTCGTTCTCTCTGTTGAACTTGATCTTCCCCTCTTGAGCATCCCTCATTGCGTCAATACGGGCTTGGGTGGGTTTAAACGTTCTGTTCCGGTGAACACACGCCCCTGTCTCCGGGTCTAGCGTTCCCCCGTGCCCGTACCACCAGCTTTTGGCCCTTCGGTCCCATCCCTCCGTACCTGGACGGATTCCTCGCGTCCTCAGCTCGTTCTCCATCTTCTCCCACTTAGGCTCCCAAAAGCGATACCCTCCTGGCCCCATAATATGATTGTACTCCTTCTTAGCCGCATTTTCCTTATTTTTTTCGATATTTCAATGAAATGCTCCGATTTCTTCTGCTTCACAAATTCTGGCCAATCATGTTGAAGTCTCTCATATTGTCCTTTGAAATCTGGAGTCTTGTTCTGGTTGACATAGTCACGGGCTAGATTTTGCTTGAATTTCCGGAATGTTTCGGCCATCTTACCAAGAGCGAAGTGTTTGACTAGCCTCCTCCTCTCCTTGTTTTCCTGAATCTTGTTACCCTCCTCATCGAATTTGTGGTATTCCGGAGGTAGGACGAAATGTTCCATAAGCTTTTTAAAGCAATCCTTTTTAGTTCTCTTGTCGACAAAAGTGAAACCAAGACGTGCCTTCTTTGGCTCATGCCACTCCTGGAGGGTGATCGAGACGTTGTCCCTAACAACGGCTCCGCATTGGTTGATAAACTTGCTGGCGTGCTTCTGGGGCTCCAGCGGCCTGCCGGTTGCACTGTCGACAACCTCGATGGTATATGTTTCTCCTTGTTTGAGCGTCTTGGTTGCGCCACGCTTTGACGACGACGTACTCGATTTTTTCGACGATCCGGCCGAGGGCTAAAATAAGAAAGAGAGTCGCGCGTGTTAGTACACACATATTTATTCAAATCAGTAAGTTTGTATCACCAGAGGCAATATATATATATATATATATATAAATACATTATATATATATATATATATATATATATACCTCGGCGCGGAGCTGGTTGCTACTTGCAATTGAAGATCGTAGTTTATCGATGTTTCTTCCCCATCATCTTGCCGACGGCCTTCATCTTGACCGTCAAGATTCGGATAAGAAGAAATATCCTCTTCATCTTGTTCGGTCGGCACATAAACAATATCGCCTTTTATGATGCCAAATAAATGTTCTTCAGCTTCTTGATCATAGTTGTCCATAATCGGGTCAGCTCTATCGTCCGCCATATGTCAGTCCTGAAAACATGTAGTAAAAACTAATTAATTAAGTGAAGAAGGGGGACGGTGGCGGTGGTGAAAGGGGGGGCGGTGGCGGTGGCGAAAGGGGGGCGGTGGCGGTGGCGGTGGCGAAAGGGGGGCGGTGGCGGTGGGTGATCGGCGCAGCCTCAATGATCAGATGACATAATTACCTTCAAGGATATCCGTTCGAGTAACTTAATTAAAACGGAGGTTGAGGTATTATATGTTAAGAAAATATAACATTCCAAAGTAACATTCCAATATTATTATTTTTACTTAATAACATTCCAAATTATTATGTGTTAAGAAAATAACATTCCAATATTATTATTTTTACTTAATAACATTCCAAAGTATTATATGTTAAGAAAATAACATTCCAATATTATTATTTTTACTTAATAACATTCCAATATTATTATTTTTACTTAATAACATTCCAAAGTATTATATGTTAAGAAAATTAATAACATTCCAAAGTAATTAATATAACATTCCAATATTATTATTTTTACTTAATAACATTCCAAAGTATTATATGTTATAAGAAAATAACATTCCAATATTTTTATTTTTACTTAATAACACATTCCAAGTTATTATATGTTAAGAAAATAACATTCCAAAGTATTATGTTTTGGTTAAGTAGTTAGTTACAAAAAAACACAAAGTTCATTAGTTACAAATTAAAAAAAAACAAAAAAATTCGGCCAGAGGCGCGGCGCGCGCCCTGGCCCTTCTCTCCCTCTCTGCTTTGCCGGGCGCACGTCTGCGGCGCGCGCGCGGCGGCGCGTACCGCGGCGCGGCACGCAAGGTCTGGCGGCAGCGGCGGCGACTATCGGAGGCGGCGGCGCGGCGCAGCGCGCGGCGGCGGCATCGCGTCGTCTGGCGGCGGCGTGTGTGCAGAGGCCGGGGGTTCGGCGGCGTGTGCAGGACGACGACGTACGTACACGGCCGGGGCGGGCGCGGGAAGAAGAAGGATCGACGGCGGCGACGAGGGCGGCGGTCGATCGGCGAGGACGCGCGCGCGGCGGAGGCGAGGTCGACGAAGAGGCGCGGCAGTTCGACGAAGAGGCGGAGACGAGGGAGAGGAAGAAGATCAGTGCATGCCGCCCGCGCGTATTTATAGGCGTGGGGCTTTGGTCGCGGTTGGGGTCCCCAACCGCGACTAAAGGGTAGCCTTTAGTCGCGGTTGGTGACCCCAACCGCGACCAAAGCTCATTTTTCGGCGGTTTTTGGTTTCCCGCGGAAAAGACCCTTTGGTGGCCAACCGCGACTAAAGGCCTTTTTCGAATTCATTTCTAAATGTGAAAAATAAAACTAATTCATTTCTAAATGTGAAAAATACAAATAATATATCAAAAAATTCAGAAAAATAAAAATAATTCATTTCTAAATGTTAAAAATATAAATAATATATCAAACAATTCAGGAAAATAAAACTAAATCATTTCTAAATGTTAAAAATACAAATAATATATGAAAAAATTCAGAAAAATAAAACTAATTCATTTCAAAATTTTAAAAATACAAATAATACATCAAAAAATTCAGAAAAATAAAACTAATTCATTTTATAATCTTAAAAATACACATAATACATCAAAAAATTCAAAAAAAATAAAACTAATTCATTTCAAAATCTTAAAAATACAAATAATACATCAAAAAATTCAGAAAAATAAATTTCTTCCCGCCTCTGTCTTTCCGCCTCCCTCTTACCACCAGTTCTTCCCGGCCGCCTCTGTCTTCCCGCCCCCCTCTTCCAGCCAGTTCTTCCCGCCTCTGTCTTTCCGCCCCCTCTTCCCACCGACAGTTTTATTAGATGATACAAAACCACCTTTAGTCCCGGTTGCACCCACCAGCCGGGACTAAAGATTAGATGACCAGCTCTGGATTCCTCTTCTTCCCGCCATTTCTTTCCTGTCTTCCCGCCTCTTTCTTCCCGCCACTTTCTTCCCGCCTCCTGTCTTCCAGCTCCCATTTTTCCCGCCATTTCTCACTACATATATGGAGCAGCGGATGAATCCCCGCTGGCATCCCGATAACCAGCATACTTGGGACGCCTTCTTCATCAATCGGCGTGAGAGGGCGCTCGCCAGGTATGAGGAGGACGGTCTGCCTCCTGGGAACTTCCATGAGGCCGGCCGTCGGCTATGGTGGTACGTGATGGCGTGTAACTCACACGTTCGTTGGGAACCCCAAGAGGAAGGTATGATGCGCACAGTAGCAAGTTTTCCCTCAGAAAGAAACCAAGGTTTAATCGAACCGAGTAGGGAGCCAAGAAGCACGTTGAAGGTTGATGGTCGCGAAATGTGATGCGGCGCAACACCGGGATTCCGGCGCCAACGCGGAACCCGCACAACACAACCCAAGTACTTTGTCCCAACGAAACGAGTGAGGTTGTCAATCTCACCAGGCTTGCTGTAACAAAGGATTAAGCGTATCGAGTGGAAGATGTTTGCAAAGAAAACAGTAAACACAATTGCAGTAGATTGTATGCTATGTAAAGAATAGGACCGGGGTCCACAGTTCACTAGAGGTGTCTCTCCCATAAGATAAAAGCATGTTGGGTGAACAAATTACAGTCGGGCAATTGACAAATAGAAAAAAGGCATAACAATGCATATACAGGATATGATAAATATAGTGAGATTTAATTGGGCATTACGACAAAGTACATAGACCGCCATCCAACTGCATCTATGCCTAAAAAGTCCACCTTCAGGTTATCATCCGAACCCCATTCGGTATTAAGTTGCTAAGCAACGAGACAATTGCATTAAGTATGGTGCGTAATGTAATCAACAACTACATCCTTAGACATAGCATCAATGTTTTATCCCTAGTGGCAACAAGCACATCACAACCTTAGAACCTCATCGTCACGATCCCGAGTGTCAATGAAGGCATGAACCCACTATCGAGCATAAATACTCCCTCTTGGAGTTAAGAGCAAAAACTTGGCCGAGCCTCTACTAATAACGGAGAGCATGCAAGATCATAAACAACACATAAACAACAGATTGATAATCACCATAATCATAGTACTCTCTATCCATCGGATCCCGACAAACACAACATATAGTATTACGGATAGATGATCTTGATCATGTTAGGCAGCTCACAAGATCCAACAATGAAGCACAACAAGGAGAAGACGACCATCTAGCTACTGCTATGGACCCATGGTCCAGGGGTGAACTACTCACTCAGCACTCCGGAGGCGATCATGGCGATGAAGAGTCCTCCGGGAGATGAATCCCCTCTCCGGCAGGGTGCCGGAGGCGATCTCCTGAATCCCCCGAGATGGGATTCGCGGCGGCGGCGTCTCTGGAAGGTTTTCCGTATCGTGGCTCTCGGTCGTGGGGGCGTCGCGACGGAGGCTTTAAGTAGGCGGAAGGGTAGGTCGGGGGGCCACACGAGGTGCCCGGGGGTAGGGCCGCGCGGCCGGGGCTTGGGCCGCGCCGCCCTGTCCCCGGCTGCCTCGTGGCCCCACTTCGTTGACTCTTCGGTCTTCGGAAGCTTCGTGCAAAAATAGGACCACGGGCGAAAGTTTCGTCCAATTCGAGAATATTTCCTTACTAGGATTTCGAAACCAAAAACAGCAGAAAACGACAAGCGGCTCTTCGGCATCTTGTTAATAGGTTAGTTCCAGAAAATGCATAAATATGACATATAATGTGCATAAAACATGTAGGTATCATCAATAAAGTAGCATGGAACATAAGAAATTATCGATACGTTGGAGACGTATCAGTACGGCCGGACTCTGCAGAGTGTCATGGACTACATCACGGCCGGCGATATCCCCCGCCTGCGCTACCCTCAGTTCGAGCCACGAGCGCCGCCCGATGACAGCGACGACAGCAGCGACGACGACGGCGGCAACTTAGAAGGCGATGACTACCAGTACAACGGCGGCGGCTATGAAGACTACGAGTATGCATATTATACGCCTAGGCAGGAGTATGACTAAATCACTCCAAATTTCATGTATCATCAGTGCTATCTCGAATCAATCGAATCATTCGAAAATGGACACGAGAAAACACATCACGGATAATATAATTCACGTGATCCATTCAACAAAGTTTGGTACAATAAATTATTACACATCATTTCTTCCCTTGTGTCCCTGCTTGCTTACGATTGGGCCATATCCATGGAGCATCCTCATCATTTAACTTAATGCTTGGGTCGGTGTTCACTTTGAAGGGCGGAATTTCACCAAACATATTATAATCTTCTAACATGTCTGTCTTGTCCTCAACTCCCACGATGTTTCTTTTCCCTGAAAGAACAATGTGGCGCTTTGGATCATCGCATGATGTACTGATCGTTTTCTTATCTTTTCGTTTCCTCGGTTTGCTACTCATGTCCTTGACATAGAAAACCTGAGCGACATCTTTCGCTAGGACGAATGGTTCGTCAAGGTAACCAAGATTGTTGAAATCCACCATTGTCATTCCGTATTGCTGGTCCACCTTTACCCCACCTCCTGTTAGCTTGAACTATTTGCACCGGAACAAAGGGACCTTGAAGGAGGGTCCATAGTCAAGTTCCCATATCTCCTCTATGTAACCATAATATGTGACCTTGTGCCAATTCTCGGTTGCTGCATCAAAGCGGACACCACTGTTTTGGTTGGTGTTCTTTTTATCTTGGGCGATCGTGTAAAATGTATTCCCATTTATCTCGTACCCTTGGAAAGTTGTTATAGTCGAAGATGGTGTCTTGGCCAACATGTACAGCTGATCTACAACAACATTGTCACTCATTAAATGTTTTCTCAACCAACTGCCGAAAGTCTCCATGTGGGCCTTCCTAATCCAGGATTCGAGGCTTCCCGGGTTGTCCGAGCGTAAAATATTCTTGTGTTTCTCAAAGTACAGAGCCACCAAGCTGGAATTGGTCGGAACTGTGTGGTGAGCTTCGAGTCGAAGAATGGCCGTCCATACATATCGTTGATTTCCTTCCGATCGTGCCTTTTCCACTTAGTCTCCCCTCGTGCCGCGATCGAGGAAGACCAATCGGCTTAAGGTCGGGAACAAAGTCAACACAAAACTCAATTACCTCCTCATTTCCATAGCCCTTGGCGATGCTTCCTTCCGGCCTAGCACGGTAACGAACATATTTCTTTAATACTCCCATGAACCTCTCGAAGGGGAACATATTGTGTAGAAATACGGGACCGAGAATGGAAATCTCTTCGACTAGGTGAACCAGGAGGTGCGTCATAATATTGAAGAAGGATGGCGGGAACACCAACTCGAAACCGACAAGACATTGGACCACATCGTTACGTAACCGTGGTAGAACTTCTGGATTGATTACCTTCGAGAGATTGCATTGAGGAATGCACATAGCTTCACAATGGCTACTCGAACATTTTCCGACGAGAGCCCCCTCAAAGCAATCGGAAGCAATTGCGTCATAATCACGTGGCGGTCGTGAGACTTCAGGTTTTGGAACTTTTTCTCCGCCATGTTTATTATTCCCTTTATATTGGACGAGAATCCAGACGGGACCTTCATACTGCTCTCGGCATTCAAAAAAGATGACCTTCTCTTCTTTGGTCGGAGCGTAGGCGGCACGACCTTGAAACCATTCCGGATGCCGGTCATCGGGGTCTTTCAAACGTTCGTTGGTCCTGCCGTGCTTCCTTTGTATCATTTGTCTTCCCATACACGCCCAAGAAGCTTAGGAGGTTCACGCAAATATTCTTCGTAACATGCATCACGTCGATTGCAGAGCGGACATCTAGGACTTTCCAATATTCTAGCTCCCGGAATATAGATTTCTTCTTCCACATGGGTGCGTGCCCGTCGGCTCCTTCGGAATTGATTGTCCGCCAGGACCCTTTCCAAAGATGACTTTCAAATCCTTGACCATATCAAATACCTCAGCACCAGGTGCGTTCCGCGAGCTTCGGCCGGTGATCTGCCTTGCCGTTGTAATGCTTGCCTTTTTTTCTTACTGGATGATTTTTCGGAAGAAATCGACGATGCCCCAGGTACACGTTCTTCTTACAATTTGGCAAATGTACACTTTCAGTCTCATGTAAGCAGTGGGTGCATGCATTGTATCACTTATTTGACTGTCCCGAAAGGTTACTAAGAGCAGGCCAATCGTTGATGGTTACGAAAAGCAACGCTCGTAGGTCAAATTCCTCTTCTTTGTGCTCATCCCACACACGGACACCAGGTCTGCCCCACAACCGTAAAAGTTCATCAACTAATGGCCTTAGGTACACATCGATGTCGTTGCCGGGTTGCTTCGGACCTTGGATGAGCACTGGCATCATAATGAACTTCCGCTTCATGCACAACCAAGGAGGAAGGTTGTAGATGCATAGAGTCATGGGCCAGGTGCTATGGCTGGAGCTACGCTCGCCAAAGGATTCATGCCATCTGTACTTAGACCAAATCTTATGTTCCTTGCGTCAGCTGCAAAATCTTTAAACTCTCTATCAATCTTTCTCCATTGCGTTCCATCTGCGGGGTGTCTCAACTCCCCGTCCGACTTACGGTCCTCTTTGTGCCATAGCAACAACTTGGCATGCTCTTTGTTCCTGAACAGACGTTTCAACCGTGGTATTATAGGAGCATACCACATCACCTTGGCGGGAACCTTCTTCCTGGGTTTCTCGCCCGCGACATCATCACCAGGGTCATCGCCTCTGATCTTATAACGCAATGCAGTGCATACCGGGCATTTATTAAAATTCTCGTATTCACCGCGGTAGAGGATGCAGTGGTTGATGCATGCATGTATCTTCAGAACCTCTAAACCTAGAGGGCAGACAACTTTCTTTGCTTCGTACGTACTGTAGGGCAACTCGTTATTCTTTGGAAACATATTCTTCAACATTTTCAGCAAGTTTTCAAATCCCAAGTCAGCTACACCTTCCTGTGCCTTCCATCTCAGCAAATCCAGTGTGCAGCCCAGCTTTTTCAGACCATTATCGCATCCTGGTTACAGCGACTTTTTGTGATCCTCTAACATGCGATCCAAATTCTCCCTCTCCTTTTCGGTTTCGCAAGCGACTCCGTGCATCAGCAATGGTCCGACCAAGATCATCAGCGGGCTCATCACGTGCCTCTTCTTGATCACCTTCCCCTTCACCTTCCCCTTCACCTTCCCCACCTTCAGCATCATCCATGAAAGTATCACCGAAATGATCAAGATAGCTGTCATCGATGTCATCCCCTTCTTCATCTTCTTCCATTATAACCCCTCTTTCTCCATTCTTGGTCCAACAATTATAGCTTGGCATGAAACCATGCCGAATCGAGGTGCGAGTGAACTTCCCTTGAGGAAGAGTAACCCTTCGATTCTTACAGCCAACACATGGACGAGATAACAAAACCCCCACGCTTGTTCGCATTAGCCACTACGAGGAAATCTTTCAAACCCGTAGTGAATTCGCCGGAGAGTCGGTTAGCGTACATCCATTGCCGATTCATCTGCATTATTATAATACAAAATATATAATTAACCATCATGCATTTGTTAAACTAAATAGAAATTAAACAATGAACTACACACATATGCATATTTTATCAATGACACATATATATGAAAGGCTCAAGTTGCTAACCGCGATCGAGGAGGAAAAAATAAATGAGGAAGCTCGATCAAGTGTGGCTCCGACACTTCATATCATGTTTGTTTCATGCTCTTGGGGCATTTCATCAAACACCTTGTGTGCATAAGAGGAGCCAAAAGCAAACCTACACCCCCTTGTGAAGTTTGTGAAGAGAAGTGGCACCAAATGGCTAAGTGTTGTGGGCTGAATGGTATATATAGGGGAGGGGCTTTAGTCGCGGTTGGCCTAGCCAACCGCGACTAAAGGCCTTTGGGCCAGGCCTGAGGACATTTAGTCGCGGTTGGCCTGGCCAACCGCGACTAAAGCCCCTCCCGTCCAAGCCTTTGGTCGCGGTTCGCCACCCGAGCCGCGACTAAAGACCCCATTGGTCGCGGTTCTTACATTTTCGCGACTAATGGGGCTGGACGGAAGGCCTTTTTTCTACCAGTGAAATATTTCTCTGCAAACACACAAGATTTCTATGTACGTGCTTCCCTCCATTACAGTTGCCCTCAAGAGAAGGGGACACCAAGCAATAATAAGCGGCCTCATTAGGCTTCAGTCACACCGGTTTTCTCTTAGAAACATTCCAATGCTCCATCTGGAAGTGATGCATTTGCACACATTTAATCAAGGTAGTATACATCTTGAGATTAGGCTCCAGACCTTCATTTACCATTTCTTATAACATTTTCTATGCTCTATACAAATAAATAATTTAATTGAGATACATCAATGGATAGTGTGCAAAGAAGGACCAAATCGAATTAATAAGATCAAGCCAAGTATACATCTTGAGATTAGGCTCCAGACCTTCATTTACCATTTCTTATAACACTTTCTGTGCTCTATATAAATAAATAATTTAATTGAGATACATCAATGGATAGTGTGCAAAGAAGGACCAAATAGAATTAATAAGATCAAGCCACGTAGGATAAAGTTCATCGTGCTAGAAAATATTGACTCATGTCAGATGGAATTGCAATGTCCTTGCAACATTTCCATACTTGCATTTCTCCTACTTTGCAGCATGGTGTAGGAGGTATATGTTTGAATGTGAGAAAGGACTCAATATTTTGATTTGCTCCATCAAGTATACTGCCTGCCAAACATCTCCCATCCGAGCCCACCTAGAGAAAAGACCATTGATTAGACAACCTCAAAACAGCGAATAATCATGACAAAATTTATGCAAGTGCAAGACTACATGCAATGCTCCTATTAGCTCTACCTCCGCCATCGAGCGCCGTCATCTGACTCTTATACTCTTTTGAGATGTGCACTCGCCCCAATGTGTCTAATAGAATTACAAGAATGCTTAGTGGAAAGGTCTAGTTAATAGTGTCTAGATTATGCCACTTGAACCTCGACAACTAATTAAGCCACTTGGTTGATTCAAACTTACTTTATGGAATTAATTTTCTGATTCAAAAGCTGCTCGTGCACTTTCTGAATATTTTTGGATCTTGAATGTTATGTGAAAAAGATATTCCTGTATTCACAGAATAATATTCAATCATAAAAGCTCGCTTACATTCAGTGATAAGATGAATCTGATCTCCTTAAAATAAACATGCATATTTACACTTGTATTTAGGGAAGAAAGACAGGTCTCTAGAAATCACATGGTCCAAACAAAATGAATCAGGAAATGAAGGAACGGAAAACAATTATAAGGAAACAAAATTCACCAAGTGCAACTCTATTAATGCAAGGTTATAGCAGCCCGGAATGGAAATTTTACATGTATTCAAGGTCGGAAAACGGGATTGCTGCGCAGCATAACTGGCAGTGTCAATTCTGCTCAGAGACTCATGAAGAATTAACTATCATGAAGGTTTGAAGGTTCGACTCACTTTTTATGCTTCAGGTTACCAAAAGCTTTGCTAGCCATTATCCTGAATAATTCTCTAAGCTTGTTCACAACAAGGGAAATGCACGGTTTTGTAGGTTCTCCAAAACGTCCATGTCATCCCTTGCACATGTGATATTACTGAACAACAAACGCAGATCAAGAATTAGAGAGAAATATAGAGAAATCAAAATACTTAATACAGATAAAGTATTGATTGTCACGCAGTAGGGGAAAGATAAAATTGACAGTTCAAACTGAGAGTACCATGTGGTTCAGAAAGTGATACACCATATTCTGCACAGGAAGCGAAATTAGCAAAAGTACCCTATTCTTAACTTATTACAGTAATGCAAGTGGCCATTGCTTTTATAGATAATTTTACACAAAGTGTATGTAAGTGGCCATTTGTTTTACAGGAAAGCTCGTGAAATAATTCAAGAAAGACAATATTCATGCTGGAGGATGAAACAGATGCATATCAATTTCAATACAGTAACTGAAGAGGTATGCGTTAACATACCAGGAAGAACAGAAGAGAGCTCCCCAGGAAGAGAAGGAACAACGCTAGGGCAATTGACTTCCACGGGATCCTCAAGGATTTTGGAGTGTATGTAAACCAACGATAAACATTGTCTTCATCCCTATCCTCGGTAGAAAGAACAAAATAGGGAATGCTACGCCTGGCCTCCATACTGGAGCATCAACATTGGAAACACATACTGTGATATAGAGGTACAGAAATGACCAAAGTAATGCGTTGTAAGAAGAGTTTGAAAAATATTGATGACCAAAGTAATACGGCTCATTTGGTTTTGTGTAGACCCTGCAAAACCATCAGAAAAATAAATCTAATTTTTCGCAACCCCCACCGCTTCCCAACAAGTAGCACCACACACAAGTAAAAGATAATCTGAATCCTCTCTGTTTTTTCATGCAGCAAGCACAGCTAAGCAAAATAGCATCTATCTGCTCTTAAATGACTGCTCTCGAACAAGCCATAGGACATAGCGTTAGGATTCTCGCAATGCTCACAATCACAATTTCCACAACAGAATATTTGGGGCTACTATGCAAAACCATTTCCCATACTGTCACTACCAACGACCCAAACTTATAGCCCAGAAGATGCTGGTTCAGACAATAAATGTACTAAATATATATGCATTTGCTTAGTATTTATTACCACGACAAGTGGTTGAAATATCAATTAATCTAGGCATAATGTAATACAACTATTCTTCATGATGTTTCAACCATATTACAATAACATGTTCAATATATCGTATTGATATTTATAGAAGTCAAGTAGCTTGTTCATAAAATGATAGTACAGTTTACACAAAGCTTTTTAGCATAATGGCAAGACATAAAATAAAACAACATTAAATATCTCTCTACTTGATTCAGCGATTGGAAGATTTTCTTCTTCCAAAATACCGCCTGATACTACTAAATTTGATGATTTATTTCTTCAGAGAATGTATTGAAGAATAAAATAACAATGCAGCGAAATGAATAGTATGGAATAGAATAGTTAGGCAATGTGCAAAAATAAGACTAATCCTTATGATGTTAGATGGGGATGAATCAATCTAACAACAAAAAGATAAAGAGAGAGAAAGGAAAGAGGCACACCTAGATTTGTTATGTTGGCAGCAACACTATGTAAGAAAAGAAAGAAATATTAGCTTCAGACGAAGAGTTCACTTCATAATCATAGAGCATCCTCCCCATTTCTGAATTTGATACTTTTGTTACTCTGATCTGTATATATGTGAAGGTACGTCATATATACGTGTCAAATTACATATCAGATTCAGAAATTTATCAGGCATATGCAAGTACTTTCATAGTGTCAACTTACGCTTCACAGCATAAAAAGAAGGATGCAAAATTAGTTCCAAGTATACATTGATAGAAAATGATTTTCCCTTTTACTTCAGTTAAGCGGCGCTTCGTTCATAAACAGTGAAACGTGCACAAACAACACACAATCTGTAGTTAATATAAACACAATAAACATCAATTAGGAATCTTAATGGCCCAATATCAGTTTCTCAACCATTGAGTCAGCTGTGTCGACTAACTGCATAACATGGAACTTTGGGGCCTATGTATCAAAACTACAGCTTGTCCAAAAAAGTACTTGTAGAATTTTGTTTCAGAAGAATTTGTCTATGGCGTCATCTGCTCTGTTGTTTGCCCCAGATAAAGTATATTTTCTAGAGTACAGCTTAGCACAAAACATTAGAAAAACTATGACATAAAGTTGAAACAAGAATACCTGGACGTGGAGGGTTGAAGTTGGGCTGGTTACTTGCTGCTTGCTGTGAACGTGATGTCCACCGCCACCAACAATTGCCTAATCGACTTTCCCAGTTGGGCGCTCGTTGCCGGCGATCCCCAAGGGCCCGAAATCCTTTGTCGAGTTTGCCTGCTACAAGCCTGACGACCAGCACAAGATCTCCAAGGACGCCTTCCCCATACCGGCAATTTTTGAAATGAGGCAAAAGACTTGCCATTTTCATTAATAGAGTAGAAGTACAGAAATTGGCAAACCGGCCAAAAACCGAAACAAGTGCCCCGGCGACCGTCATGGAGCACGACCGCCACGGGGACACAGAGCCATTCTGGTAACCCACACAAGATACACAGGCCACCGAAGCGAGAAGTCGTCGCGGTTGACCTTCAACGTCATCGTCATCACTCTTCAGCGACTCCGACTTCACCGAAGTACCAACCACCAAGACCTCGCCGAAGCGGCACCGTGGAGCTCAAGCCGGCCAACGCCAAACAAGCGACTCCTCGTGAAGCAGCAGGCAGCTCCGACTCTGATGACGAGCTCTGAAGAGGATAAACGCAAGACATGCGCCGAGGAAGATCATCGCCAGAGGGCCACCGTGCAGGTCATCGTACGCTGCTCAAATGAAGACTCTCGACAAACCATAGCAGCTCCGACTCCACCGCAAGCAAAGCACAAGACGAAGAAGCTCGGACGCTCGCCGAACCAAAGGTCTTGACACTACCAGACCATCGATCAACACAACCATTGTTGCCACACAAGCCAGCACACGGACCTCAAACATCATCGGCCACCCGCCGTGATGTCGTAGGAGTCCAGCTTCAGGAAAGCACGCTGGGGAAACAAAGTCTTCAAGACGACGCCCCCAAGCGGGAAGCGACGTGGATCGACGCCATCGTCCGGCCCTGCGCAGCACGGCCTAGGCTTTCACTCGAAAACTATGCCCCGGGAGCGGAGGAGGTCAAGGGCTCCATGGAGGCCCCCAAGAGGATAGCGACATCCGCAGCTGCCGCGCCGTCAGCTTCGCTCGGAGCAGCCGAACCTCCGCACTCCCACGTTGCCGAACGGAGATGAGGGAGACCCACAACGCCGCATACCGGCAATCAATTTGAGAGGGAGCTCAATCCTATGGAGAAATTTTCAACGGGATTACATGAGCACTACTGAATAAAGAAAATCAGATGGAGATTTATCGAAGAGTCTACACTTACCATTGTTCGGAATCAATAGATTGGATTTCCTCAATTAATCACGATGGGAAGGCTACCACCATCTCCTCCTCCTTGCCTTCCCGCGGTGAGCTCCACAGTGATGGGATGCGGACGCCATGGAGGAGGTCATCGACCTCAAGCGCCGACCTCTGCTGCTGCCTAGGCCATCACCCACGAGTGGTGCATCTAGGCGAGGAGGGAGGGAGGCGGAGGGGCGCTGATGCGTGCAGGTAACACACGTCCGTTGGGAACCCCAAGAGGAAGGTGTGATGCGTACAGTAGCAAGTTTTCCCTCAGTAAGAAACCAAGGTTATCGAACCAGTAGGAGTCAAGGAGCACGTGAAGGTTGTTGGTGAAGGAGTGTAGTGCGGCGCAACACCAGGGATTCCGGCGCCAACGTGGAACCTGCACAACACAATCAAAGTACTTTGCCTCAACGTAACAGTGAGGTTGTGAATCTCACCGGCTTGCTGTAAACAAAGGATTAACCGTATAGTGTGGAAGATGATGTTTGTTTGCGAAGAACAGTAAAGAACAAGTATTGCAGTAGATTGTATTTCAGATGTAAAGAATGGACAGGTGTCCACAGTTCACTAGTGGTGTCTCTCCGATAAGATAACTAGCATGTTGGGTGAACAAATTACAGTTGGGCAATTGACAAATAGAGATTCACATACATATATCATGAAGACTACTATGAGATTTAATCAGGGCATTACGACAAAGTACATAGACCGCTATCCAGCATGCATCTATGACTAAATAGTCCACCTTCAGGTTATCATCCGACCCCCTTCCAGTATTAAGTTGCAAACAATAGACAATTGCATTAAGTATGGTGCGTAATGTAATCAACACAAATATCCTTAGACAAAGCATCGATGTTTTATCCCTAGTGGCAACAACACATCCACAACCTTAGAACTTTCTGTCACTCGTCCCGGATTCAATGGAGACATGAACCCACTATCGAGCATAAATACCCCCTCTTGGAGTTACAAGTATCAACTTGGCCAGAGCCTCTACTAGCAACGGAGAGCATGCAAGAACATAAACAACACATATATGATAGATTGATAATCAATTTGACATAGTATTCAATATTCATCGGATCCCAACAAACACAACATGTAGCATTACAAATAGACGATCTTGATCATGATAGGCAGCTCACAAGATCTAACATGATAGCACAATGAGGAGAAGACGACCATCTAGCTACTGCTATGGACCCATAGTCCAGGGGTGAACTACTCACACATCGATCCGGAGGCGATCATGGCTATGAAGAGCCCTCCTGGAGATGATTCCCCTCTCCGGCAGGGTGCCGGAGGCGATCTCCTGAATCCCCCAAGATGGGATTGGCGGCGGCGGCGGCACAGTAAGGTTTTCCGTATCGTGGCTCTCGGTACTGGGGGTTTCGCGACGAAGGCTTTAAGTAGGCGGAAGGGTAGGTTTAGGGGCGACATGAGGGCCCCACACAACAGGGCGGCGCGGGCCCTAGCCTGGCCGTGCGGCCCTAGCGTGGCGGCGCCTCGTCGCCCCACTTCGTAATCCTTTCGGTCTTCTAGAAGCTTCGTGGAAAGATAAGACCCTAGGCGTTGATTTCGTCCAATTCCGAGAATATTTCCTTTGTAGGATTTCTGAAACCAAAAACAGCAGAAAATAACAACTGGTTCTTCGGCATCTCGTCAATAGGTTAGTGCCGGAAAATGCATAATAATGACATAAAGTGTGTATAAAACATGTGAGTATCATCATAAAAGTAGCATGGAACATAAGAAATTATAGATACATTTGAGACGTATCAAGCATCCCCAAGCTTAGTTCCTACTCGCCCTCGAGTAGGTAAACGATAACAATGATAATTTCTGAAGTGACATGCTATCATAATCTTGATCAATACTATTGTAAAGCATATGAAGTGAATGCAGTGATTCGAAGCATTGGTAAAGACAATGTTTAAACAACTGAATCACATAGCAAAGACTTTTCATGAATAGTACTTTCAAGACAAGCATCGATAAGACTTGCATAAGAGTTAACTCATAAGGCAATAAATTCTTAGTAGAGAGTTTTGAAGCAACACAAAGGAAGATTTAAGTTTCAGCAGTTGCTTTCAACTTCAACATGTATATCTCATGGATAATTGTCAACACAAAGCAATATAACAAGTGCAATCAGTAAACATGTAAGAATCAATGCACACAGTTAACACGAGTGTTTGCTTCTAAGGTAGAAAGAAGTAGGTAAACTGACTCAACATAAAGTAAAAAGCCCTTCGCAGAGGGAAGCAGGGATTAAATCATGTGCTAGAGCTTTACAAGTTTTGAAATCATATAGAGAGCATAAAAGTAAAGTTTTGAGAGGTGTTTGTTGTTGTCAACGAATGGTAGTGGGTACTCTAACTACCTTATCAACCAGACTTTCAAGAGCGGCTCCCATGAAGGACGTTATTTCTACCACCAAGGTAGATCATCCCTCTTCTCTTTTGTTTACACATGCATTTTATTATTTATGGATGACATTTCTCCCCACCTTTTCTTTCTCAAGCCATGGCTAACCGAATCCTCGGGTGCCTTCCAACAATCTCATACCATGAAGGAGTGTCTATTTTTTATTTTCTTTTTCTTTTTGCAAAATTAAGTTGCTCACTGATTGATCAGGGCAAAGCATGTGAAGAGAATTATTAATGCAAGTTAATTAATCGGGGCTGGGAACCCCATTGCCAGCTCTTTTTGCAAAATTATTGGATAAGCGGATGAGCCACTAGTCCATTGGTGAAAGTCTGTCCAAAGTAAATGACAAGATCGAAAGACAAAACACCACATACTTCCTCATGAGCTATAAAACATTGACACAAATAAGAGATAATAACTTTTTAATTGTTTAAAGGTAGCACATGAAGTATTTACTTGGAATGGCAGAAAAATACCACATAGTAGGTAGGTATGGTGGACACAAATGGCATAGGTTTTGGCTCAAGGTTTTGGATGCACGAGAAGTATTTCCTCTCGGTACAAGGCTTTGGCTAGCAAGGTTGTTTGAAGCAAACACAAGTATGAACCGGTACAGCAAAACTTACATAAGAACATATTGCAAGCATTATAAGACTCTACACTGTCTTCCTTGTTGTTCAAACACCTTAACCTGAAAATATCTAGACCTTAGAGAGACCAATCATGCAAACCAAATTTCAACAAGCTCTATGTAGTTCTTCATTAATAGGTGCAAAGTATATGATGCAAGAGCTTAAACATGATGTATATGAGCACAACAATTGCCAAATATCAAATTATTCAAGACAATATACCAATTACCACATGCAGAATTTTCTGTTTCCAACCATATAACAATGAACGAAGTAGTTCAACCTTCGCAATGAACATTAAGAATAAAGCTAAGAACATATGTGTTCATATGCAACAGCGGAGCGTGTCTCTCTCCCATATAAAGAATGCTAGGATCCGAGTTTATTCAAACAAAAACAAAAACAAAATAAAACAGACGCTCCAAGTAAAGTGCATAAGATGTGACTGAATAAAAATATAGTTTCACTAGAGGTGACCTGATAAGTTGTCGATGAAGAAGGGGATGCCTGATGTCTACGGGTGCTTCTATTCTTGTAGACAGTGTTGGGCCTCCAAGAGCAGAGGTTTGTAGAACAGCAGCAAGTTTTCCCTTAAGTGGATCACCCAAGGTTTATCGAACTCAGGGAGGAAGAGGTCAAAGATATCCCTCGCAAGCAACCCTGTAATCACAAAGCAAGAAGTCTCTTGTGTCCCCAACACACCAAATACACTTGTCAGATGTATAGGTGCACTAGTTCGGCGAAGAGATAGTAAAACACAGGTGGTATAGATGGTGGTAATATTGCAGAAAGTAAAGATGCAGTAAAACAGTAAACAAGCGGCGCCAGAAAATAGCTTGCTGACGTGGTAAGCAATTCTTTGTAGTGAAAACAAGGCCTAGGGATCATACTTTCACTAGTGGACACTCTCAACATTGATCACATAATTAATAAGTTCTCTTCCTTGTGCTACATATACTCTTGTTGGATGATGAACACCACTAATTGGGTAGGATTACACGAACCCTCAATGCCGGAGTTAACAAGCTCCACAACATTCGATATTCATGTTTAAGTAACCTTAGAGTATAATAGATCTTTGCAAAATAAACCAAGTACTAACATAGCATGCACACTGTCACCATCACACTATGAAGGAGGCATAGATCACATCAATACTATCATAGCGATAATCAACTCCATAACCTACAAGAGATTATGATCATAATCTACGACAAGAACTACACGATGCACACACTGTCACCATTACACCATGCAGGAGGAATAGACTACTTTAATAACATCACATGAGTAGCACATAGATAAATAGTGATACAAAACATATTGCAATCATAAAGGGATATAAATAAGCACTTCACTATGCCATCCATAACAGTGAATAAGTATTCTGTGAAATATAGCCTAAGAGACCCACACGGTGCACACACTGTCACCTTTACACACGTGGGACAAGGAGTCTCCGGAGATCACATAAGTAAAACCCACTTGACTAGCATAATGACATCTAGATTACAAGCATCATCATATGAATCGCAATCATGTAAGGCAGCTCATGAGATTATTGTATTGAAGTACATAGGAGAGAGATGAACCACATAGCTACCGGTACAGCCCTTAGCCTCGATGGAGAACTACTCCCTCCTCATGATAGACAGCAGCGGTGATGAAGATGGCGGTGGAGATGGCAGCGGTGTCGATGGAGAAGCCTTCCGGGGGCACTTCCCCGTCCCGGCGGCGTGCCGGAACAGAGACTCCTGTCCCCCAGATCTTGGCTTCGCGATGGCGGCGGCTCTGGAAGGTTTCGCGTACCGTGGCTTATTCTTATCGTGTTTTAGGTCAGGGACCTTTATATAGGCGAAGAGGCGGAGTCGGAGGGCTGACGAGGCGGCGACACACTAGGGGGGCGCGGGCCCAGCCCTGGCCGCGCCACCCTATCATCTGGGCCCACCAGGGCTCCCCTCTGGTGGCTCTCGGGTGTTCTGGAAGCTTCGTGGAAAAATAGGATGCTGGGCATTGATTTCGTCCGATTCCGAGAATATTTCCTTACTAGGATTTCTGGAACCAAAAACAGCAGAAAACAGGAACTGGCCCTTCGGCATCTCGTCAATAGGTTAGTTCCGGAAAAATCATAAATATGACATAAAGTATGCATAAAACATGTAGATATCATCAATAAAGTAGCATGGAACATAAGAAATTATAGATACGTTGGAGACGTATCAATGCCCAAGGCATCCCCAAGCTTAGATGCTTGAGTCTTCTTGAAATATGCAGGGATGAACCACGGGGGCATCCCCAAGCTTAGACTTTTCACTCTTCTTGATCATATTGTATCATCCTCCTCTCTTGATCCTTGAAAACTTCCTCCACACCAAACTCAAAACAAACTCATTAGAGGGTTAGTGCATAATTGAAAATTCATATATTCAGAGGTGACATAATCATTCTTAACACTTCTGGACATTGCACACAGCTACTAAAAGTTAATGGAACAAAGAAATCCATCAAACATAGCAAGCAATGCGAAATAAAAGGCAGAATCTGTCAAAACAGAACAGTCCGTAAAGACGAATTTTCCAGAGGCACTTAACTTGCTCAGATGAAAAAGCTCAAATTGAATGAAAGTTGCGTACATATCTGAGGATCACACACGTAAATTGGCAAAATTTTATGAGTTGTCTACAGACGGGGCTGCTCAATTTCGTGACAGTAAGAAATCTGTTTCTGCGCAGTAATCCAAATCTAGTATCAACTTTACTACTAGAGACTTTACTTGGCACAATAACATGATAAGTAGAGGTTTCTACAGTAGTAACAACTTCCAAGACTCAACAAAACAGTAGTAAAAAACATACATGGGTTATCTCCCAAGAAGTGCTTTCTTTAACGCCTTTCAGCTAGGCGCAGAAAGTGTGAATCAAGTATTATCGAGAGATGAAGCATCAACATCATAATTTTTTCTAATAATAGAATCAAAAGGCAACTTCATTCTCTTTCTAGGGAAGTGTTCCATACCTTTCTTAAGGGAGGAAATTTATACTTAATATTACCTTCCTTCATGTCAATAATAGCACCAACAGTTCGAAGAAAAGGTCTTCCCAATATAATGGGACAAGATGCATTGCATTCAATATCCAAGACAACAAAATCAACGAGGACAAGGTTATTGTTAACCGTAATGCGAACATTATCAATCCTCCCCAAAGGTTTCTTTATAGAATGATCAGCAAGATTAACATCCAAATAACAATTTTTCAATGGTGGCAAGTCAAGCATATCATAGAGTTTCTTAGGCATAACGTAAATACTTGCACCAAGATCACATAAAGCATTACAATAAAAATCATTTACTTTCATCTTAATGATGGGCTCCCAACCATCTTCCAACTTCCTAGAAATAGAAGCTTCAAGTTTTAATTTCTCTTCTCTAGCTTTAATGAGAGCATTTGTAATACGTTTTGTAAAAGCTAAATTTATAGCACTAGCATTAGGACTTCTAGCAAGTTTTTGTAAGAACTTTATAACTTCAGAGATATGATAATAATCAAAATCTAAATCATTATGATCTACAGCAATGGGATCATTGTCCCCAATATTTTGAAAAATTTCAGCAGTTTTATCACAAACAGTTTCAGCAGTTTTAGCAGTTTCAGGCAGTTTTGTACGCTTTGCATTAGGAGTAGAAACATTGCCAACACCAATTATTTTACCATTAATAGTAGGAGGTTTAGCAACATGTGAGGCATCAACATTACTAGTGGTGGTAATAGTCCAAACTTTCGCTACATTATTCTCTTTAGCAAGTTTTTCGTTTTCTTCTCTTTCCCACCTAGCATGCAATTCAGCCATCAATCTAATATTTTCATTAATTTGAACTTGTATGGCGTTTGCTGTAGTAACAATTTTATTATCATTATCCTTATTAGGCATAACTTTCAATTTTAAAATATCAACATCAGAGGCAAGTCTATCAACCTTAGAAGCAAGAATATCAATTTTATCAAGCTTTTCATCAACAGATTTGTTAAAAGCAGTTTGTGTACTAATAAATTCTTTAAGCATGGCTTCAAGACCAGAGGGTACACTCCTATTATTGTTGTAAGAATTCCCATAAGAATTACCATAACCATTACTATTAGCAGAAGGATATGGCCTATAGTTGTTATCAAAATTATTCCTATAAGCATTGTTATTGAAATTATTACTTTTAATGAAATTCACATCAACATTTTCTTCTTGAGCAACCAATGAAGCTAAAGGAACATTATTAGGATCAACATTAGATCTACCATTCACAAGCATAGACATAATCACATCAATCTTATCACTCAAGGAGGAGGTTTCTTCAACAGAATTTACCTTCTTACCTTCTGGAGCCCTTTCAGTGTTCCATTCAGAGTAATTTATCATCATATCATCAAGAAGATTTGTAGCCGCCCCCAAAGTAATGGACGTAAAAGTACCTCCAGCAGCTGAATCCAATAGGTTACGCGAAGAAAAATTCAGTCCTGCATAAAAGGTTTGGATGATCATCCAAGTAGTTAGTCCATGGGTTGGGCAATTCTTTACCAAAGATTTCATTCTTTCCCATGCTTGAGCAACATGTTCATTATCCAATTGCTTAAAATTCATTATGCTACTTCTCAAAGATATAATTTTAGCAGGAGGATAATATCTACCATGAAAGCATATTTACATTTAGTCCATGAATCAATACTATTCTTAGGCAAAGATAGCAACCAATCTTTAGCTCTTCCTCTTAATGAGAAAGGAAACAATTTCAGTTTTATAATATCACCATCTACATCCTTATACTTTTGCATTTCACAAAGTTCAACAAAATTATTAAGATGGGCAGCAGCATCATCAGAACTAACACCAGAAAATTGCTCTCTCATGACAAGATTTAGTAAAGCAGGTTTAATTTCAAAAAATTCTGCTGTAGTAGCAGGTGGAGCAAAGTAAATTCTGCTGTTTTCAGGAGTATTCATATTAACAGTAGTAAATAAAGCAAAGTAAATAAAGTAAATGCAAGTAACTAATTTTTTTGTGTTTTTAATATAGAGAACGCAAACAAGATAGTAAATAAAGTAAAACTAGCAACTAATTTTTTTGTATTTTTGATATAGAGAACAAACAAAGCAGTAAATAAAATAAAGTAAAGCAAGACAAAAATAAAGTAAAGAGATTGGATGTGAGAGACTCCCCTTGCAGCGTGTCTTGATCTCCCCGACAACGGCGCCGAGAAAAAGAGCTTGATGCGTGCGGTTAACACACGTCCGTTGGGAACCCCAAGAGGAAGGTGTGATGCGTACGATAGCAAGTTTTCCCTCAGTAAGAAATCAAGGTTATCGAACCAGTAGGAGTCAAGGAGCACGTGAAGGTTGTTGGTGAAGGAGTGTAGTGCGGCGCAACACCAGGGATTCCGGCGCCAACGTGGAACCTGCACAACACAATCAAAGTAATTTCCCCAACGTAACAGTGAGGTTGTCAATCTCACCGGCTTGCTGTAAACAAAGGATTAACCGTATAGTGTCGAAGATGATGTTTGTTTGCGAAGAACAGTAAAGAACAAGTATTGCAGTAGATTGTATTTCAGATGTAAAGAATGGACCGGGATCCACAGTTCACTAGTGGTGTCTCTCCGATAAGATAACTAGCATGTTGGGTGAACAAATTACAGTTCGGCAATTGACAAATAGAGATTCACATACATATATCATGATGACTACTATGAGATTTAATCAGGGCATTACGACAAAGTACATAGACCGCTATCCAGCATGCATCTATGCCTAAATAGTCCACCTTCAGGTTATCATCCGAACACCTTCCAGTATTAAGTTGCAAACAATAGACAATTGCATTAAGTATGGTGCATAATGTAATCAACACAAATATCCTTAGACAAAGCATCGATGTTCTATCCCTAGTGGCAACAGCATATCCACAACCTTAGAACTTTCTGTCACTGTCCCAGATTCAATGGAGGCATGAACCCATTATCGAGCATAAATACCCCCTCTTGGAGTTACAAGTATCAACTTGGCCAGAGCCTCTACTAGCAACGGAGAGCATGCAAGAACATAAACAACACATATATGATAGATTGATAATCAACTTGACATAATATTCAATATTCATCGGATCCCAACAAACACAACATATAGCATTACAAATAGACGATCTTGATCATGATAGGCAGCTCACAAGATCTAACATGATAGCACAATGAGGAAAAGACGACCATCTAGCTACTGCTATGGACCCATAGTCCAGGGGTGAACTACTCACACATCGATCCGGAGGCGATCATGGCTATGAAGAGCCCTCCGGGAGATGATTCCCCTCTCCGGCAGGGTGCCGGAGGCGATCTCCTGAATCCCCCGAGATGGGATTGGCGGCGGCGGCGTCACAGTAAGGTTTTCCGTATCGTGGCTCTCGGTACTGGGGGTTTCGCGACGAAGGCTTTAAGTAGGCGGAAGGGTAGGTTTAGGGGCGACACGAGGGCCCCACACAACAGGGCGGCGCGGGCCCTAGCCTGGCCGCGCGGCCCTAGCTTGGCGGCGCCTCGTCGCCCCACTTCGTAATCCTTTCGGTCTTCTGGAAGCTTCGTGGAAAAATAAGACCCTGGGCGTTGATTTCGTCCAATTCCGAGAATATTTCCTTTGTAGGATTTCTGAAACCAAAAACAGCAGAAAACAAGCAATCGGCTCTTCGGCATCTCATCAATAGGTTAGTGCCGAAAAATGCATAATAATGACATAAAGTGTGTATAAAACATGTGAGTATCATCATAAAAGTAGCATGGAACATAATAAATTATAGATACGTTTGAGACGTATTAGGCGCCGGGAGCCCAGGTCAACGAGAGGCGACATGGCGGCAGTTGGAGGTGACCTACGGCGTGACGGACTGACGAGGACCAGCACCAGGCGGAGGTTCTCGTCGCCGGCCTCTAGGCTTAGCGGAAGCACGTGATTCAGTGGGGGCGGAGGGGATTGGGTGGGTGGGTAGGCCGGCGGCGATGGAATTTAGTACTGTACGACTGTTCGTTGGCAAGTGATAATTCACGTTAATGACTTTAATTGCGTCCTCTTTTTTACTGCCAAGTAGCATAGCCTTTACTTGTTTACAGAGACCAAAATTAAGGAATCGGATGGAAGAAATTCGATAGGACAAAATAGTGTAAACTCGGTGGGAGGGTATAATGGTCAGATAAAAATACTTAGGACGTAACTCCTGACTATACTCCCTCTGTTCCATTCTATAGTGACTATAGTTTTTTGGTACGGAAATTAGCGCAAGAGTATTTTTTACACAAGACCCCCTAGCTGAACGATTTGAGATCAACGTAAATTTGGGAAATCCATATCTTCCTAACTTACCATAACAAATCCCACAAATCTCTCTTGTTGATTCTCCATATATATGCAGCCAAGTTCAGTTAAGGAAACTAAAACATTGCTGCCTAATTTTAAGTAATCGTTGGGCCATGCATTAAGAATCTCAATTAAATATTTCCAATTTTGTATGGATTTTTTCTCACACATGTTATGTGGGAGCTAAACGGGGGAGGGGGTAATTCAAAAAAAGCCAAGCTACAACCTTATATTCTGAAACAAATGCCAAAAATCTATAGGCACTATAGAAAGGAACAGAGGGAGTAGTAGAGAAGAGATAGAGATAGAGATAGAGATAGAGAAGCACACATAGGGCCTGCGGGGGTTGAAAAACATGCATTCAATGGACCGAGTGGCCTTCCGTCGAACAGATCCCGCGACCGGAAATCGTAAGACATAATTTGTGGGATTTGCTCGGCCGAATTGCCACTTGAAATTCAGTTATACGGTTTTCTTTTGCGGAATTTGTTCGACGAATTGCCGTGCGAAACCGTAGATCATGGTTTTAGACAGAATATCATCGTTTCAACACACAAACAACTAAATATGAATATGCTAGCAATATAAACTTGCATAAGGAAAGTTTCAAACATCCCCCATGGCACATGGATGACCCTTTCCGTGTATTGTGCAGAAGAACGCTGACTCCCGAAAATTCCAACGGTCTGCCTGCCCGCACCCCACCCGCGCATCGAAAACATAGCACACGGTCGGAAAAAATGAAACCATATGCGATATGAAGCTAACGGTTTCTCTAGAGCGAATCGTGTGTATATCATCCATCTTTGCACACCGTGTGTGTGATATTTTCGTGCTTCTTTTTCCGCACCTTTTAGCTACCTTCCGGCCACCCCCATCTTGTCTATAAACCGAGTGAGAGCCACTGGTAGCTTATACCTGCAAAATGGCTGGAAAAAACTACACTAAAAATGTCTCGCTGTCGTAGATATGTGTCGAGTTACTAATCACTCCTCACGGTCAGAGCAAGGATGGAGGCGGCCCTAAGAGCTTCGCTTTCCACAGAGCTGCCTGGCCGTTCGCTAACCCTAGGGTCGAGTCGTTGTTGGAGGATTCTGGCTCACTGGAGGTCTTCGTCGATAAACCCAAGCCAAAGAGAAAAAATTGTACGTCCTCCAGGAGAGGAGCCGACGATGTTGTGGCAGGATCCCGCAAAGGCCGAAGATGTGTATTTTAATTAGTTATTTATTACATTTTCTATGTGTAATATGGGTGCAAAATGTCGATCACAAGCCCTCTAAATATTAAGTGTACCCTAATTTAATGTGATTTATGTAATGTTTGATTAATAATTTTTTCTACTTTTATTATAGGATAAATACGTCCTACTCCAGCATCCACGTATCATATACTACCATACAAAAGTATATATGATACTCTATCGGTTTGAGTATGCTCCTGCACTATATCTAAGATACTTCATACCAAGTTTGATGAAAAAAATGAAATTTAGCCTATAGTTTGCATTATATATCTGAAATCTATGGACTACTATTTTTACCCAAAAGATGAGTTACTCAATTTATCATTGTAGGTAACACACAATTTCGTTTGAAAAGACGGTAGCTATCTCACACGGCCTAAGGATTGTTCGATGACATAAAGCCAATGTATATGACCGGGGCCATGGGTATGCCAAAGAAAGATGATCAATCAAGCATTGGGCCAGCTGGCGCTGATGTTGGGCCGGCTATGTCTGACCTGGCTGAACCATCGTGTCGCTTGGGCCTGCTTGGTAGCCGGGCCGGCTGCGCCATCGCCTGTTGCAGGCCGGCTAAGTCTGCGTCATCTAGGTGTAGGGCCGTCTGGCGGGCGTCATCTCCAAGTCTGGTTGTCGGCTGTCAGAAGTCAGCGCTAATGTCGCATCCAACCTGCCACGGGATACGGTAGTGTGCAGGATCGTGCCGCACGCCACACTGTATGATGGATGATGGCCCGCGCGTCGAGGGCGGCTCAGGGCTATGGGGAATAGTGATACTATGCTCTTGTAGCCTCGCTGCCCTATCCATGTCATCATCGACAAAGGGACAACATGGCACGGTCGGCCAACTCCTCGGGAAGGAGTGGTGGAGCCGAAGGAGCTAGTTTTCCATCAATGCAGTTAGGGTTTCCTGTTGTAACCTGGAAGTCATATATAATGCTTTCTAGGAGATCCTGCGGCCGGAGGGGGGGCGATTCATTCTCCATGCACCATAGCATCGAGAGGACTACGGTAGCATCATCTACCTCCATCTCTCTCTCCCACGGCCGGACACAACTCAAGGAGCTCCATTGTAGCCTTTGTATCTAGTTTACCTCCTCACGAGGGCCACGAACCTGGGTACGTCGTTGTGTCGCTCATGCCCAATCTCGCACCTGGATTCCACCGTAGCTCAGACATGCTCCACCTCTCCACTCAAGCCATCTCATGGCATCTGCCTAATCGATACTATGATAGTTGGCGCCCACAGTGGGGCATGTAGCAGCGACGGCTGGAGTCCTCTTTCGGTTTGGGCTCACCATCGACACCATCAAGCGCATAGCTTCAAGCCTTGTCCTGAGGTTTGGCTCGGTGGACTAAATTTCTGACAACGTGCTTCGTCGATGGAGCCTTCCCTGCAGGGGCAGAATCATCCACTTCGGGGAGCATCGCGTCTACATCGCACACGATTAAATAAACCGTTTGCGCCATAGAGAAGCATCACCCACCTTGCAAAGTGATGGTAAGATTTATCGTGTGCGACAAGCCATTTCAACCGTTTTTAAAGATCTATTATGTAGTAATGATTAAAAAATAATCCAATTACATGAAATGAATGGTTCATCTCACAAATAATAAAAATAATAATGAATGGCTCGAGTAGCAAATAATGGTTCATCTCTCAAATTAAGACTAGCCACAATGGGAGTATCATAGGTAGTATCATGCATGCCATGTAGGCAAAAAGCTGATGTGGCATATCAATTAATGAAGAGAGAGGTGAGAGTAGTATCATAGGTAGACACTGTATCATAGCACGTAAAACAAGAAATTTTAGTGGCAAACACATCATGTACACATATTTGCATTGAGATTCTACAAAATATTAAATATGCCAATTCATGATACTATGCATTGTAGATATTGTATCATAAACTAGTATCATATGTATGATACTAGTCTATAATACTTGCCATTGTGACTAGTCTAATGAAATACAAATGGGAACACATGCCAATGATGCTCAATGAGATCTTCTCGAAGCTAGGTATGCGCGCAGCTGCTCCTGCCCTGACAGATCAGTTGTTGGCACAAAGATTAATATGGAAATTTTATTGAGAAAAATTAATATAGAAAAGTTGATCTGATCAACGTTGGCACAAAGATTACCATAGAAAAGTTGATCGCTCGAAACTATTCGCCACTGAGGCTGAAATCAAGATGCCGCATTACATCAAATCAGCCAATAGGTTAATTAAGCTCTATTGTATATGTTCGTACTTAAAGTAAATAGGCAAAACCTAACAACATTACCTCAAAGATTATGTTTAGGTGCCTGGAGTTATAAACACGAGATACATTCCTTCAAGAAGTCAACTCGATTTAACTAACATAGCATGGAGTGTCGATCGATTTGTTAAAACTAATTACACCAAAGAGATATTCAGGCCGAACGATCGACTGAGGCGAACATGGGCTCAGTAGAGTAACTCGTCTAGATTCCAAATTAGGGTAGCTAGGTAGACATCCATAAGAGTCAAGCCATTCTAAACAAAGTGCTGACGACAATAGACGACAGTTATGCAGTAGACACGGCAGGAACATGGGCGCTCAAGTCACCCCTCAGATTCAGCTGTAAGGTCATCCTCGTAAAGGTCATCCTCGTCAGTAGCATACAAAATGACCTTTGCCAGAACGCAAGCACCAATAACCAGCTCCCCAGCCGACAGCACATCCTCAAAAACCATCGGCACCTTCTCCTTCTCCTTGCTTCACAAAGAGAAGTATGAAAAACCGTCAAGGTCGGTAATACGCCTCCCAAAAAGGGAAATGCCGGACCATGCCTAGGAGAGGACATAACAAACTGCAATGACCATACCTCACAAGTTTCCAAACTTCGTCTATCTGCTCCCTTACGTACAGTGCTTCATTTAGCAGCTCCTCTTTACTAGCTGAGTGAATGTTGATTTTCAGGCTGTACGGTTCTTTACCCTACAAATACCACAGGGAAAAACATAAATAAGCTTAGATGGCATGGTAATGGCACGTGCACTTGATACGCATACACTCCCACCCGCTCCTGGTGTATGTAAGAAGAATTCAGTTCTGCTAGGAAGAAACCAAGTAACCTACCTTCTCCAACCTGCACTACTGCAGACTGAAGTCACACCATAGTAGCCCAAAATACAAAGAATGGTTGGTCCATCATATACAGCCAAATTAAAACAATAACCGTCCGCAATATGAAATTTCACTAAGAGCATCTCCACCGGTAGCCCCCAAATAGGCGTCGGCAGGGGCGCCGGCACCTCCGTTTGGGGGGCGCCGGCACAACATCCCCTATTTGGGGGAGCTGTTCCCACACCGGCGCCCCCAAAACGGTGGCCCCAATAGATTTTTTTTTACAAAAACTACATATTGCTTAAAGTTTCATTTTAATGTCATTCTGGATCATGGAATGAATAATATTTTCCGACAAATCCGATGAAAACATTATTCACTCCTCAACCCCGGATGACATATGAAACCCGATTCACCTATAGCCTACTACGTCTACTGGCCACTTGGCTCTATAGAGGTGGATGATCGCCCGCTGCTCTCTCCGGTGGTCTCTCCCCTGCTCTCTACGGTGATCCTCCGTCGATGATCCCCTGCTCTCTCCGCCACGAACGTCCTGTAGGCGGCTCTATCTGCGTCCAACGCCTCCTGACGCAGCTGCCGCTTCAGGTCCTCCCGCCATCGACGGTGATCCGCCTACAGCTCCGCCAAACGCCGCCACTCGCATACTTCCTCCTGAATCTGCGTCTCTTCCCGCTGCAACCGCTGCAGCGCAAGCTCCTCCCACCCCCTCTGATGGTGTCGATCCCATCGGCGCTGGGTCAGCTCCTCCCGCCGCTGCGCCTCCAGGAACTCCAGCCGCCCCGCCTCCTCCGCCTCCGCCCGCTGCCGCAGCTCCGCCTCCTCTTGCTGTCGCGCCACCTCCTGTCGTGCCACCCGCCGCCG
Organism: Lolium rigidum; assembly: GCF_022539505.1. Classification (NCBI taxonomy): domain Eukaryota; kingdom Viridiplantae; phylum Streptophyta; class Magnoliopsida; order Poales; family Poaceae; genus Lolium; species Lolium rigidum. Next base: position 283,363,059 of record NC_061509.1, read on the forward strand.
TCGCGCCTCCTCGCTCACCCGCAGCCGCCGCTCCGCCTCCTACGCCTCCGCCCGCTCCCGCCGCTCCGTCTCCTGGCGCTGCCGCTCGCCCGCGTCGTAGGCATCTACGGTCGCCGCTAGCGCCGCCTCCTCCCACGCCTCGTACTCTGCGAGCTGCGGGTCCGCCTCCACGACTTCTACGGCCGCCTCTAGCGCCGCCTCCTCCCACGAATCCCACATTGTGCTATTTTCTAGGGCTTTTGCAGCAATGGCGGGGGAGGAGGGATAATATAACCCAGAAGCTAGTTCCACTTTTTCTAACAATTGGGACATTGCCCTGTCAATGCAGATAAGTCTAGGTCTAGCATCTCAAGTAAAATACAAGAATCAAAAGCCATGCCTTCATTCTGTAGGGAGGCGAAGTCACTGTATGAGGAAATCCAATTTTCGATTTAGAACCGAGACGTGCAAGTGCATACAGAGTGATATGTATGTAGTGCAGACCAGATGAAGATCATCAGTTTGCCCTTATCAAAGCTAGACAAGCCTGCTAAACACTAAGAAAGTAAATGTCCAATTTTTTTCTCCAAGAGAAGTAAAGACGAGATAATGACCAATAGATTGGAGGGAATTAGGTGTCGGCACGCATACATCACACAGGGAAGACAAAAATTGTGTCCTATTCGTGATCCATTGAGCGGAAGGGATGGACCTTGGCAGAGCTGTACAACTTGGCGCGAGCACCGGCGCTGAGTGCCGGCGGCGGCAGACGGAGAGCAGCAGAGACGGGGTTCCGCATCTTCGCGACCAGGCTGCGCAGCGCCATGGGATCGCCCGGCGAGATCGATCTGGACGAGACGCGGGAAAGACTAGGGTTTGGCGTTGGGCAGCGGCGGTGTCCTCTCTCTTTGTGGGTTCCTCTGGAAGCTAGCTCTCATCGACGGGGCTGGGTTATTAAAACTAGATTTTGAAAAGCCCTCGGGTTTGGTTTCCATATAAATAGTTTATAAAAAAATATACTCCCTCCGTCTAAGTTTACAGGCGCGACGTACTTTAGGAAATTGGTTTAACTATTATTGTCAATAATTTATGAAATATATGTCACACAAATTATATCATGGAAAGCCTTTTCGCATACGAAATCTAATGATATAGAATTTATAGACATAAAATTTATAATTTATTAACCAAATCAATGGTCAAAATTTGTCGTAAACTGCATGCGCAACAGTTAAACCGAGACGGAGGAGTAATTAATATATGCCGGCAACAACGGATAAAATGTTGAAAACAAAAATACAATAAATAATATATAGAGATATGCGCATGATCACATGAATTTTTGACCTGCCAACATCATTGGTAGTTGGAGTATGCTTAGGGAGCTACGCGGCTCCACGCAACCTTTTCATACTTCCTCTATGTCTCCATCTCCAAGTCATCTCTCTCCTCGTTCCACGTGGCCTCCATCCCCACTCCTCGTCCCCTCTGGCCTCCATCTCCTCGCCCACCTCTCATGGTTTATCGCATCCTCGTCCACGGCCTCCTCCTCGTCTGTCGCCTGTCGCCTCCTCCTCGTCCACAACCTTTTCCTCGAATGCATGGCCACTTTAGGGAGGCGAGGGCTTTCAGTCGGGCACCTCGTCGTCCTCTTCCTCGATCTTCCGCTCGAGTGGACCTTCCCCCGTCCCAGGCTTCTTATGACGGTTCATCATCCTTACCCTCTCTTCTAAGTTAACAAGGAGCTCTTCTAAGTCAAGTAATTTGCTTCTCAATGGAGAACATCATACTAATCAAGTTCTGGGTAGATTGCTTGTTCATGGTTCATTTACCTTCATTGAGAAAATCTAAGCAGTAACTAAGGATAATAAACCTTGATGCAAAGGAAGGAAAGCATACTAACAAGAAAAAGTATGCAATTAATAAACATCCTAACAATTAGAAAGCATAGTAGCAATGCAAAATATAGAATCATACTAACAAGTCATAATACCTACTTTTGCTAGAACCCATACGAATCATCATTCTGGTAATCGAGTGGGGTATCATCATCACTATTACGTATGAAGGTTGGCCATCGGGCGAGAGAGGCGGAGACTCATCATCATCTTCATCATCGAGATGTAACTTGGACAGCATATCTATATCCTTTAGATTAACAACTCCCTCTCCATCATTATGTGGATTGTCCTTGAGGGCTTCAAGACCACCCAAAAGTATATCAAAGCCATCATCATCACGCTGCTCTTGATAGAACTATCCATCGTATGTGATGTGGTTTATGTTGTTGTAATCATCAATAATGCTTGTTCTGATCCAACTTCTATGTAAGAACATATGTGGGGATAAGTGTGTATTACATGGAGTAACATGGTTGTAGTGATTGAATAGTGACAACAAATTCATGATCTATTATGGTTTTACATTTTCCTTTGATGCCTCACTAGGGATAAAGTGAAGTGAATGCATGTGCTATGTTATCATGTGACAATTGTGATAATTTTATTTGCTGAAGGTAGCATATTTGATATTCAAACATCATGTCAATATACTGAAGGTTGTGCTCTTTTAATTGTTAATACAAGATTGCTTGGATATTTCCCTTTCTTGTGGAGTGTAAGTGAGATATGTTGAATCGTCTCTATGTTAGGACGTGATGCCCATATGAATGCTAATCAAACACATATTGAAGTTCCACCAATATTTATAATGTTATTGATGAATTGTTAGTGTCCACTACAACTTAAAAAGAGAGTAGACAAGTGAACCCATAAACCCTGGCCTAATTTTAATCATAAGAAACACCTTTCTAACACTTTTATCATAGTTTACATTTGTTGCAATATTTTAATTATAAAATACAAAAATACTTTATTTACTGAACACACACAAAATCCAAGAACAATTATCTCTTTACTATTATTATGTAGCTTACTTAGATTATTTGCTTTACTTTGCTTCTCTTTTATTTATAATTACTAATACGAAAGCTTGTGCTTCACAACCACACTGTGCAGTTGCGGACACAAGACAAAACTTTACTTTGCAGGATTGCTGCAAGAAGAGAAAGAGGGGACAACTCTGAGCCAATTCCCCGAGAGTTTGATATAAACCCTCGATTCACCCTTATGGGGAAAGCTACCCTTGCTACGACACTTTGCGCTTGGAGTCCCAATGAATTAACGATATACGCGAGCGTTGTCACCAAGGCATGTTTACTGGCGTCGTTGCCGGGGAATTGCAAGTGCATCTCACAACTGCACATTATCAAGCTAGGAGTACAACAAGTCCCACACCAACATCAAGATTTATGGCGCCATTGCATTAAAGACATCACCATCTTTGCAAACACCCAAGTTTGGAGAGGTTGCACCACTGTGAGCTTTTCTTTCTCTTTTTGATTTTGCAAAGTAATTTTATTTATCTTGTTCTTAGTATTTTTAGTTCTCTATAAAACACAAAAACCCATAAAAATGAAAAATTAAAAATACCAAAAATACTCCTGGTATGGCTATTAGTCTAGATAAAAAGGACACCTTGGAAGAGTATCATGAAAATGCTAAGAAATATAGAGATTCATATGAAAGGATACGACTAGGAAATACTTTAAGACTTTTAAATAAAGCTGCTACTGAGTTGCTTGCATAATATGATAGGACTTGTTACTTTTGGTGTTGTGAACACTTTGACTTCCAGTGTAGATCCCATAAAGAACATGCAGTTGCCTCCTATCATACTCATAGTTATGTTTATTTAAGGATAAAAGAAGTAGAAAAAATTGTGATCTTTATGGCAGCCTATGAATTAAGAACTTCCACTGATGATATATATAAATCTACTAGTGTGACTCATAAATATGAGCATGAGGTCACTTTTACCCTTAATCTTTGCACAACCGAATTTTCTGATAATATCTATGTTGTTGACTACAATGAGAAGAACCACACAACCCAAGAAAACACTAGCCTATTAAACAAAGAAGAAAATGAAGAATCCATAGCTCCACCTAAGCTTGGGGAAGAGTGGGATTTTCCAACTTCACCACCCACATGTGATGATAACTCTAAACAGAATATGCTCTAGATGATGGCCTATTTTTTCTTGAGAACCCTCCATGACTAGAAAATACAACATTATATGAGGATGAAAATGATAAACTTTATGGTTATGATTATGCTATCATCAATGAGAGTCCCATATCGTTCTTGAATTCTCCTATTTACACAATAGAGGAGAAATATTCTTATGATGAAAAATAATTGTACGGTGTGCCTTATGCCTATGGAAAATCTTATTGCAGCCATGATGTCATGATTGAGAGTGGCACTAATAATTATTTTGAAAGAGGAAAACATGTTAATGAATTCCTTAATAAACTTAATGATCCGCTTTATATCCCAAAATTCTCGAAGATTCGTGATTCAACTAGTTACACTATTAACTTTTCTTTTAGTAATTGCAATTATTATGAAAAAGGGGGATATAAGCACCCTCTCTATGCTAATGATAATTATAAGTTGCATTTACCTACCATAGATATTATTTGGTATAATATTATTGGTTGTTATTCATTCATATATGAAATTTCAATGCATACGAAGAAAGTTAGACTTCGTTATTACTTGTTGCATACTTTATGTTGTGTACTGATGTGCTTTAAAGTGTTAAAGATATTTATTTGTATGATAACACCATGGGGCCCTAGAATTTTATTGTCATTTCCAAGAAGGAAGAAGGAGGTGGCACAAATATTCAAGCTATATATCACATACTCTCCATACCACTTCAAGCAAGTAAGTAAAGCCTAGTGATGTCTACGCACGCTTCTATTCCTGTAGACAGTGTTGGGCCTCCAAGAGCAGAGGTTTGTAGAACAGCAGCAAGTTTCCCTTAAGTGAATCACCCAAGGTTTATCAAACTCAGGGAGGTAGAGGTCAGAGATATTCCTCTCAAGCAACCCTGCAATCACGATACAAGAAGTCTCTTGTGTCCCCAACACACCTAATACACTTGTCAGATGTATAGGTGCACTAGTTCGGCGAAGAGATAGTGAAATACAAGTAGTATGGATGTATATGAGTGGTAATAGCAATCTGAATAAAATATGGCAGCGAGTAAACATGCAACAGAACAGTAAATAAGCGGTGTTTGCAGTATTGGAAACAAGGCCTAGGGATCATACTTTCACTAGTGGACACTCTCAACATTGGTCACATAATAAATAAATAACTTCTCCTCACTTGTGCTACATACACTCTTGTTTGATAACAAACACCATTCATTGTGTAGGGCTACAAGAGCACCTCAATGCCGGAGTTAACAAGCTCCTCAACATTCGATGTTCATATTTAAATAACCTTAGAGCATAATAGATCTTTGCAATTTAAACCGAGAACTAACATAGCATACACACTGTCACCATTACACTATGAAGGGGGAATAGATCACATCAATACTATCATAGTAATAATTAACTCCATAACCTACAAGAGATTATGATCATAACCTACGCCAAGAACTACACGATGCACACACTGTCACCATTACACCATGAAGGAGGAATAGACTACTTTAATAACATCACAAGAGTAGCACATAGACTAATAGTGATACAAAGCTCATCATATGGATCTCAATCATGCAAAGCAATTCATGAGATCATTGTATTGGGTACATGAGAGAGAGATTAACCACATAGCTACCGGTACAGCCCTTAGCCTCGGGGGAGAACTACTCCCTCCTCATCATAGGAGACAGCAGCGGCGATGAAGATGGCGGTGGTGTCGATGGAGATGCCTTCCGGGGGCACTTCCCCGTCCCGGCGGCGTGCCGGAACAGAGACTTCTGTCCCCTGAATCTTAGCTTCGCGATGGCGGCGGCTCTGGAACTTTTCTCGTATCGTGGCTTATTCATTTAGGGTTTTCGCGAAGGAGTCCTTAAGTAGGCGGAAGGGCAGCCTCGGAGGGGCCCTGGTGGGACCACACAATAGGGGGCGCGCCCCACCCCTTGGCCGCGCCGCCCTGGCGTGTGGGGCCCCCGGCTCCCTCCGGTCTCTCTCCGGTGTTCCGGAAGCTTCGTGGAAAAATAAGATACCGGGCATTGATTTCGTCCAATTCCGAGAATATTTCCTTACTAGGATTTCGAAACCAAAAACAGCGTAAAACAGGAACTGACACTTCGGCATCTCGTCAATAGGTTAGTTCCGGAAAATGCATCAAAACGATATAAAGTGTGAACAAAACATGTAGGTATTGTCATAAAACTAGCATGGAACATAAGAAATTATGGATACGTTCGAGACGTATCAAGCATCCCCAAGCTTAGTTCCTACTCGCCCTCGAGTAGGTAAACGATAACAAGGATAATTTCTGAAGTGACATGCTACCAACATAATCTTGATCCAATAATGATGTAAAGCATGTGAACTGAGATCAAATCACTCAAAGAAAATGTCTATATTGATATAAGAGATGATAATGCAAGAGTTGAACAAGCTAGAAGTTTTCATGAACTATTGCTTCAAAGACATGAAACCGTACAAAGTTCATTAAAGATCTGTTAAGTACTCAGCGTAGAAGTTATATCCTTCATTCCAAACATCAAGTAAATTTTCACAACATAAGAAGGATTCAATCAAGTAAACATAAACATGAACGTCATGAATCAACTGTTTCGAAGTCTACTCAACCGGTGAGCGCAAGCATTTGGTATTAGCACCAGGATGTTATGGCATAAAGAACGTTAATGGGGGTTTGGAAGGCCAATGAGAGAAAGTCTCACAAAGCTATAAGTGATTATTAGACAAGAGGAAGTCTTATAATCGAAGCTATGCAAGGAGTAGTGATTGCCATGCAACGGATGCACATAGAGCTATATGTGTATGAAAGCTCTCCAATGGAACTAGTGGGGGTGCATCCAACTTGGTTGCTCACGAAGACCTAGAGCACTTTTGAGGAGGCTCATCATTGGAATATACAACCCAAGTTCTATAGTGTAAATTCCCCACATAGTTATACTAGTAAAACATGAAAACTCTCTCATATGGAGTGTAGGTGCTAAACATGAGCACAAATGATGACTATGAATATGCAGGTGCTAAAACATGAGCACAAGTGTGGATAAAAGATAGTAATGCTTCCCCCTTTTTCTTTATTCTCTTTTTTTTCTTTTTCTTTTCTATTTTTTTTCTTTCTTTTCTTTTTCTCTTTTTGATGGCCTCCATGGCTCTTTTCACTTTTAGGGGCAACATCCTAATATGACAACACACTTTTTGGTACAAATAACTCATAATGAATAAAACACGATGTATGAAACTGTATGCCTCTCGCTGTAGCAAAGATGTGCAATGATCTAGCGTAACATGGGTAAACCACACATCAGCTGTATAGAATCATGCAAAGCAATATAAAAAATAATAAATGACAACATGTAATGTAAAATGGAAGTTGCATGGCAATATATCTCGGAACAGCTATGGAAATGCTGTGGTAGGTAGGTATGGTGGCTGTTTTGAGGAGATGTATGGGCTTATGTGTAGGAGAACAAGAGAAAGTGCTCCCACTGGTTTGGATGTACCGGCGAAGTATGCACAATTCTCAATGTGAGCAAAAGGCAATGCACAGTACCGAAGAGGCTAGCAAATATGGATGGTGGAAGTGCCAAAAACTGTAGCTTAACATTAGTCAAAAAGAACTCACAAGCTTATTGCAAACGACTAGCAGGTTCAACATTAAGAGCATGTGTTACCACCCGATTTTGGCCAAATCAGGAGGTGGGCCGTAAGTGAAGATGGGCTTTGAAGACTACATGTGGAGCATCTTTGAAGCGGCCTTGCGCTAAGAGTTTGGGCTAAGTGGCCTGTGTATCTGTAATATTATTAGATCGTACCGTGTTTAGATTTAACAGTTAGAGTCTGGCCCGTGCACGGTTAGGTGCACGCCTCAATTAGAAAGTCCCTTGGACTATAAATATGTATCTAGGGTTATCGGAAAGGAGGACAATCATCGTTCAAACCAACACAAATCAGGCGCACCGCCACCCCTTTCTTCGAGGGTTTCTCCCGGGTAAGCACCATGCTGCCTAGATCGCATCTAGCGATCTAGGCAGCGTAAGTTTATTCGTCAACCTTGTACTGCTCGTGCTGAAGCCTTGTTGATGGCGAGCAGTACTATTTATCCTTAGGTGTTTAGGGTCTTGCATCGGTGCTTTCGCGTGCACATCTGCGTGGCGATGCCGTCCCTCGACACCTAGCTGCCCTCACGTCTATCCAGACGTGAGGGCAGCATACTGCTTTTCGTTACTTAGTAGATCCGATCCGTTATAGTTGCTCCTTGCTCTGCAGGATTAGTTTAATATCTCGCATAGTTAGGCCTTATGTCGGGGTCGGAGGATCCGGTGGTGCGTTAGATGCTGTTTACCGTCCCTGCGAGGGATGTTCCGGGGATCAACGTTATGTTGGTTTTTAGGCCTCTCGTAGGGGTAGTTTGCACTGTCTCTCGTAGCTGCTAGGCCCGATCGCACTTAGGACGTTCCGATTATGCGGTGAAAACCCTAAATTATCGTGGATCGCTTTAGCTTTGTCCTGATCAAGCAGGATCCCCATGCCATTGTAAATCCAACGTGAAGCATGGGGCGATCGGCTCCATGAGCCGATCCACAGGGAAACTTGAGAGCCGATAGGGCTCGTATTTAATGTGCACGTGTCTACCATGCAGGAACAATCGAAGCACTAACACCTTCCTGACCGGGTCTAGGTCAGGTGGCACGCCCTAGCAACCGCCAGGACGTTTGGCCAAAAGATTTGCGGGACGACGCGAGGTGCCAGGGATCCACTAAGCGGCCCTGGGAGCTTCCCGGCTCTTCGTGTTGCTTAACCAAAGCCCGTCGGGGGGTTTTGGAGGGTCACATATTCTGGCACGCCCGGTGGGACATCTTCTGCAACATCCACGTCAACATCGGCATCCGAGATGGCGGAAGAACAGATCACGTACGAGGAACTTCCTCCCCGATCACAAGAAGAAATACGATGGGCCGAAGGCCATCTGTGAAGCCGAGCTCATCGGCTCCTCTGAGGCAACCCGTTCTCGCAACATCAAGCTCAAAGGAAACGCGTGTCTGTCGCACGGCGTCAATACAGTAGATCTCAGCCACTCTATAAGGGAGCCAGAGTTCTCCTTTAGTGTCAATATGGCTAGGCTGGTGAACCGCCATAGCACGGACAAAGCGGAGAGCAGCTACTCTCGTGGCAAGGATAAAGAGGAGGCCGTTCCACGCGACCGGCCCCAAGACGACGATAGACGGTACCTAACCGAGGAGGAGGTGAGAAGCATGCGGTATCAACGCCCATCATCCGTGCATCTCCTCAAAAAATATGAACAGCAGTACGACCGACGTCGGCGCTACGACGAAGACGATGAAAGATATCGTCGGTCTGATGCAAACAGGAGGTATCGTCGGAACAACGGAAACAACGACAGGTACGCCAGAGGAAGGTCAAAGGAACAAGATGACATGGATAGGCACTGGGACTGTCCTTTCTTCAAACATTGCTGGGACTCAGGAATGAGCCAATTGCCAACAATCGAGAACTGCCCAAGATGCAGACAGCACAGAAGGAGGGCAAGCGAAGTTTCAATGTTCCCTGATGGACTCAGCCATCCTCAGAAGCGTAGGGCGCAACGGCTGCGAAACCTGGAAGAGGCCGAGGCACAGTACCTGTACACGTTGAGAAGAGCACGGCCCGATCCGGCCGTGAAAATTCCGCAAACAAGTGGAGATGAAGGCGCGCCCGCCAAAGAAAGTATGGCGCCCAAAACAGGCGAAAGCCGATGCACAGGCATCGGCTGATGCCGATGTAGAGATGTCGGCTGGCACAAACACAGTGTGTAGGATCTCGTCAGAGATTTATGACCCACGACATGATGAGCATGCCTCCGGCAAGTCACATCACCATAGTGAGAGACCGAGAAGTTGTAAACCCTCATCAAGCATCGTGATGGAGAAGGAGGCCGATTTTAGCGATCGGCCGGCATTATCCTCAACATACGTTTTGCCGGTATTCAACATTGATCTGGCCAGCGATGGAAAGCAGAGTTATGGGTTTACGCCTGCTAACAAGCTAAAAGAGGTTGAGGAAGTCGAGAAGGATGTCAAGCAGATGTTGGACGCCGGGTGCCTCAGGCCGTACAGGTACACTGACTTGGTTCCCAATGTTGTACTTACGAAGAAAAAGGATGGCCAATGGCGCGTCGCTATAGATGTCCGGAACCTCAACGGCACTACTCTACCGGATGAATAGTCAGATCGACAACCACAAGGGAAGCCGATTCCAGCGATCGGCTAAGATTATTCTCACTATGTGGATTCACTGTCGCGCTGTTCATCATGGTAAGGTGTGAGATAATCTTGAATTGGCTACAAAGCCGACATCTTCAATCCAACGAAGGATTCGGCTTGGGGGGCATACACACAGAGGAAGTTTAGTTTGTACCCAAAGGAGCCAATTCATGAGATCGATCGGCTAATAATAATAAAAAAAATCCAAATTTCGACGCAAAAGACACACCCACAATCGAAGATGCAAGTGCAGTACAACATTCGGTAGCTTACACCAAAAAATTCTTCTGAAATCAGGAGGTGGGCCACCCACGATTTGTGCCTTGGTCTCCTGATATGGAGAATTCATCAAGAGCGTGAAGGGCGCCAGCGCGGATGCGATCCACTTCGGCAATCTCAGCCTCGTCGTCTTCGTCTTTGCCTGTCACCAACTGGCCGCCCAGAGCGCGAATCTCCGCCAGATCAGTTTTCAGATCGGCTGTGAGGCCTTGCGCTTCCTCTCGAGAACGGGCAATGAAGATCTCCTTCTCTTGGATGAGCTGTTTGGTCATCCTCACCTTCTCTTCAAAGCTCGCCAGTTCCTTGCGCAGGGTTTCGAGTTCAAGCATCGTGGGCGAAGTATCGGCCTTGGCGTCCAGAGCAGTCTTCTTCTCGTTAAGCCGCTGACATTTCTCTGCAATATCGGCTCTCAATGGGAGCTGAGCGCGACGAAGGGTAATTCTTTGGCGAGCCGATTGCACCCCTGACTTGAAGGCCGACAGGGTCGCAGCTGGCCAAAGCTTCACCTTCAGTGTCATAGGAAGATGAGACTGGATTTCATCCAGGATACCCTTGATTGCCTCGGGATTCTCGACCAAGATCTCAACTGAGGAAGAGAGCAAAGCCTTGAGGTGCTGAAGGGGACCGCGAACCCTGTCAAAGTTCGGCTCTTCACTTGCTCTGGGTACAGCTGGCTCGATGGATGCCGGGTCGAACGTTAGCAAGCTCGAAGGATCACATCCCCGGCGTACGTACAAGAACGACGTGAGTATGCAACACACGGAAGGGTAAAGCCAAGGGCGTGGAGCATACCTCTCCTAGAGAAGGGGGAGCAGCCGATGTAGGGACAATCGGCTGGACCGTGGGTGTGGCCAGGTTAGCAACTGGGCCGGCCTCGCTCATCGAAGCAGCCAGACCTAGCATGGCCGAGGGCATCGGGACCTCCTCATCGTCCCCGCTAGATGTCTCATTAATCTGCAAAAGGAATAGTGAGCCGATCCAAGTAACAGCAAGACAGCAGGGGATATGAATTGATGAAGTGGTTGCGTTCGAAACCTCTTGACTAGAGGAGGGAGTTTGCGAGTCTCTGCGAGCCCTTTTGACGCATCGACGCTTCACACGGGACCTTGCTTGGATTGGAGCTTGAGGGGCACCAGGCTTGAGAGTTGATCCTTTCCCAGAAACTGACGCTGGCGAGTCTGTATGACTCTGCGTGGTGGATCTCTCAGAACTACCTGGGTTCGAGTCCCTTCGACTAGAATGTGCCTCCTCGCTGGAGTTTTCTTCGGTGGAAGTCTGCAAAAGGGAATGGATGCGTGTCGGAAAAAGACTGGGAAGACAGATATCAGTCAGGGCTCGGGTCAACTTACACGCAAATGTTCCTGGATGGGAGCTTTGCGCTTCAGGGTCTTCCTGGCAGCTACTTTCCTCACCGCCTTCCTCGCTTGGGTTGAAGCTCGGGGGGCAACAGGCCCCGAAGATGCTTTACTTTTGGCAGCCGATTTTGGTGAAATCGGCTGGCCTTGCATTATGACCTTCTTTAGGGCCGGCGAGTTCTGACAGAAGAGAACTACCGGAGCTGGCGGAAGGAATTTGAAGGGAGAGCCGTCGATCTGCGTGGGCTCTGGGCCGTCTTGTTCCTGCCAAGAAATAAGGCCAAGTTTTTAGACAATTCTTACGGGCAACTACAAGAAATTTCGATGCAATGGTACCTGATGTGCAGAAATGCCATGTTCAGCATCGAGTTGCCTCAGCAACGGTCCAAGAGCTCTTCTGAAGGTATGGGTCTTCCACATGGACCACCAGGTATCAAACCCATCGGCAGTGGTGGTGAAACAAAGATTGTGGGGAATTGGAATGGCCAGAGCGTCAAAGAAGGTGTAGCACCTTTGGCCAGTGAGGATGTCAGGCAGTTCAGCTCTGCTCGCGGTCAGGTGATGGAGAAAGAGGTGTGGAGGTACTTGCCCAAGACCGAGCTGGCGAGCCACTACCACTGGTTGGTAAGACTCGTAACCAGGTTTGATGATCCGGTTAGAGGTACTCATGCTGACTGGGAGGAAGCAAGGACGGATCATGATGGAGTACAAGTGTCGGGTGCCAGCGTCATCGGCAAAGCTGTCTAATCGAAAGGAGACTGGATTCTCGAAGTTCTCCGATTCAGTGTAGGGGAAGAACAGGGGGTCCTCTGAGCCTTGGTAGAAAATTTTGAACCACCCTGCGGCTTCCTTAGGGATCAGCCTGCTGCCTGGAAGGCTATACAAAGCTTGACCATAGCTGGTGCACCGTATCTCCCTCCCATGGACATCTGGAAAGGTACAGGTAGCCAAAGATGGAAAATCTGGGATCTGGTTCTGGAAGTACAGCTGAGCCCATAGTTGAATGAACCACCAGGGGCCTCCTGTCTTAACTGTCCGTTGAGAGAACAGTTTAACCGATGTCAGTTGAAGAGATCGGTAGACCTCTCCAAGGAACAGCTTACCAAGTCCGAGTTGAGTACCTTTGGCAAGTTCATAGGCTAGGGAAAGGTAATTCTTGGTTGGAGCGAGTGAAGGACCACAGAATATGAAGTGCTCCAACCAGAAGTTCAGGAAGGCCGTGTGTTCCCTTTCAGTTACAGGGCCTTTGGTTTTCATATAACGCCTAAGGTAGGCGCCCCAACTTGTACACTCTGTTTTAGAAGAGAGGGTGAAGGGGACTTTTGGCAGCTTAAAGGCAGAGGGGCTTGGGGATGCAATGTCGAGACCTGTGATCATGGCTACATCCAGCAGAGTTGGCGTCATAGGGCCGTGACCGAACATGAAACAGTTCAGTGCGTCGGACCAAAAGTAGCCGATGGTCTTCAGAATGTTCTCATTCTTTTCAAGAGGAGACAATGATAATGACAATGCATCGGCTATCCCTGTCGTTTCCCAGGTGGCATAATGGGTTTTGGACACTCTAGTGTACCATGCCACCCAACCTTCGAGAGGATTAGGCCGGGCTCGCGAGCGGTCGGCCCAGGAGGTCAGATCCAAATTTTGATTCACGAAGGGGATCCTGTTCGCCTCACAGGAGATTAAGTGGGCGGGACTCTCGGAAGAACGAGGGCCAAGACACATGGAATTTGGGAGAGAAGGATGCGGTAGCAGGATATCGGAGACCTAAAATTAATAACGGAATAGAACATTAATTCAGGTGTTCCCCTGTTCGTTCCTGAGATTAATCCTAATGCTGAAGAAGCAGTGGAGTATTACCTTCAGACCCGAGACCATGGCGTTGGTGTTGGACGATTCCGCCATTTGATGCGTTGCGGAGGTGGGGCGGCGCTGTGGAGATCTGGAGCTCGTGGAGCTGCTCGGGCGGCGGATTTTTGGGATCTGGGTTTGCTTTCTCAGACGGAGGCTGCAAGTTACCGTTTGGAGGGACAACGAGGTTTGCCCTTGCTCGTTTTTATGGTAGAGGCCGATGCGACACCATCGGCCCTTTTTTGGAGGTTGTTGGGCTTTGGGCTGTCAGCCAGGTTAATTAGAAGCCGATAGCTAAAAAAAGAAGAGCCGATTACTCGGGAGTTGCTAGAGCCGTCAAGTTGTGCAGAGAAGCTGAGGAGGCAAGACTTCGTCATGAAGAAAACTGCGACGGTTCTGCTCTGCCACGACATGACCCTTCGAAGGAGACAGATGGTTTTGCAATTATCATTATCAAAACCAGGGGGGCATGTGTTACCACCCGATTTTGGCCAAATCAGGAGGTGGGCCGTAAGTGAAGATGGGCTTTGAAGACTACACGTGGAGCATCTTTGAAGCGGCCTTGCGCTAAGAGTTTCGGCTAAGTGGCCCGTGTATCTGTAATATTATTAGATCGTACCGTGTTTAGATTTAACAGTTAGAGTCTGGCCCGTGCACGGTTAGGTGCACGCCTCAATTAGAAAGTCCCTTGGACTATAAATATGTATCTAGGGTTATCGGAAAGGAGGACAATCATCGTTCAAACCAACACAAATCAGGCGCATCGCCACCCCTTTCTTCGAGGGTTTCTCCCGGGTAAGCACCATGCTGCCTAGATCGCATCTAGCGATCTAGGCAGCGTAAGTTTATTCGTCAACCTTGTATTGCTCGTGCTGAAGCCTTGTTGATGGCGAGCAGTACTATTTATCCTTAGGTGTTTAGGTTCTTGCATCGGTGCTTTCGCGTGCACATCTGCGTGGCGATGCCGTCCCTCGACACCTAGCTGCCCTCACGTCTATCCAGACGTGAGGGCAGCATACTGCTTTTTCGTTACTTAGTAGATCCGATCCGTTATAGTTGCTCCTTGCTCTGCAGGGATTAGTTTAATATCTGCATAGTTAGGCCTTATGTTGGGGTCGGAGGATCCGGTGGTGCGTTAGATGCTGTTTACCGTCCCTGCGAGGGATGTTCCGGGGATCAACGTTATGTTGGTTTTTAGGCTTCTCGTAGGGGTAGTTTGCACTGTCTCTCGTAGCTGCTAGGCCCGATCGCACTTAGGACGTTCCGATTATGAGGTGAAAACCCTAAACTATCGTGGATCGCTGTAGCTTTGTCCTGATCAAGCAGGATCCCCATGCCATTGTAAATCCAACGTGAAGCATGGGGCGATCGGCTCCATGAGCCGATCCACAGGGAAACCTGAGAGCCGATAGGGCTCGTATTTAATGTGCACGTGTCTACCATGCAGGAACAATCGAAGCACTAACACCTTCCCGACCGGGTCTAGGTCGGGTGGCACGCCCTAGCAACCGCCGGGACGTTTGGCCGTAAGATTTGCGGGACGACGCGAGGTGCCAGGGATCCACTAAGCGGCCCTGGGAGCTTCCCGGCTCTTCGTGTTGCTTAACCAAAGCCCGTCGGGGGGTTTTGGAGGGTAACAGCATGATTAAAATTTACTCCAAGGAGGGCCGTTCACGGAGGCACAAGTACCCCGCTAGCTCCCTCGACCTTCAGCACAACTTAGTTATTACGATGAACTCTTAGACATGGAAAGCTATCAAGTCCAACTACACCTTCAACTATTTAAGTAGAGTTTGTAGTACGACACAAGCTTAAAGACAACAATCCACTACTAATTTTAACTTATTCAAACAACAAGCTTTACCATCTAAATACCTCAAAACGTTTGCAAAGAATCAGGTTATCAAAGCTCAATGATCTACAAGATTATGCAAGTATTTCATTATACCACTACCACATGCAACATTTTCTGTTTCCAACCATATAACAATGAACGAAGCAGTTTCAACCTTCGCCATGAACACTAAAAGTAAAGCTAAGAACACATGTGTTCATATGCAACAGCGGAGCGTGTCTCTCTCCCACACAAGCATGGTAGGATCCAATTTATTCAAACATAAATTAAAATAAAAGCAAACAGACGCTCCAAGTAAAGTACATAAGATGTGACGAAATAAAAATATTGTTTCACTAGAAGTGACCTGATAAGTTGTCGATGAAGAAGGGGATGCCTTGGGCATCCCCAAGCTTAGATGCTTGAGTCTTCTTGAAATATGCAGGGATGAACCACGGGGGCATCCCCAAGCTTAGACTTTTCACTCTTCTTGATCATAGTATATCATCCTCTTCTCTTGACCCTTGAAAACTTCCTCCACACCAAACTCAAAACAAACTCATTAGAGGGTTAGTGCATAATCAAAATTCACATGTTCAGAGGTGATACAATCATTCTTAACACTTCTGGACATTGCCCAAAGCTACAGAAAGTTAATGGAACAAAGAAATCCATCAAACATAGCAAAAGAGGCAATGCGAAATAAAAGGCAGAATCTGTCAAAACAGAACAGTCCGTAAAGACGAATTTTCCAGGGGCACTTAACTTGCTCGGATGAAAAAGCTCAAATTGAATGAAATTTGCGTACTTCCAGAGTTTCACAATTATTTTTGTTGAATATTTTTATTTGATAAGAATGTGTAGGACACTATGTGCTCTCTGGTTTGTAAAGGAATAATTTTTCTTTGGAGAATATGGCAGCACTGCATGATATTTTTGTACAACTAATGTCACCCCATAGAAAGGAAATGGGAGAAAATTTTGTGTTGAAGTTTTTCACATTGAATAGAGGAACACCACACAAAGATCTATCCAAGAATGGTGAAGATCACAAGCTTGGGGATTACCAAGGCACCCCACTGGATCCATTTTAAACTCTCGGTTTACACCCCTAAACTTTGTTTTTTGAGCAACATAGAATGATCGCAAAAACTTGGAGCGTCATTTATTAGTGTTATGTCTATTTTTCCTTTGAAATAAATGAGACCACTATGATAAATACTTTTCATGCTTATGAAATAGCTACTGAAATAAACTGTCAATTCTTGAATATCTCGATGAAAATAAGTTTCATGCTATGAAAAGAAAAAGGGGATGGAAACAAAAGGCTGAAATTCAATTTATGCATGGTATTTCTAGTTTCAAGTGTCTTATTGAATGATAATTTGGTAGTGTATTATTTAGTGTTGCTTCTTACTAGTATACATAGATGTTTAATATTAAGGAGGGATGTTTGATAATAAATGAATAGCACTGTAGACACTATTGCGTGCTTTTAGATCTTTTGCTAGCAAAAAAAATGAATTCTCACACAAATTAAAGACTTGTATCCAAAGCAACTCAAACCAAACACCCACCATATCTACCTATGTATCACTTGCTATTCCAAGTATAATATGTGTATTATGCCTCCAATTATTTCAAAATATCTTTTTTGTGTAATTTAAAGCTCATGACAAAGTACGGTATGGAGGAAAAACACCACTCTTGTAATTTGTGTGTTTGACATATTATGAGTAAGTTTTCAGATCGGAACCATGCTGACATGGGGAACACTTTCAACATTGCACTTATTTTGAGTTGATTAACATGTTTAACTTTTGGTTACTCGAGGGCCACCTCGGGCGAAATAAAGAGGTTATCATGAAAAAGACTAGAGTAGGCATATGTGTTAGAGAAAAGCACTGGGCCGCCAACTGAAGCCATGCATAATAATGGTGGAAGTTTCAGCATGGGCATCCTGAAGGGTTCGTTGCATGGAAAACAAAAAATTTCTACCGTGAACATGAACAAAAACCAAGATCCAATCTAGGAAGAAGCAAGATCTAATCTACCAAGATCGAAGCAACGAGATGTATGTGAGACTAACCCTCGAAGATTCCAAAGCCTACAAGATTAGATCTCGTTGTTGATGTAGTCGATCATCCAGTGCTGCAATCCGGCAGCACTTCCGTACTCGGTCGTGCGTACGGTGTCGATGAAGCCCGTCCTCTCCCCGTTCCAGCGGGCAGCGGAGGTGTGGTAGATCCCCTCGGAATCCCAGCAGCATGACAGCGTGGTGGTGGTGGTGGAGGAGAAAACTGCAGGGCTTCGCCAAGACGGTACAGCACTATGGAGGAGAGAGGGGCGGCCAGAGCTAGGTCTGATCGGGTGAGCGCCCCCTGCCCCCACCCCTCTTTATATAGGGGAGGAGGTCGGTTTTGGTGGCCCCTCAAAGCCCCAAACCCATCTAGAGCCGGCGACCAAGAGGGGGAGGGGATTTCTCCCCCCCCCCCCAAGTTGATCCCCCTAGGGTTTTGGGGAAAACCCTAAGGGTGCCCGGCCTGGGCCTTGAGGGGCATGTGCCCCTGGCCCATTAGGCTAGGGTGCATCCTCTCGGCCCATGCTAGGCCTCCTAGGGTAGTGGGCCCACTGGTGGGACCCCCGGAACCTTCTAGAACCTTCCCGGTCTTTCACCAGAAAAATCCCGAACTTTCCGAAACCTAGAAATCAACTTCCCTTATATGAATCTTATTCTCCGGACCATTCTGGACCTCCTCGTGATGTCCTGGATCCCATCCGAGACTCCGAACAAACTTCGGACTCCATCTCATATTCCGAATCTACTTATGCGACATCGAACCTTAAGCGCGTCACCCTACGGTTCGTGAACTATGCAGACATGGTCGAGACTCCTCTCCGACCAATAACCAATAGCGGGATCTAGAGATCCATAATGGCTCCCACACATTCAGCGATAACTTAGTGATCGATTGAACCATTTACATACGATACCGATTCCCTTTGTCACACGATACTTTACTTGTCCGAGGTTCGATCATCGGTATCTCCATACCTTGTTCAACCTCATTACCGACAAGTATTCTTTACTCGTACCGTGGTATGTCATCTCTTGTGACCCAGTCACATGCTTGCAAGCTAATCAGATGACATTCCACCGAGAGGGCCCAGAGTATATCTATTCGTCATCGGGATGGACAAATCCCACTGTTGATCCATATGCCTCAACTCACACTTTACGAATACTTAATCCCATCTTTATAACCACCCATTTACGCAATGGCGTTTGATGTAATCAAAGTACCCTTCCGGTGTAAGTGATTTACATGATCTCATGGTCGAAGGACTAGGTAACTATGTATCGAAAGCTTATAGCAAGTTGAACTTAATGGCTTGATCTCATGCTACGCTTATTTGGGTGTATGTCCATTATATCATTCACCCAATGACATAACCTTGTTATTAACAACATCCAATGTTCATGATCATGAAACCATGATCATCTATTAATCAACAAGCTAGTTATACAAGAGGCTTACTAGGGACTCCTTGTTGTTTACATAACACACATGTATCAATGTTTCGGTTAATACAATTATAGCATGGGATGTAAACATTTATCATGAACACTAAGATATAACAATAACTAATTTATTATTGCCTCTTGGGCATATCTCCAACACATCCTCAATAGGAAGAGAGGGAAATAAGAAAGAGAGAGGAAAAAGGAAAGGAGAAAAAGGAAAGAAAGAGTCAAGGAGGAAAAGAGAGAGAAAAAAGAGATAGATTTGTAGTATATAGGGCCAGTATAGTTGAGGTTTTTAAATATCCTTGGATTCTTTCTACATGTGGCATGGAGGTACCCCTTTGTGGTATTGGTTAAAACAATATGCATATTAAGAAGTTCTGGTAATCTGAAGTTGAGTAGCATGAGGTGTGGTTGTTAGTGCTAGAAAAAATGGGGCATATTACTTATAAGAGGTCAAACATATGAACCATAGCTGTCTCTAGAACAAAGAAAAAGAAATGTGTGGAACCATCCTTATGATTACCATTGACATGAACTACATATCTCAAAACTTTACTTTATGTTATCAAATGTATTTTTATTCTATTGGAGGAATAGCACATGTATTCCCTACTTACTTTCTATTATTCAAGAGTCAAAAGAGTCAAAAGTATCCAAAGAAAGAAAAAGAGTCTTCCAAAGAAATTATATAGGTTCATCCAAGCATGCTTTATGGTTTATAATACTCCTAATTTATTTGATTACAATGCCACTTATTATTTAGCATGCTTTGTAGAATGTAATAGATATTACTTGGTAGCTCATCTGCTTATTGCTATTCTTTAATGATTGAACCTTGTGAAACTTTTCATAATGATATAGAAGCAATGCAAAAAAAAACTCCAAAGTCCATGTTAGTTTTATCACCTTGATGCTCGAGGACGAGCATAGGTTAAGCTTGGGGATGATGATGCATGTAAAATGCATACATGAACTTTGTAGTTTATTGCCACATATTCTCACATATTTGCAACATATATGATGTTTTAGCCATATTTTATATTGATTTCTGGAGTTTTACCAATGATCTCCTTTATTTGGGTTATAACTCTGTAGGATAGGAAACCTTGCTTTTTGTATTATTATTTTTTACTTTCAGGAACCTAAACAGAGTCAAATTGAGTTAGGATTTCGGGGACGTCAACATTTCACCAAGAGAAGCATCTGAATCACTTGAACCTCACGAGAGAGGCCTGGAGGCCCAAAAGAGGGCAGGTGGCGCGCCCAGTCAGGGTACGCGCTCCACCCTGACTCTTTTGAGCCACCGACTTCTTTTGATCTAAAAACCCCCTATATATACGACCCCTATGGTTTCCTCGGGGGAGCACCACAGAAACACAAAACACCAAAACAGAGGTTGAACCAACGAAGATTGGAGGGGGATACTCCGTTGTAGCCGCCGCTGTAGGGATCTCCACATTCTCCAACATCTTCAACATCATCACCATGATGAAGGGGGAGTAGTCCGCCTCTGGACTATGGGTTTGTGGAAGTAGGTTGACTATTTCTCTCTTGTTTTTCATAGATCTTAGTACCATATGATCTGCCAACATGATTATGGTCATATATGTAATTCCCGTGTGGTGGATCTTTATTCCTTGATATTAATACATGGGATTGGAATCTATTATGTGTAAGATGTATTGATAGATGCATATCATGTATCCCGTTATTAAGTTCTTGTTCTGATCCACGAAGTTGTATGCAAGAACATGTTGTGGGGAGACGTGTGTATTAGATGGAATAGCATGGTTCTAGTGATTGAATAGTGACAACAAATTCATTATGTATTATGGTTTTACCTTTTCCTTTGATGCCTCACTATGGATAAAGTCAATGCATGTGCTATGTTATCATGTGACAATTGTGATAATCTTGTTTGCTCAAGGTAGCATATTTGGTACTCAAACATCATGTCAAAATACTTAAGGCTATGCTTTGTTAATTCTTAATACAAGATTGCTTGGAGTTTTCCCTTTCTTGTGGAGTGTAAGTGAGATGTGTTGCATCATCTCTATGTTAGGGCGTGATGCCCAATATAAATGCTTATCAAACACATATTGAAGTTCCACCAATATCATGTTATTGTTGAATTGTTAGTGTCCACTACAACTTAAAAAGAGAGTAGACAAGTAAACCCATGAACCCCGGCTCAATTTTTATCGTAAGAAACACCTTTCCAACACTTTTATCATAGTTTACATTTTCTGCAATATTTTAATCCGAAAATACAAAAATAATTTCTTTACTTAAACACACATAAAAACCAAGAACAATTATCTCTTTAATATTTTTATCTAGTCACCCTTGTGGGGAAAGCTACTCTTGGTACGTCACTCTTTGCTTGGAGTCTCAACGAATTGACAATATACGCGAGTGTCATAACCTACGTTGGCACGGAACCTTTTGATTTACCAGGTGGACTCCTGGGAACAATTCCTGATCGTGCTCAATCAACTCCCTTGGTACCCTGGGAAGACCGGACGGATTCCATGCGAACTTTCCTATTTGTCGGTGAAGAGAGCTCCAATGGTGATGGGTAGTGTAAGGTCATGATTTTCTACCATGCGCTTCTTTCGCATGGGAGGAGGTTCCATGAAACTCGAGTCATGTGAGCTCCAAGAGTCCGCTGCAGTGATCTCTCGATGGGACTACTCCATGCAGAAGATGGTGTCCCGAGGATCGGTCCTTACGATGATGACCTCCTTCTTGACCTAGATCTTCATGGTGTCGTACACGTAATGTGTGTCTGCCATGAATTTCGCTAGGCGGGTCGCCCTAGGATCCCGTTATAGGGCAGGAAATTTTTTGCCACGTCGAACATGATGTTCTCCCTGCGGTAGTTCTCAGCCATCCCAAATGTGATAGGAAAGGTGACCTTCCCTAGAAGTTGTGTAGCCCCCGGGCCGACCCCTTGGACCACTCCTGTGGGAGAAAACCTCTCGAGTGGGATCTGCAACTATCTCATGGCATGGGTAGACAGGAGGTTTAGTCCTGATACTCCATCCACCAACATCGTGGACACCTCACGTTGCTGATGGTTGGGGAGACCATCAACGAGAGGATCCCCATGCCGGAACTCTGAGCTAGATGGTCCTAGGCATCGAAGGTGACTGGGACACTTGACCACTTAAGTGGCCGTTGTGCTTCCAAGTAGGGTTGCACAACGCACACCTCCCCGGGTCAACCGCTTGAATGTATTGTGCAAGGGGAAAGCTAACGCGTCTCCTTGGATGCGCAACACTTCACATAGTCGAGGAGTTCTCCTAGTTTCATGGGGATTTCTCTGGCTCCTGCACCGAGCTGGGGTGCGTCCTGGTGCCAGCGATGCTAGTGACATCCTTCCCTCCAAGTGAGGGCACGTAGACCGGTGGTACCGGAGGGAGTACTCCACCAGATCCACCAGCCGGACGAGCTAAGTGCCCACAGTGGGGCTGCTTTCAATAGCCTCCAGTGGGAAGCGCATCATCAAGCGCATCCCCCGGGCCGAGGAGATCGAGCGGGGTGGTGGTAGCCCACTGGCCGCCTTGGCCATGCCCCGGATGGCCATCCCCTCGTAGGAGAGTCATCGGTTGATATGTCTCAAACGTATCTATAATTTTTAATGCTCCATGCTTGTTTTACACCAATTTATATATGTTTTGCTCATGCTTCATTGCACATTTATACATTTTCCGGCACTAAAATATTAACAAGATGCCACATTGCCAGTTCCCTATTTTATGTTGTTTTGTATTTCAGAAAATTGTACAGGAAATATTCTCGGAATTAGACGAAACAAAAGCCAAAGTCAATATTTTTTTGTCACGAAGACAAAGTCCAGAGGGGGGTCGAAGAAGTGGCGCAGGGCGGCCAGACCAGTCCTGCTAGGAGCGGCCCGGCCTTGGCCCACACCTAGGGGTGGTGTGGGCCCCCCTAGCTTCCAGCGACATCGCCCCTCCGCCTATTTAATCACGATCTCGGGAAAACCCTGAACACCCGAGCCTCCATCCACGAAAAGTTCCGTCGCGGCCGCCATTGCAGACCCTAGCTCGGGAGGGTTCTAAAGCTCTTCCCGGCACCCTGCCGGAGGGGGAGATCATCGCCGGAGGCATCAACATCGCCATGCCCGCCTCCAAAGTGATGCGTGAGTAGTTCATCCCTGGACTATGGGTCCATAGCAGTAGCTAGATGGTTGTCTTCTCCAATTTGTGCCTCAAGTTTAGATCTTGTGAGCTGCCCTACATGATCAGCATCATCATTATGTAATGCTACATGTTGTGTTTGGTGGGATCCAATGAATATTGAATACTATGTTGAGATCGATTATATATTCTTGTCATATGTTATTTGTGATCTTGCATGCTCTCCGTTGCTAGTAGATACTCTGGCCAAGTAGATGGTTGTGACTCCAAGAGGGGGTATTTATGCTCGATAGTAGGTGCATGCCTCTAGTTTTCTGTACGAGTGACAGTAACTTCTAAGATTGTAGATGTGTTGTTGCTACTAGGGAGAAAAAAACAATGAGTATTTGAGGCTAGTTCTATTGTTTACTTTACACACATTGCTTAATGCGACAATCTGTTGCTTGCAACTTAATACTGAAAGGGGTTCAGACGATAATCGGAAGGTGGATTATTAGTCATAGACGCTGTTGGATTACAGTCTATGTATTTTGTTCTAATGCCCGAACATATCTCATAGTAATCATCTTGTCATGTATGGTCGGTATTCTATCAATTGCCCAGCTGTAATTTGTTCACCCAGCATGTTATTTATCTTTATGGAGAGACATCTCTAGTGAACTGTGGACCCCGGTCCTTTCCTTTACACTAATAAATTCATCCACTGCAATCCTGCTCTGTTTACTTACTGCAAGCTATGTTCTCTTTAATTATTGCAAACATCTCCTTCCACTCGATACATTTAATCCTTTGTGTTCAGCAAAACCGGTGAGATTGACAACCTCACTCTAATTTGGGGCAAAGTATTTTGGTTGTGTTGTGTGCAGGTTCCACGTTGTTGCTGATGTCGGTAGTGCACCCTGCCACTAGTCAGCTAGCAACACCTTCAGAAGTCACGCCTTTCTCCTACTGGTCGATTAAACCTTGGTTTGTTACTGAGGGAAAACTTGCTATTGTGCTCATCACACCTTCCTCTTGGGGTTCCCCAACGCGGTTGCCGACTTCCACGTCAACTGTCAGCAAGATTTCCTGGCGCCATTGCTGGGAACAATCAAGACATTCAATCAAGCCCTGTTGATGCGCGTAGATATACACGTTCGTTGGGAACCCCAAGAGGAAGGTATGATGCGCACAGTGGCAAGTTTTCCCTCAGTATGAAACCAAGGTTTAATCGAACCAGTAGGAGCCAAGAAGCACGTTGAAGGTTGATGGTCGCGAAATGTGATGCGGCGCAACACCGGGGATTCCGGCGCCAACGTGGAACCTGCACAACACAACCAAAGTACTTTGTCCCAACGAAACGAGTGAGGTTGTCAATCTCACCGGCTTGCTGTAACAAAGGATTAAACGTATCGAGTGGAAGATGTTTGCAAAGAAAACAGTAAACACAATTGCGATAGATTGTATGCTATGTAAAGAATAGGACCGGGGTCCACAGTTCACTAGAGGTGTCTCTCCCATAAGATAAAAGCATGTTGGGTGAACAAATTACGATCGGGCAATTGACAAATAGAGAAAGGCATAACAATGCATATACATGATATGATAAATATAGTGAGATTTAATTGGGCATTACGACAAAGTACATAGACCGCCATCCAACCGCATCTATGCCTAAAAAGTCCACCTTCAGAGTTATCATCCGAACCCCCTCCGGTATTAAGTTGCAAAGCAACGGACAATTGCATTAAGTATGGTGCGTAATGTAATCAACAACTACATCCTTAGACATAGCATCAATGTTTTATCCCTAGTGGCAACGAGCACATCCACAACCTTAGAACTTTCTGTCACTCGTCCCGGATTCAATGGAGGCATGAACCCACTATCGAGCATAAATACTCCCTCTTGGAGTTAAGAGTAAAAACTTGGCCGAGCCTCTACTAATAACGGAGAGCATGCAAGATCATAAACAACACATAAACAATAGATTGATAATCACCATAATCATAGTACTCTCTATCCATCGGATCCCGACAAACACAACATATAGTATTACGGATAGATGATCTTGATCATGTTAGGCAGCTCACAAGATCCAACAATGAAGCACAACAAGGAGAAGACGACCATCTAGCTACTGCTATGGACCCATGGTCCAGGGGTGGACTACTCACTCATCACTCCGGAGGCGACCATGGCGGTGTAGAGTCCTCCGGGAGATGAATCCCCTCTCCGGCAGGGTGCCGGAGGCGATCTCCGGAATCCCCCGAGATGGGATTCGCGGCGGCGGCGTCTCGTAAGGTTTTCCGTATCGTGGCTCTCGGTGCTGGGGGTTTCGCGACGGAAGCTTTAAGTAGGCGGAGGGTCAACGCGGGGGCCACACGAGGGGCCCAGGAGGTAGGTCGGCGCGGCCAGGGCTTGGGCCGCGCCGGCCACCCTTCTGGCCGCCTCGTGGCCCCACTTTGTTATCTCTTCGGTCTTCTGGAAGCTTCGTGCAAAAATAGGACCCTGGGCGAAAGTTTCGTCCAATTCCGAGAATATTTCTTTACTAGGATTTCTGAAACCAAAAACAGCAGAAAACAGCAACCGGCTCTTCGGCATCTTGTTAATAGGTTAGTTCCAGAAAATGCATAAATATGACATATAATGTGCATAAAACATGTAGGTATCATCAATAAAGTAGCATGGAACATAAGAAATTATCGATACGTTGGAGACGTATCAGCATCCCCAAGCTTAGTTCCGCTCGTCCCGAGCGGGTAAAACGATAACAAAGATAATTTCCGAAGTGACATGCCATCATAATCTTGATCATACTATTTGTAAACATATGTAATGAATGCAGCGATCAAAACAAAAGTAATGACATGAGTAAACAAGTGAATCATATAGCAAAGACTTTTCATGAATAGTACTTCAAGACAAGCATCAATAAGTCTTGCATAAGAGTTAACTCATAAAGCAATAAATCAAAGTAAAGGTGTTGAAGCAACACATAGGAAGATTAAGTTTCAGCGGTTGCTTTCAACTTATAACATGTATATCTCATGGATATTGTCAACATAAAGTAATATAACAAGTGCAATATGCAAGTATGTAGGAATCAATGCACAGTTCACACAAGTGTTTGCTTCTTAAGGTGGAGGGAGATAGGTAAACTGACTCAACAATAAAAGTAAAAGAATGGTCCTTCAATGAGGAAAGCATCGATTGCTTGTATTTGTGCTAGAGCTTTTATTTTGAAAACATGAAACAATTTTGTCAACGGTAGTAATAAAGCATATGAGTTATGAAAATTATATCTTACAAGTTGCAAGCCTCACGCATAGTATACTAATAGTGCCCGCACCTCGTCCTACTTAACTTGGACTACCGGATCTTCGCATGCCATGTTTCAACCAAGTGTCACAAAGGGGTACCTCCATGCCGCTCTGTACAAAGGTCTAAGGAGAATGCTCGCATTTCGGATTTCTCGCTTTTGATTATTCTCAACTTAGACATCCATACCGGGACAACATGGACAACAGATAATGGACTCCTCTTAAATGCATAAGCATGTAGCAAAGTTATTATTCTCATATGAGATTGAGGATATATGTCCAAAACTGAAACTTCCACCATGGTTCATGGCTTTAGTTAGCGGCCCAATGTTCTTCTCTAACAATTTTGCATGCTCCAACCACTAAAATGATAGACCTTCGGACAAGACGGACATGCATAGCAACTCACATGATATTCAACAATAGTTGATGGCGTTCCCCGAAGCATGGTTATCGCACAACAAGCAACTTAATAAAATATAAAGTGCATAAGTACATATTCAATACTACGATAGTTTTTAAGGCTATTTTGTCCCATGAGCTATATATTGCATAGGTGGATGATGGAATTTTAAAGGTAGCACTCAAGCAATTTACTTTGGAATGGCGGAGAAATACCATGTAGTAGGTAGGTATGGTGGACACAAATGGCATAGTAGTTGGCTCAAGGATTTGGATGCATGAGAAGTATTCCCTCTCGATACAAGGTTTAGGCTAGCAAGGTTATTTGAAGCAAACTCAAGGATGAACAAGTGCAGCAAAACTCACATAAAAGACACATTGTAAACATTATAAGACTCCACACTGTCTTCCTTGTTGTTCAAAACTCAATACTAGATATTATCTAGACCTTAGAGAAACCAAATATGCAAATCAAATATTAGCAAGCTCTATGTATTTCTTCATTAATGGGTGCAAAGCATATGATGCAAGAGCTTAAACATGAGCACAACAATTGCCAAGTATCACATTATCCAAGACATTTTAGAATTACTACATGTAGCATTTTCTAATTCCAACCATATAACAATTTAACGAAGAAGAAACTTCGCCATGAACATTATGAGTAAAGCCTAAGGACACATGTGTCCATATGCAACAGCGGAGCGTGTCTCTCTCCCAAAAAGTGAATGCTAGGATCCATCTTATTCAAACAAAAACAAAAACAAAAACAAACCGACGCTCCAAGTAAAGAACACAAGATGTGATTGAATAAAAATATAGTTTCAGGGGAGGAACCTGATGATGTTGTCGATGAAGAAGGGGATGCCTTGGGCATCCCCAAGCTTAGACGCTTGAGTCTTCTTAAAATATGCAGGGGTGAACCACGGGGGCATCCCCAAGCTTAGAGCTTTCACTCCTCTTGATCATAGTATATCATTCTCCTCTCTTGACCCTTGAAAACTTCCTTCACACCAAACTTCAAGCAAACTCATTAGAGGGTTAGTGCATGATTAATAATTCACTCATTCAGAGGTGACACAATCATTATTTTCACTTCTGGACATTGCATAATGCTACTGGACATTAGTGGATCAAAGAAATAAATCCAACATAGCAAAAGAGGCAATGCGAAATAAAAGGCAGAATCTGTCAAAAACAGAACAGTCCGTAAAGACGAATTTAAAGCTGGCACCAGACTTGCTCAAATGGAAAAACTCAAAACTAATGAAAGTTGCGTACATATCTGAGGATCACGCTCGTAAATTGTCAGATTTTTTCGAATTTTCTACAGAGAATTGTGCCCAGATTCGTGACAGACAGCAATGCTGTTTCTGCGCAGCAATCCCAAATATAACATCAACTTTGACATAAAAACTTTACTTGGCACAAAAACATGATAAGGAGAGGTTGCTACAGTAGTAAACAACTTCCAAGACTCAACAAAACAAAAAAATTGCTGTAGGTAAAAACATGGGTTGTCTCCCATAAGCGCTTTTCTTTAACGCCTTTCGGCTAGGCGCGAAAGTGCAAATCAAGTAACATCGAGAGTAGAAGCATCAACATCATAGCTTGTTCTAATAATAGAATCAAAAGGCAACTTCATTCTCTTTCTAGGGAAGTGTTCCATACCTTTCTTGAGAGGAAATTGATATTTAATATTACCTTCCCTCATATCAATAACAGCACCAACAGTTCGAAGAAAAGGTCTTCCCAACACAATTGGACAAGATGCATTGCATTCGATATCCAAGACAAAAAAATCAACGGGGACAAGGTTATTGTTAACCGTAATGTGCACATTATCAATCCTCCCCAAAGGTTTCTTTTTAACATTATCGGCAAGATTAACATCCAAATAACAATTCTTCAATGGTGGCAAGTCAAGCATATCATAAATCTTTTTAGGCATAACGAAATACTTGCACCAAGATCACATAAGGCATTACATTCAAAGTCATTGAATTTCATTTTAATGATGGGCTCCCAACCATCCTCTAACTTTCTAGGAATAGAAGTTTCAAGTTTTAGTTTCTCTTCTCTAGCTTTTATGAGAGCATTTGTAATATGTTTTGTAAAGGCTAAATTTATAGCACTAGCATTAGGACTTTTAGCAAGTTTTTGTAAGAACTTTATAACTTCAGAGATGTGGCAATCATCAAAATCTAAATCATTATGAGCTACAGCAATGGGATCATTATTCCCAAGGTTGGAAAAAATTTCAGCAGTTTTATCACAAGCGGTTTCAGCAGTTTTAGCAATTTCGAGCGGTTTTGTACGCTTTGCACTAGGAGTAGAAACATTGCCAACACCAATTATATTACCATTGAGAGTAGGAGGTGCAGCAACATGTGGAGAATTAGCATTACTAGTGGTGGTAATAGTCCAAACTTTAGCTACATTATTCTCTTTAGCTAGTTTTTCATTTTCTTCTCTATCCCACCTAGCACGCAGTTCAGCCATTAATCTTATATTCTCATTAATTCTAACTTGGATGGCATTTGCTGTAGTAGTAATCTTATTATCAATATCATTATTAGGCATAACTTTCAACTTTAAAAGATTAACATCAGAGGCAAGTCTATCAACTCTAGAAGCAATAGTATCAATTTTATCAAGCTTTTCCTCAACAGATTTGTTAAAAGCAGTTTGTGTACTAATAAATTCTTTAAGCATGGCTTCAAGACCAGAGGGTACATTCCTATTATTGTTGTAAGAATTCCCATAAGAATTACCATAACCATTACCATTGGCGAGAAGGATATGGCCTATAGTTATTACCGAGTTGTTCCTATAAGCATTGTTGTTGAAATTATTATTTTTAATGAAATTCACATCAACATTTTCTTCTTGAGCAACCAATGAAGCTAAAGGAACATTATTAGGATCAACATTAGATCTACCATTAACAAGCATAGACATAATCACATCAATCTTATCACTCAAGGAAGAGGTTTCCTCAACGGAATTTACCTTCTTACCTTGTGGAGCTCTTTCCGTGTGCCATTCGGAGTAATTTATCATCATATCATCAAGAAGTTTTGTAGCCGCCCCCAATGTGATGGACATAAAGGTACCTCCAGCAGCTGAATCCAATAAATTCCGCGAAGAAAAATTTAGTCCTGCATAGAAGGTTTGGATGATCATCCAAGTAGTCGATCCATGGGTTGGGAAATTCTTTACCAAAGTTTTCATTCTCTCCCATGCTTGAGCAACATGTTCAGTATCTAATTGCTTAAAATTCATTATGCTACTTCTCAAAGATATAATTTTAGCGGGAGGATAATATTGTAGGATAACGTAGCATAGAAAACAAAAATTTTCCTACGGCGAACACGCAATCCAAGCCAAGATGCAATCTAGAAGACGGTAGCAACGAGGGGATTGTCGAGACTAACCCTTGAAGAGATTCCAAAGCCTATAAGAGTAGGCTCTTATTGCTGCGGTAGACGATCACTTGCCGCTTGCAAAAGCGCGTAGAAGATCTTGATCACGATCGGTTCCGGCGCCACGAACGGGCAGCACCTCCGTACTCGGTCACACGTTCGGTTGTTGATGAAGACGACGTCCACCTCCTCGTTCCAGCGGGCAGCGGAAGTAGTAGCTCCTCTTGAATCCGACAGCACGACGGCGTGGTGTCGGTGGCGGTGGAGAAATCCGGCGGAGCTTCGCTAAGCGTGCGGGATATGGTGGAGGAGCGGGGCGCTAGGGTTTGGGGAGAGGGGGTGGCCGGCCACTATAGGGGTGCGGCCAAGCTATGGCTTTGGTGTGGCCGGCCCCCTCCCCTTGGCCCTCATTATATAGGTGGAATACCCAAGAGTTGGTGTACAAGTCTTCGAATAAGACCCCAACCCAAAACCTTCCATGTGTAGGAAACCTACCCAAGGTGGGATTCCCACCTCAAGTGGGACTCCCACCTTTCCATGAAGGGGGTGGCCGGCCACCTTGGGGGAAGTCCACCTTGGACTTTCCCCTCTAGGGTTTGGCTGGCCAAGCTTGTGGAGTCCTTCCGGGACTCCACCTTCCATAGTGCGTTTCTTCCGGACTTTTCTAGAACCTTCTAGAACCTGCCATAAATGCACCGGATCATTTCCAAACTTGGAATATGACTTCCTATATATGAATCTTATTCTCCGGACCATTCCGGAACTCCTCGTGATGTCCGGGATCTCATCCGGGACTCCGAACAAATATTCGAACTCCATTCCATATTCAAGTTCTACCATTTCAACATCCAACTTTAAGTGTGTCACCCTACGGTTCGTGAACTATGTGGACATGGTTGAGTACTCACTCCGACCAATAACCAATAGCGGGATCCGGAGATCCATAATGGCTCCCACATATTCAACGATGACTTTAGTGATCGAATGAACCATTCACATACGATACCAATTCCTTTTGTCACGCGATATTTTACTTGTCCGAGGTTTGATCTTCGGTATCACTCTATACCTTGTTCAACCTCGTCTCCCGACAAGTACTCTTTACTCGTACCGTGGTATGTGGTCTCTTATGAACTTATTCATATGCTTGCAAGACATTAGACGACATTCCACCGAGAGGGCCCGGAGTATATCTATCCGTCATCGGGATGGACAAATCCCATCGTTGATCCATATGCCTCAACTCATACTTTCCGGATACTTAATCCCACCTTTATAACCACCCATTTACGCGAGTGGCGTTTGATGTAATCAAAGTACCTTTCCGGTATAAGTGATTTACATGATCTCATGGTCATAAGGACTAGGTAACTATGTATCGAAAGCTTATAGCAAATAACTTAATGACGAGATCTTATGCTACGCTTAATTGGGTGTGTCCATTACATCATTCATATAATGATATAACCTTGTTATTAATAACATCCAATGTTCATGATTATGAAACTAATCATCCATTAATCAACAAGCTAGTTTAAGAGGCATACTAGGGACTTCTTTGTTGTCTATATATCACACATGTACTAATGTTTCGGTTAATACAATTATAGCATGATATATAAACATTTATCATAAACATAAAGATATAAATAATAACCACTTTATTATTGCCTCTAGGGCATATCTCCTTCAGTCTCCCACTTGCACTAGAGTCAATAATCTAGTTTACATTTGTAAAGATATAACACCTTGGCTTTCTGGTGCTTTATCATGTTTCGCTCACGAGAGAGGTTTTAGTCAACGGATCTGACATGCTCAGAACCGTATGTATTTTGTAATTCATTTGCGTCTTAACGCATCACTCATTTCCAAATGAGTCGGCCTTAAATATGTTTGGTCTTCTGGTGGAACCTTAATTCCGCGGTCTGAAATATGTCACTAATATTGTCACATACAATATAGCTTCAAAGTTCTGACTGCTGTCGGAACTGCACCAAGTTCTCAAAGAACCTCTTGACTTTAACATCCTTTGTCATTGTCAAAACAATGACATACTTTGCCTTCTTTTGTAGATTCCGTCACAATATTTAGAACTCTTCTAAATCTAGCATAGACAACTTCTAGCTCATTGTGCTACCTTTTAAACAACACTTAGTCTAATTTGAGATTGAAATTATATTTTATATGTGACAAAACCAATATCGGTGTAACACCTTACAGCGATTTGTTTGTCATTTCTTCATACAAAAATATATATATATATAATATCCTTAGTTCTTCTAAAGTACTCAAGGATATTCTTACTGTTGTCCAATGATCATCATATGAATCATTCTGGTATATGCTCATAACAATTTATAGCACATGATATCTGATTGTGTACATATTATTCGTGATCTATAATCACTCATGTGTTTTTACTCATTGAGTGTCAGATACACTCAAGTCTTGTTAAACCTTCACATGACAAGAACATTTTCTTAATTTTTCTATATTGAACTACTTCAATATCCATCATATGTACTTTGACTTAAACTTATTTATGTATTTCAATCTATCTTTATAGATCTTGACACTAAATTTGTTTCGGTCCATATCCTTTCATTGAAGTTAATTCTCAATGAAACCTTTTTAATCAAGTATATAATTACATCATTTATAACCAACTATATGTCACTTACATAAAGTATTATAAATGTGTCTTAGCGCTCCCACTTAATTTCTTGCAAATGCAAGCCTCTTCATTGTCTTTGATGAAATCAAAAAACTCTTTGACTATTTCATCTGGTGAAGATTCCAACTCCGCAATACTTACTTCATCCAATTGAAGTTCGTATACCTATCTAGTATTCCACGGACCAGCAAAAAACTCTTGGTTGTATCTTGTATACACCTTTAATACATACTTCTGATAAGTAATGTATTTTGCCACCCTACTAGAATAATCCACATAGACTATAAGCATTGCTACGGAAGATCTAATCTTATCGTATTCAACTCTTTGAACTTTGTCGTAAACAATTTTTCGATAAGTCAAGCTTTCTTCAAGGATATTTCATTCAAGTCTATCAATTTCATAGATCCATTTACTTTCATAAAGTATTCATCTATCTTGGATTTCATGGCGCATGACCATTTTAACGGAGTCAGGGCCCATCATAACTTCTTTGTTTGTAGTTGGTTTATCATTGTTCAAAATCAATCCTTTGTTCACAAATCATTTATTTGATCACAAAGTAAACCATACCTACAAGGTTCAATATGTACTTCGATCTCCATGGCTAAAACACTTTGTAGTCATGGAAGTCATGATCGTCGTGGCCGCTTCCGAAACAAATTCCGATGCTGCGCTACTCAGATCATTATGCTCAGGTTCATAAACCTTATCAAATTATATTGTCCTCCCACTCAAATACTTCACTAGAAACAATTTCTTGGAAATAAGAAACATTGACAAACACTTTTGTCTTTGTCTTGTGGAAAGAATTCCCAATCAAATCTCTGGGATAACCAACAAAGACATTCATCCGATTTTGGTTGTAAATTTATTTACTTATGCTATGCATACCAAAATTTAAGAAAAGACTATCAGGGTTTATACCCATGCCATAACTCGTATGGTGTCATTTCAACGGATCATGAAGATGCTCTATTCAGTGTAAAAGCGGTAGTCACTAAAGCATAATCCACAAAAATATAATGGCGTTAATATCTTATCTCATCATTGATCCAACAAGGTTTGGATACATCTCTTGGATACTTCATCATCACTATGATACTCCAAGAAACGTGAGTTGTAGAACAATTTCATAACTCTCTTAGATGTTCGCTAAAACTCGTAATTCAAATATTTCCACCATGATCCAATCATAGATATTTGATTTTTCTATTACGATGATTTCTACTTCATGCTGAAATTTATTTGAATCCATTCAAATGTTTCAAACTTCTTCCTTATTGAATATATCCACATATATATACTCAATTCATTGTTGAAAATTTTCATGAAGTAGAAGAATCTCCCGCACACAACTATGCCTAGTGAACCATATACATCATCATGTATTTTTCACTAAGTTAGTTGCCCGTTCAACTCTTGGCCTATGAACGGTATTTTAATCATTCTCTTTAGAAAAGATTTGCAAGCGTCAAATGATTCAAAAATCAAGTGACTCCAAAAATCCATTTGCATGGAGTTCCTTCATGCGTTCCTTTCTAACATGACCTAAATGGCGGTTCCACAGATAAGCGGAATTCAAATCATTTGCCTTATGGCATTTTAGCGTCAGTTTTATGTATATGTGTTTCACCATTAAGATTTATAATAACTTATCCATCGTACATGGAGTAATGTCATAATTTGAACAACTCATTGTTTTCATTTGACCAGAGCAAAATAACAATTATTAAGTTCTTTATTATAAATTCTAATGGCTAGATAGAATGCCAACGACGAACATAATAGCACTTTATTTTGTTCCAGACGTGTATTCCTATCATATTCCTTGTCAGTCACTTAGGCCATTGTATTCTTGTATTGTGTTGTTTTGTATGACACTTCATACCAACCAATATAGCACTAATACCCAAGAATTTCATTGTGTGACTAAACTAGGAATACATCCATAACATGTATATCATTTATATACACCTGAGCTAGACTTTCTAGTCTTTTCTTTATTTCTGCCAGAATATCTTTTGCAGTTTCTCTTTTAGCTTTCCTCATTATTCAGAAAAACACTTCAACATCATTGACTTCTAGGTTTGTTGGTCAAATACCAATAACCTTGAGGTTCTTACTTTGAAGTTGATCATCATATGACAAGTGTTCCAGATTTCACTATTAGTAACTTTGTAATATGATGAACAATTTCAGTCATAATTTTATCCATCATTTCATGACGACTTTTCGAGACCATGTCTGTACATGCTAGGCTCGTAAAGTTTAACCTTAGTATTCGCATGTGCAAATCTGGCTTGCACCCATTGTAAGCACACGTAGAATCTATAACACCCGATCATCACGTGATGCTTCGATACGACGAGTCTTAGCAACGGTGCATACTAAGGATGATAACTTCATGGATATGCGAATATCGTTAGTGCTCCAATAGTTGGAGGATTGTGGCGCTTGGCGTCTTCAACCTTCATACATTCCCATAAAACTTATGAGTTTATGTAGTCTCACCAAATTATATTCTATCATCTTGCAATAAGGTCTTAGATATCACATATATCTCATACCTTGATTATTTCTGAAAACTAAATTTTCAGCTCCTTATTTTTCAAACAGATTTGAACTTCAAGTTTCACGGAGACAAGATAACTTTAGGTATTAATTGAAACCATAGCTCTCTGAATCAACAAAGTGAGTTTCACTAAAAGTTTGCAATAGGACTTAATCAATTCTTGATTCTTTAACAATACGGTACTAATCCGTAAAGTTTCTTATCAGATTTTAACAGTATTTCTATCTCAATAACAAGACTAGCGCATAGTAGTAAACGGATGCCAATACTACAAAATTAATTCAAAATACTACTCAGACTATGTTTATGATAATTAGTTCATGTTTTAATCTAATTACTAATGAACTCCCACTTAATACAACATCCCTCATAGTTGTTAAGTGGTACACGATCCAAATCCACTACATCAAAACCGATCATCACGTGAGATGATGTAGCTTCAATGGTGAACATCAACATGTTGATCATATCATCCATATGACTCGTGTTCAACCTTTCGGTTTCCGTTGTCCCGAGGCCATGTCTGTACATGCTAGGCTCGTCAAGCAAACCCAAGTATTCCGCATGTGCAACATGGCTTACACCCGTTGTATGTTGAGTTTATCACACCCGATCATCACGAGATGCTTCAAAACGTCGAACAATGCAACGGTGCATACGAGGAAGAACACTTTATTATCTTGATATTAATGTGAGGGATCATCTTATAATGCTACCGTCGCGATCTAAGCAAAATAAGATGCATAAAGGATTAACATCACATGCAATTCATATGTGATATGATATGGCCCTTTTGTCTTTGCTCCTTTGATCTTCATCTCCAAAGCACGGACATGATCTCCATCATCTTCGGGCATGATCTCCATCATCGTCGGCGTAGCGTCAAGGTTCATGGCGCCGGCTTCATGGTTGTTCACCTCATGTAGCAACTATTACAACTACTTTGAAATACTACTCAACATGAAAATTAAAGACAACCATAAGGCTCCTGCCGGTTGCCACAATACAATAATGATCATCTCATACATATTCATCATCACATTATGGCCATATCACATCACCAAACCCTGCAAAAACAAGTTAGACGTCTCTAATTTGGTTTGCATGTTTTACGTGGTTTAGGGTTTTCGAGTAAGATCTAATCTACCTACGAACATGAACCACAACGGTGATACTAGTGTTGTCAATAGAAGAGTAAATTGAATCTTCACTATAGTAGGAGAGACGAGACACCCGCAAAGCCACTTATGCAATACAAGTTGCATGTCAAGCGTGGAGCAAATCTCATGAACGCGGTCATGTAAAGTTAGCCCGAGCCGCTTCATCCCACTATGCCACAAAGATGCAAAGTACTCAAGCTAAAGATAACATAAGCATCAACGCCCACAAAACCATTGTGTTCTACTCGTGCAACCATCTATGCATAGACACGGCTCTGATACCACTGTAGGATAACGTAGCATAGAAAACAAAAATTTTCCTACGGCGAACACGCAATCCAAGCCAAGATGCAATCTAGAAGACGGTAGCAACGAGGGGATTGTCGAGACTAACCCTTGAAGAGATTCCAAAGCCTATAAGAGTAGGCTCTTATTGCTGCGGTAGACGATCACTTGCCGCTTGCAAAAGCGCGTAGAAGATCTTGATCACGATCGGTTCCGGCGCCACGAACGGGCAGCACCTCCGTACTCGGTCACACGTTCGGTTGTTGATGAAGACGACGTCCACCTCCCCATTCCAGCGGGCAGCGGAAGTAGTAGCTCCTCTTGAATCCGATTGCACGACGGCGTGGTGTCGGTGGCGGTGGAGAACTCCGGCGGAGCTTCGCTAAGCGTGCGGGATATGGTGGAGGAGCGGGGCGCTAGGGTTTGGGGAGAGGGGTGGCCGGCCACTATAGGGGTGCGGCCAAGCTATGGCTTTGGTGTGGCCGGCCCCCTCCCCTTGGCCCTCATTATATAGGTGGAATACCCAAGAGTTGGTGTACAAGTCTTCGAATAAGACCCCAACCCAAAACCTTCCATGTGTAGGGAAACCTACCCAAGGTGGGATTCCCACCTCAAGTGGGACTCCCACCTTTCCATGAAGGGGGGTGGCCGGCCACCTTGGGGGAAGTCCACCTTGGACTTTCCCCTCTAGGGTTTGGCTGGCCAAGCTTGTGGAGTCCTTCCGGGACTCCACCTTCCATAGTGCGTTTCTTCCGGACTTTTCTAGAACCTTCTAGAACCTGCCATAAATGCACCGGATCATTTCCAAACTTGGAATATGACTTCCTATATATGAATCTTATTCTCCGGACCATTCCGGAACTCCTCGTGATGTCCAGGGATCTCATCCGGGACTCCGAACAAATATTCGAACTCCATTCCATATTCAAGTTCTACCATTTCAACATCCAACTTTAAGTGTGTCACCCTACGGTTCGTGAACTATGTGGACATGGTTGAGTACTCACTCCGACCAATAACCAATAGCGGGATCTGGAGATCCATAATGGCTCCCACATATTCAACGATGACTTTAGTGATCGAATGAACCATTCACATACGATACCAATTCCTTTTGTCACGCGATATTTTACTTGTCCGAGGTTTGATCTTCGGTATCACTCTATACCTTGTTCAACCTCGTCCCCTGACAAGTACTCTTTGCTCGTACCGTGGTATGTGGTCTCTTATGAACTTATTCATATGCTTGCAAGACATTAGACGACATTCCACCGAGAGGGCCCAGAGTATATCTATCCGTCATCGGGATGGACAAATCCCACTGTTGATCCATATGCCTCAACTCATACTTTCCGGATACTTAATCCCACCTTTATAACCACCCATTTACGCGAGTGGCGTTTGATGTAATCAAAGTACCTTTCCGGTATAAGTGATTTACATGATCTCATGGTCATAAGGACTAGGTAACTATGTATCGAAAGCTTATAGCAAATAACTTAATGACGAGATCTTATGCTACGCTTAATTGGGTGTGTCCATTACATCATTCATATAATGATATAACCTTGTTATTAATAACATCCAATGTTCATGATTATGAAACTAATCATCCATTAATCAACAAGCTAGTTTAAGAGGCATACTAGGGACTTCTTTGTTGTCTATATATCACACATGTACTAATGTTTCGGTTAATACAATTATAGCATGA
This sequence comes from Lolium rigidum, assembly GCF_022539505.1. Classification (NCBI taxonomy): domain Eukaryota; kingdom Viridiplantae; phylum Streptophyta; class Magnoliopsida; order Poales; family Poaceae; genus Lolium; species Lolium rigidum. Next base: position 283,401,918 of record NC_061509.1, read on the forward strand.
TATATAAACATTTATCATAAACATAAAGATATAAATAATAACCACTTTATTATTGCCTCTAGGGCATATCTCCTTCAAATATCTACCAATAAAAGCATCCTTGCATTTAGTCCATGAATCAATACTATTCTTAGGCAAAGATAGCAACCAATCTTTAGCTCTTCCTCTTAATGAGAAAGGAAACACTTTCAATTTAATAATATCACCATCTACATCTTTATACTTTTGCATTTCACAAAGTTCAACAAAATTATTGAGATGGGCAGCAGCATCATCAGAACTAACACCAGAAAATTGTTCTCTCATGACCAAGTTCAGTAAAGCAGGTTTAATTTCAAAGAATTCTGCTGTAGTAGCAGGTGGAGCAATAGGTGTGCATAGGAAATCATTATTATTTGCATTTGTGAAGTCACATAACTTAGTATTTTCAGGGGTATTCATTTTAGCAACAGTAAATAAAGTAAAACTAGCAACTAATTTTTTTGTGTTTTGTTTAGGTGCAGCAAACAAAGTAGTAAATAAAATAAAGCAAGACAAAAACAAAGTAAAGAGATTGAGAAGTGGAGACTCCCCTTGCAGCGTGTCTTGATCTCCCCGGCAACGGCGCCAGAAAAAGTGCTTGATGCGCGTAGATATACACGTCCGTTGGGAACCCCAAGAGGAAGGTGTGATGCGCACGGTGGCAAGTTTTCCCTCAGTATGAAACCAAGGTTTAATCGAACCAGTAGGAGCCAAGAAGCACGTTGAAGGTTGATGGTCGCGAAATGTGATGCGGCGCAACACCAGGGATTCCAGCGCCAACGTGGAACCTGCACAACACAACCAAAGTACTTTGTCCCAACGAAACAGTGAGGTTGTCAATCTCACCGGCTTGCTGTAACAAAGGATTAAACGTATCGAGTGGAAGATGTTTGGAAAGAAAACAGTAAACACAATTGCAGTAGATTGTATGCTATGTAAAGAATAGGACCGGGGTCCACGGTTCACTAGAGGTGTCTCTCCCATAAGATAAAAGCATGTTGGGTGAACAAATTACAGTCGGGCAATTGACAAATAGAGAAAGGCATAACAATGCATATACATGATATGATAAATATAGTGAGATTTAATTGGGCATTACGACAAAGTACATAGACCGCCATCCAACTGCATCTATGCCTAAAAAGTCCACCTTCAGAGTTATCATCCGAACCCCCTCCGGTATTAAGTTGCAAAGCAACGAGACAATTGCATTAAGTATGGTGCGTAATGTAATCAACAACTACATCCTTAGACATAGCATCAATGTTTTATCCCTAGTGGCAACAGCACATCCACAACCTTAGAACTTTACGTCACTCGTCCCAGATTCAATGGAGGCATGAACCCACTATCGAGCATAAATACTCCCTCTTGGAGTTAAGAGTAAAAACTTGGCCAGAGCTTCTACTAATAACGGAGAGCATGCAAGATCATAAACAACACATAAACAATAGATTGATAATCACCATAATCATAGTACTCTCTATCCATCGGATCCCGACAAACACAACATATAGTATTACGGATAGATGATCTTGATCATGTTAGGCAGCTCACAAGATCCAACAATGAAGCACAACAAGGAGAAGACGACCATCTAGCTACTGCTATGGACCCATGGTCCAGGGTGGACTACTCACTCATCACTCCGGAGGCGACCATGGCGGTGTAGAGTCCTCCGGGAGATGAATCCCCTCTCCGGCGGGGTGCCGGAGGCGATCTCCGAGAATCCCCCGAGATGGGATTCGCGGCGGCGTCTGCGTAGGGTTTTCCGTATCGTGGCTCTCGGTGCGGGGGTTTCGCGACGGAAGCTTTAAGTAGGCGGAGGGTCAACGCGGGGGCCACACGAGGGCCCGGGAGGTAGGTCGGCGCGGCCGGGGCTTGGGCCGCGCCGGCCACCCTTCCGGCCGCCTCGTGGCCCCACTTCGTTATCTCTTCGGTCTTCTGGAAGCTTCGTGCAAAAATAGGACCACTGGGCGAAAGTTTCGTCCAATTCCGAGAATATTTCTTTACTAGGATTTCCGAAACCAAAAACAGCGAGAAAATAGCAACTGGCTCTTCGGCATCTTGTTAATAGGTTAGTTCCAGAAAATGCATAAATATGACATATAATGTGCATAAAACATGTAGGTATCATCAATAAAGTAGCATGGAACATAAGAAATTATCGATACGTTGGAGACGTATCACCCGTCAACCGCCATCAAAATAATTTTCTGGCGCCGTTGCCGGGGAGAAATAGGATTTCTGCAAAGGGAGTCTCTCATCTCCAATCTCTTTACTTTGTTATAGTTTTGCTTAGTTTATTTTACTTAGTTTTATTTGCTTCTTTATATCAAGAACACAAAAAAATTAGTTTCAATTATAGTTGTTATTTCTATTATTCTATTTTAATTTTGCTAAAACTAGCACAGTGGGCATCATCTTTAGTTTAATAGTAATTATTTTTGTTTTAATGGAAATTTATCTCCTATTGACTCCTTCATTACAAAATTTGAGTTACATTTTAATTAGTAATAACTTTTTACATGAGCAGGCTTGTAGTGTACTCCCTATGTCATATAGTTATATTCTACTCCATATACCATTTTAAAGATTGTTCCAACGGTATAAGTTTTGTGACAAATAAATCTATATTTTGATAAGATGTTTTCAGAGTGACTACTCAAATATAGTCGTGGTCCCGTTCAAAAAAAAATATATATAGTCGTGGTCTATATTTTGATGATTTTTTTGAGTGAAAGTGTTCTTTTACAAACCCAGACCAGAGGTAGTTCAAATATTTGAGCCTAACTTTGGGTCAATATATTATCACCCTCTAATCCCTATGCCCAAACTATAGGCCATATTTTTTCCAATATGTAATATAACCCTTTTATATAATAATAATACTAAAGTGCGTGCATCCAAAAAAAATTGGAACCAGGAAAGGCCCGAAGGCCTCGAAGCTGCATTAATACATTGCAGTGAGATTACATTTTACATAAGGAGCCCCAACTAATAGTAACAATACAGAACAACTCCTATCTTTTGCATAAAGGACCCTGAGAAAACTCTGGAAAAAGCAATCAATTAGGCCTCCTTCACCGCTGAATCTCTGAGGACTGCCGCCATGGCCATCTTCACTGGTAACGGGGACGAAACCACTTGTAACCAGGAAGAAGAGGAGCGCCACCGCTAGTCCATCCAAAGGCCTCCACTTGGAGGTTGAGAAAACACCGGAAGACATCACCGGCGTTGATGGTAGCCACCTGATGGCCATCATAGTCGGCGGCCAAACATGGTCCACCGAGTGTGTTGTCCTTGTTGCAGCAGCTTCAGCAATTCCCCGCCTCCATCTAGCTCTTCTCCAAGATCGAGAGAGGCCTCTACTCATCCAATTATTTTCTAGTTCCTATTAATATTAGATAGTTGGTTGGACCTTATTTTTTTCTATCTTTGAACCTCGTGCTATATACTTTGGATATCGGTATCTCCAGTTATATTCATTTAAAGACCTAGTTGCTTTCTAGAGGTTCTAAAAAAATATTTTGTGTATGTGTTTTTTTGAAAAATAATGACACTATGATATATATATAATGTTGTTTAAGAAATAAAAATATATGCATATGCTCTTTATATGTCTCGTGAAAATATTTAAAATTATTTTTTATCTGAAAATACACATACCTGATTTTTACAAATGTCTAAGTGATTTTATTGATAAGGTCAAGTGATTATTATTTATACATAGACTACATCAGATAAATATTTCATTCTACATTTGGATAAATAAGCAACCGATTGTTGTCTCCGAGAAGGGGGATTCTTGATGGGATTTGTAGCATAGAAAACAAAAAATTTCCTACCGCAAGAACGAATAACAAGCCAAGATCCAATCTAGAAGATGGTAGCAACGAGAAGATCATGAGACTAACCCTCGAAGATTTCCAAAGCCTACGAGATTAGATCTCGTTGTGGATGTAGTCGATCACTTGCCGCTTGCAAAAGCGCGTAGAAGATCTTGACGGTGCCACAGTCGGGCAGCACCTCCGTACTCGGTCACACGTTCGGTGTTGATGACTGATACGTCTCAAACGTATCTATAATTTCTTATGTTCCATGCTACTTTATTGATGATACTCCATGTTTTATACACACTTTATGTCATATTTATGCATTTTCCATCACTAACCTATTGACAAGATGCCGAAGAGCCAGTTCTTTGTTTTCTGCTGTTTTTGGTTTCAGAAATCCTACAAAGGAAATATTCTCGGAATTGGATGAAATCAACGCCCGGGGGCTATTTTTCCACGAAGCTTCCGGAAGACCGAGGAGAAACGAAGTGGGGCCACGGGCGCCGCCACACTAGGGCGGCGCGGCACAGGGGGCCCGCGCGGCCCTAGCGTGTGGGGCCCCCGTGACTCCTCCGACTCCGCCCTTCCGCCTACTTAAAGCCTTCGTCGCGAAACCCTCTGTACCGAGAGCCACGATACGGAAAACCTTACTGTGATGTCGCCGCTGCCAATCCCATCTCGGGGGATTCAGGAGATCGCCTCCGGCACCCTACCGGAGAGGGGAATCATCTCCCGGAGGGCTCTTCATCGCCATAATCGCCTCCGGATCGATGTGTGAGTAGTTCACCCCTGGACTATGGGTCCATAGCAGTAGCTAGATGGTTGTCTTCTCCTCATTGTGCCATCATGTTAGATCTTGTGAGCTACCTATCATGATCAAGATCATCTATTTGTAATGCTACATGTTGTGTTTGTTGGGATCCGATGAATATTGAATACTATGTCAAGTTGATTATCAATCTATCATATATGTTGTTTATGTTCTTGCATGCTCTCCGTTGCTAGTAGAGGCTCGGCCAATTTGATACTTGTAACTCCAAGAGGGAGTATTTATGCTCGATAGTGGGTTCATGCCTCCATTAAATGCAGGACGATGATGAGAAAGTTCTAAGGTTGTGGATGTGATGTTGCCACTAGGGATAAAACATCGATGCTTTGTCTAAGGATATTTGTGTTGATTACATTACGCACCATACTTAATGCAATTGTTTGTTGCTTGCAACTTAATACTGGAAGGGGTTCGGATGATAACCTGAAGGTGGACTATTTAGGCATAGATGCATGCTGGATAGCGGTCTATGTACTTTGTCGTAATGCCCTGATTAAATCTCATAGTACTCATCATGATATATGTATGTGCATTGTTATGCCTTCTTTATTTGTCAATTGCCCAAGCGTAATTTGTTCACCCAACATGCTAGTTATCTTATCGGAGAGACACCACTAGTGAACTGTGGACCCCGGTCCATTCTTTACATCCGAAATACAATCTACTGCAATACTTGTTCTTTACTTGTTCTTCGCAAACAAACATCATCTTCCACACTATACGGTTAATCCTTTGTTTACAGCAAGCCGGTGAGATTGACAACCTCACTGTTACGTTGTGGCAAAGTACTTTGATTGTGTTGTGCAGGTTCCACGTTGGCGCCGATTTCACTGGTGTTGCGCCGCACTACACTCCTCCACCAACAACCTTCACGTGCTCCTTGACTCCTACTGGTTCGATAACATTGGTTTCATGCGAGGAAAACTTGCTACTGTACGCATCACACCTTCCTCTTGGGGTTCCCAACGGACATGTGTTAACTGCATGCATCAAGCTCTTTTTCTGGCGCCGTTGCCTGGGAGATCAAGACACGCTGCAAGGGGAGTCTCTCACATCCAATCTCTTTACTTTTTTTGTCTTGCTTTATTTTATTTACTACTTTGTTTGCTACACTAAAACAAAACACAAAAAAAAATAGTTGCTAGTTTTACTTTATTTACTATCTTGTTTGCGTTCTCTATATTAAAAACACAAAAAAATTAGTTACTTGCATTTACTTTATTTTACTTTGCTTTATTTACTATCGTTAAAATGAATACTCCTGAAAACACTAAGTTGTGTGACTTCACTAGCACCAATAATAATGATTTCCTATGCACACCTATTGCTCCACCTGCTACTACAGCAGAATTTTTTGAAATTAAACCTGCTTTACTAAATCTTGTTATGAGAGAGCAATTTTACGGTGTTAGTTACGATGATGCTTGCTGCCCATCTTAATAATTTTGTTGAACTTTGTGAAATGCAAAAGTATAAGGATGTAGATGGTGATATTATAAAACTGAAATTGTTTCCTTTCTCATTAAGAGGAAGAGCTAAAGATTGGTTGCTATCTTTGCCTAAAAATAGTATTGATTCATGGACTAAATGTAAAGATGCTTTTATTGGTAGATATTATCCTCCCGCTAAACTTATATCTTTGAGAAGTAGCATAATGAATTTTAAGCAATTAGATAATGAACATGTTGCTCAAGCATGGGAGAGAATGAAATCTTTGGTGAAGAATTGCCCAACCCATGAACTAACTACTTGGATGATCATCCAAACCTTCTATGCAGGACTGAATTTTTCTTCGCGGAACCTATTGGATTCAGCTGCTGGAGGTACCTTTATGTCCATTACTTTGAGGGCGGCTACAAAGCTTCTTGATGATATGATGATAAATTACTCTGAATGGCACACTGAAAGGGCTCCACAAGGTAAGAAGGTAAATTCTGTTGAAGAAACCTCCTCCTTGAGTGATAAGATTGATGTGATTATGTCTATGCTTGTGAATGGTAGATCTAACGTTGATCCTAATAATGTTCCTTTAGCTTCATTGGTTTCTCAAGAAGAGAATGTTGATGTGAATTTCATTAAAAATAATAATTTCAACAACAATGCTTATAGGAATAATTCGGGTAACAACTATAGGCCATATCCTTCTGCTAATAGTAATGGTTATTGTAATTCTTATGGGAATTCTTACAACAATAATAGGAATGTACCCTCTGGTCTTGAAGCCATGCTTAAAGAATTTATTAGTACACAAACTGCTTTTAACAAATCTGTTGAGGAAAAGCTTGATAAAATTGATATTCTTGCCTCTAAGGTTGATAGACTTGCCTCTGATGTTGATCTTTTAAAATTGAAAGTTCTGCCTAATGAAGATAAAGATACTAAGTTATTTTCTACATCAAATGCCATCCAAGTTCGAATTAATGAAAATATTAGATTGATGGCTGAATTGCATGCTAGGTGGGAAAGAGAAGAAAACGAAAAACTTGCTAAAGAGAATAATGTAGCCAAAGTTTGGACTATTACCACCACTAGTAATGTTGATTCCTCACATGTTGCTAAACCTCCTACTATTAATGGTAAAATAATTGGTGTTGGCAATGTTTCTACTCCTAGTACAAAGCGTACAAAACTGCCTGAAACTGCTAAAACTGTTGAAACTGCTTGTGATAAAACTGCTGAAATTTGTCAACATATTGGGGACAATGATCCCATTGCTGTAGATCATAAGGATTTAGATTTTGATGATTTTCATATCTCTGAAGTTATAAAGTTCTTACAAAAACTTGCTAGAAGTCCTAATGCTAGTGCTATAAATTTAGCATTTACAAAACATATTACAAATGCTCTCATTAAAGCTAGAGAAGAGAAATTAAAACTTGAAGCTTCTATTCCTAGGAAGTTGGAAGATGGTTGGGAGCCCATCATTAAGATGAAAGTAAATGATTTTGATTATAATGCTTTATGTGATCTTGGTGCAAGTATCTCTGTTATGCCTAAGAAACTCTATGATATGCTTGACTTGCCACCATTGAAAAAAAATTATTTGGATGTTAATCTTGCTGATAACTCTACAAAGAAACCTTTGGGGAGGATTGATAATGTTCGCATTACGGTTAACAATAACCTTGTCCCCGTTGATTTTGTTGTCTTGGATATTGAATGCAATGCATCTTGTCCCATTATATTGGGAAGACCTTTTCTTCCAACTGTTGGGGCTACTATTGATATGAAGGAAGGTAATATTAAATATCAATTTCCTCTCAAGAAAGGTATGGAACACTTCCCTAGAGAGAGAATGAAGTTGCCTTTGGATTCTAGAACAAATTATAATATCTATGCTTCATCTCTTGATAATACTTGATTCACACTTTCTACGCCTAGCTGAAAGGCGTTAAAGAAAAGCGCTTATGGAAGACAACCCATCATTTTACTACAGCACTTTTGTTTTATATTTGAGTCTTGGAAGTTGTTACTACTGTAGCAACCTCTCCTTATCTTTATTTTCTTGCATTGTTGTGCCAAGTAAAGTCTTTGATAGCAATGTTGATACTAGATTTGGATTATTGCGCAGAAACAGATTTCTTACTGTCACGAAATTGAGCAGCCCCGTCTGTATATAACTCATAAAATTCTGCCAATTTACGTGCGTCATCCTCAGATATGTACGCAACTTTCATTCAATTTGAGCATTTTAATCGGAGCAAGTTAAGTGCCTCTGTAAAATTCGTCTTTACGGACTGTTCTGTTTTGACAGATTTTGTCTTTTATTTCGCATTGCCTGTTTTTCTATGTTTGATGGATTTCTTTGTTCCATTAACTTTCAGTAGCTTTGCGCAATGTCCAGAAGTGCTAAGAATGATTATGTCATCTTTGAATATGTGAATTTTTTATTATGCACTAACCCTCTAATGAGTTTGTTTCGAGTTTGGTGTGGAGGAAGTTTTCAAGGGTCAAGAGAGGAGGATGATACAATATGTTCAAGAAGAATGAAAAGTCTAAGCTTGGAGATGGCCCCGTGGTTCATCCCTGCATATTTCAAGAAGACTCAAGCATCTAAGCTTGGGGATGCTCAAGGCATCCCCTTCTTCATCGACAACTTATCAGGTCACCTCTAGTGAAACTATATTTTTATTCAGTCACATCTTATGTTCTTTACTTGGAGCGTCTGTTTGCTTTTATTTTTGTTTTGTTTGAATAAAGTTGGATCCCACAATCCTTATATTGGAGATATTACGCTCCTCTTTTTCATATGGAACACTTGTGTTCTTAGTTATGCTTTAATGTTCATGGCGAAGGTTGAAATTGCTTCGTTCATTGTTATATGGTTGGAAACGGAAAATGCCTCATGTGGTAATTGGTATATTGTCTTGAATAATTTGATACTTGGCAGTTGTTGTGCTCATATAGATCATGTTTAAGCTCTTGCATCATGTACTTTGCACCTATTAATGAAGAACTACATAGAGCTTGTTGAAATTTGGTTTTCATGATTGGTCTCTCTAAGGTCTAGATATTTTTTGGTTAAGGTGTTTGAACAACAAGGAAGACAGTGTAGAGTCTTATAATGCTTGCAATATGTTCTTATGTAAGTTTTGCTGTACCGGTTCATACTTGTGTTTGCTTCAAACAACCTTGCTAGCCTAGCCTTGTACTGAGAGGGAATACTTCTCGTGCATCCAAAACCTTGAGCCAACACCTATGCCATTTGTGTCCACCATACCTACCTACTACATGGTATTTTTATGCCATTCCAAGTAAATACTTCATGTGCTACCTTTAAACAATTCAAAAGCTATTATCTCTTATTTGTGTCAATGTTTTATAGCTCCTGAGGAAGTATGTGGTGTTTTATCTTTCGATCTTGTCATTTACTTCGAACAGACTTTCACCAATGGACTAGTGGCTCATCCGCTTATCCAATAATTTTGCAAAAAGAGCTGGCAATGGGGTTCCCAGCCCGATTAATTAACTTGCATTAATAATTCTCTTCACATGCTTTGCCCTGATCAATCAGTGAGCAACTTAATTTTGCAACAACAAAAAAAATAGACACTCCTCCATGGTATGAGATTGTTGGAAGGCACCCGAGGATTCGGTTAGCCATGGCTTCATAAAGGAAAGGTGGGGAGGAGTGTCATCCATAAATAATAAATGCATGTGTAAACAAAAGAGAAGAGGGATGATCTACCATGAGTGGTAGAAATAACGTCCTTCATGGGAGCCGCTCTTGAAAGTATGGTTGATAAGGTAGTTAGAGTACCCACTACCATTCGTTGACAACAACAAACACCTCTCAAAATTTTACTTTTATGCTCTCTATATGATTTCAAAACTTGAAAAGCTCTAGCACATGATTTAATCCCTGCTTCCCTCTGCGAAGGACCATTCTTTTACTTTATGTTGAGTCAGTTTACCTACTTCCTTCTACCTTAGAAGAAAACACTTGTGTTAACTGTGTGCATTGATTCCTAAATATTTGCTTATTTGCATTCATCATATTACTTTGTGTTGACAATTATCCATGAGATATACATGTTGAAGTTGCAAGCAACTGCTGAAACTTAAATCTTCCTTTGTGTTGCTTCAAAACTCTCTACTAAGAATTTATTGCCTTATGAGTTAACTCATATGCAAGTCTTATCGATGCTTGTCTTGAAAGTACTATTTATGAAAACTCTTTGCTACATGATTCAGTTGTTTAATCATTGTCTTTACCATTGCTTCGAATCACTTCATTCACTTCATATGCTTTACAATAGTATTGATCAAGATTATGATAGCATGTCACTTCAGAAATTATCATTGTTATCGTTTACCTACTCGAGGGCGAGTAGGAACTAAGCTTGGGGATGCTTGATACGTCTCAAACGTATCTATAATTTCTTATGTTCCATGCTACTTTATTGATGATACTCACATGTTTTATACACACTTTATGTCATATTTATGTATTTTCCGGCACTAACCTATTGACAAGATGCCGAAGAGCTAGTTGTTGTTTTCTGCTGTTTTTGGTTTCAGAAATCCTACAAAGGAAATATTCTCGGAATTGGACGAAATCAACGCCCAGGGGCCTATTTTTCCACGAAGCTTCCAGAAGACCGCGGGAGAAACGAAGTGGGGCCACGGGGCGCCGCCACACTAGGGCGGCGCGGCCTAGGGGGGCCCGCGCGGCCCTAGCGTGTGGGGCCCCCGTGACTCCTCCGACTCTGCCCTTCCGCCTACTTAAAGCCTTCGTCGTGAAACCCTCTGTACCGAGAGCCACGATACGGAAAACCTTACTGTGACGCCGCCGCCGCCAATCCCATCTCGGGGGATTCAGGAGATCGCCTCCGGCACCCTGCCGGAGAGGGGAATCATCTCCCGGAGGGCTCTTCATCGCCATGATCGCCTCCGGATCGATGTGTGAGTAGTTCACCCCTGGACTATGGGTCCATAGCAGTAGCTAGATGGTTGTCTTCTCCTCATTGTGCCATCATGTTAGATCTTGTGAGCTGCCTATCATGGTCAAGATCATCTATTTGTAATGCTACATGTTGTGTTTGTTGGGATCCGATAAATATTGAATACTATGTCAAGTTGATTATCAATCTATCATATATGTTGTTTATGTTCTTGCATGCTCTCCGTTGCTAGTAGAGGCTCTGCCAAGTTGATACTTGTAACTCCAAGAGGGAGTATTTATGCTCGATAGTGGGTTCATGCCTCCATTAAATGCGGGACGAGTGATAAAAAGTTCTAAGGTTGTGGATGTGTTGTTGCCACTAGGGATAAAACATCGATGCTTTGTCTAAGGATATTTGTGTTGATTACATTACGCACCATACTTAATGCAATTGTACGTTGCTTGCAACTTAATACTGGAAGGGGTTCGGATGATAACTCTGAAGGTGGACTATTTAGGCATAGATGCATGCTTGGATAGCGGTCTATGTACTTTGTCGTAATGCCACTGATTAAATCTCATAGTACTCATCATGATATATGTATGTGCATTGTTATGCCTTCTTTATTTGTCAATTGCCCAAGCTGTAATTTGTTCACCCAACATGCTAGTTATCTTATCGGAGAGACACCACTAGTGAGCTGTGGACCCCGGTCCATTCTTTACATCTGAAATACAATCTACTGCAATACTTGTTCTTTTCTTGTTCTTCGCAAACAAACATCATCTTCCACACTATACGGTTAATCCTTTGTTTACGAGCAAGCCGGTGAGATTGACAACCTCACTGTTACGTTGGGGCAAAGTACTTTGATTGTGTTGTGCAGGTTCCACGTTGGCGCCGGTTTCACTGGTGTTGCGCCGCACTACACTCCTCCACCAACAACCTTCACGTGCTCCTTGACTCCTACTGGTTCGATAACCTTGGTTTCATACTGAGGGAAAACTTGCTACTGTACGCATCACACCTTCCTCTTGGGGTTCCCAACGGACGTGTGTTAACTGCACGCATCAATGACGACGTCCTTCTACCCGTTCCAGCGGGCAGCGGAAGTAGTAGATCCTCGTCAAAATCCCGCCAGCACGACGGCGTGGTGACGGTGGTGGTGGAGATCTCCGGAAGGGCTTCGCCGTAAGCGATGTGGGAGAAGATGGAGGAGGATAGAGGCTAGGGTTTGGGAGAGAGGGGGTGGCTGGGGCGCCGGCCAGGGAGCCCCCTTTGATGGTGCGGCCAAGAGTTGGCTGCCCCCTCCCTCTCCTCCTCATTATATAGGTGGAATCCCTAAGGGTTTGCCCAAAGATCTGAATAAGACCCCAATTCAAAAACTGTCATATGGACGAAACCTAGAGGGACAGGAACTCTCCCCTTCCCCCCTTGCTTGGCCGGCCAAGGAGGTGGAGTCCACCATGGACTCCACCCTCCCACTTGGTTGGCTGGTTAGGGTTGGTGGAGTCCAACCGGGACTCCACCTTCCCTGGTGATTTCTTCCGGAAGGTTCTAGAACATTCTAGCGCCTTCATAAATGCACCAGATTATTTCCAAACTTGGAAAGTCACTTCCTATATATAAATCTTATTCTCCAGACCATTCCGGACCTCCTCGTGATGTCCTGGATCCCATCCGAGACTCCGAATAAAATTCGAACTCCAATCCATATTCCATATCTACTTAAAACGGCATCAAACCTTAAGTGTGTCACCCTACGGTTTGTGAACTATGCAGACATGGTTGAGACTTCTCTCCGACCAATAACCAATAGCGGGATCTGGAGATCCATAATGGCTCCTGCATATTCAACGATAACATAATGATCGATTGAACCATTTACATACGATACCGATTCCCTTTGTCACGCGATATTTTACTTGTCCGACGTTTGATCATCGGTATCTCCATACCTTGTTCAACCTCGTCTCCGACAAGTACTCTTTACTCGTACCGTGGAATATCATCTCTTGTGAACTATTCACATGCTTGCAAGCTAATCAGACGACATTCCACCGAGAGGGCCCAGAGTATATCTATCCGTCATCGGGATGGACAAATCCCACTCTTGATCCATATGCCTCAACTCATACTTTCCGAATACTTAATCTCATCTTTATAACCACCCATTTACGCAGTGGCGTTTGATGTAATCAAAGTACCCTTCAGGTATAAGTGATTTACATGATCTCATAGTCGAAGGACTAGGTAACTATGTATCGAAAACTTATAGCAAACTGAACTTAATGATGTGATCTTATGCTACGCTTATTTGGGTGTGTGTCCATTATATCATTCACCTAATGACATAACCTTGTTATTAATAATATCCAATGTTCATGATCACGAAACCATGATCATCTATTAATCAACAAGCTAGTTATACAAGAGGCTTACTAGAGACTCCTTGTTGTTTACATAACACACATGTATCAATGTTTCGGTTAATACAATTATAACATGGTATGTAAACATTTATCATAAACACAAAGATATATTATAATAACCATTTTATTATTGCCTCTTGGGAATATCTCCAATAATTCTCTGTGGCATTTTGAATTTGTAATTGCACTTGAGACCTTCGTATGTTCTCTAGAAAAAACCTCAAGATGATCATTATAAAGTCTAATAAGTATTATGTAATGCTTAAACCAGTGCAAAGTTGATTTCACATGTCTAAGAGAGTTTTATGAATGAGGTGAATAATTCATATTCACCCATCAGTATACTCAACGGTATATGCATGTATTTTTCCTTTGACGGAAACAACTCCTATAGCTACCTTGCAAGTAGTATTAGGTATTTTTTCTTTAACGGAAACATCTCCTTTAGCTACCTTACGGCGTGTTTTTTTAACTGGTTTTTTCTTAACACATAGAGCTCCTATAGCTACCTTGTGGCTAGTTTTTTTTTAACTGTTGTTTTCTTCTTTAAACCAACACCGTTCCTGCTACCTTGTGTGTAGTTCTTTTCCTCTGAACTTTTTCTTCCTCTTTGAAGGGACATAACTCCATCAGATCCTAAAGCTAGCTAGTGTTTTCTAAACACGTTTCCTATAAGTACGTTACGTGTATATTTTTTCTTTCCTTTACCTGATTTTTCTTTTGAACAGACACGGCCAAATCACATAGCTAGCTTACCTAGCGTGTAATTCTTCTCTTTTAAACTTAGCCTAGATAGAGATAAATCTTAACTTGGTAACCGACCTGAGTCCATCGATTGAATCCACCAGTTGGACTATGCGTTGAGCCCAACTTATATTGTATATGGTAACCGGACACGTCTCGTGATTGTTACGTAAATCTCACGACTGTGATTAATCTTAACCGTAAATTTTAGATCTAACTATCAAAATAATTTAGGTGATGTGGATTAACCTGGTGGCTCTATTGAACATCCTTATTTTGCTTTTAGATCTAACTATCAAAATAATTTAGGTGATGTGGATTAACCTGGTGGCTCTATTAAACATCCTTATTTTGCTTTTAATATATAATAGATGGCTACTCCTAAAAATACAAAGTTGTGTGACTTTACTAGCACAAACAATAATGATTTTATATGCACACCTATTGCTCCACCTGCTCCTGAAGCAGCTTTCCATGAAATTAAATCGGCTTTGTTAAATCTTGTTATGAAAGAGCAATTTTCTGGTGTTAGTTCTGATGATGCTGCTTCTCACCTTAATAATTTTGTTGAACTTTGTGAGATGCAAAGGTATAAGGATATGGATGGTGATATTATAAAACTGAAATGGTTTCCTTTCTCTTTGAGAGAGAGAGAGAGCTAAATATTGGTTGCTATCTTTGCGTAGAAATAGTATTGATTCTTGGGTTAAATGCAAAGATGCTTTTATTGAAAGTATTATCCTCCTGGGGATGAAGCCTGGTGATCAGGGGGGATACGTGAGCACCCCTTCTCTGCTCGACACGTGTCTATAACTATTTGCAAGATCTTTGCAATCGGATGACCTGGATTGGGGTGACCAAGATGTCACATCATCTACCACTTCTCCAAGAAGAAAGTAACCACCTGCAGCATCTGAGCCTGCTAGTGTGCCAAGACTGTCATAGATTCCAGAAGAGAAGTTGACTGACGGGGATGTCTCGAGAATAAATTCCAGAATTGGTAGCCTCCCAAATCAAACATACATTGACAGGGGTTGGTCTTTGTGGAGATAATGTGTCAGCCGTGGTAGAAGTAGCTCCCTGAGTAGGCATGGGCGCCCGCCTAGATGAAGGGATTTTCTCATCTTGAGGTGTCGGGAGGAGTAAAGGAGATTGACTCTTCTCTGTCATTAGCCTTTTTATTGACACTAGCTCTTTATATAGTCAATTTATTTTTTGAGTATCGTATCGGTAGGCACAGATCATTGGTATTGGATGTATCGTTAGGTTGTGCCGAGTCAAATCAGCGGCAGCACTGTACACGCATCGACGCGGCGAGTGGAAGGGCGGAGAGACGCGGGGAAGGTGCACGGCGACGCGCTTGGCCGGGGAGACACTGGCGCGACCTCAGATGCGCCGGGTGGAGTCCAGCGAGGTGGAGGTGGAGGCCAGCGAGGTAGTGGTCGTTAGTGAGTAGCAGAATCCAACGGTTGTGGACCAAATCCAACGGTGATAACCGGGTGCTCACGTATCCCCCTGATCACAAAATCCACTATCTATCCTCCTGCTAAGATTATATCCTTGCGAAGTGATATAATGAAATTTAGACAATTTGATAATGAACATGTTGCTCAAGCTTAGGAAATAATGAAATCTTTGGTAAAGAATTGTCACACTCATGGACTGACTACTTGGATGATCATCCAAACTTTTTATGCATGACTAAATTTTCTTCAAGAAACCTTCTGGATTCAGCTGCTGGAGGTACCTTTATGTCCATTACTTTGGGGGCTGCAACAAAACTACTTGATGATATGATGATAAATTATTCTGAATGGCACAACGAGAGAGCTCCACAAGGTAAGGGAAGGTAAACTCTGTCGAAGAATCCTCCTCCTTGCAGGATAAGATTGGTACTATTATGTCTATGCTTGTTAATGTTAAAGCTCATGCTAATCCAAATAATATTATGTTAGCTTCGTTGGTTGCTCAAGAAGAGCAGGTTGATGTGAAGTTCATAAAAAACAATAATTTCAACAATAGTGCTTATAGGAATAATTTGGCAGCAACAATTATAGGCCATACCCTTCTAATAATGGTAATGCTTATGGAAATTCTTACGGTAATTCCTATAGAAACAATAAAAGTGCACCCTCTGATCTCGAAGTCATGCTTAAGGATTTTATTAGTAAACAAACTGCTTTTAATAAAACTGTTGAGGAAAAGCTTGTTAAAATTGATGTTCTTGCTTCTAAAGTTGATAGCCTTGCTCATGATGTTGAATTTATTAAATTAAAAGTTATGCCTCATGATGTTAAAGAAAGTAAAACTTTGAATGCCATTCAAGTTAGAATTCATGAAAATGTTATGATGTTGGCGAATTACATGCTAGGTGGGAAAGAGAAGATGAAATTGCTAAAAATAATAATTCAACTAAAATTTGTACCATCACCACCACCAGTAGTGATGAAGTCTCAAATACTAGCAATCCTCCTCCTATTTATGGTAAAATAATTGGCGTAGTAAAATTCCCCACTCCTTCTATAAAATTGCCTAGAACCACTGAAACTGTTTCTGATTAGTGTGCTGAAATTTTTTGGAGTACGGGAGACAATAGTCCTTTTACCTTTGATCATAATGACTTTGATTTTTATGATTGCAATGCCTCTGAAGTAATTAAGTTCTTATAAAAGATTGCTAGAAGTCTTAATGCCAGTGCTATAAATATGGTTTTTACAAAGCACATTACAAATGCTCTTATGCAAATTAGAGAAGAGAAATTACCGCGTGAAGCTTATATTCCTAAAAAGTTAGAAGATGGTTGGTAGCCCATCATTAATATGAAAGTATATGGCTTTGATTGTAATGCTTTATGTGATCTTGGTGCAAGTATTTCTGTTATGCCTAGAAAAATCTAGGGATTTCTATTTTCGTGCCCTCAGGTCCTTAGTTGTACTCAGTTTTCCCCAGCTCCTTAGTTTTTCCTCAGTTTTCCCCAAGCCCTTGTTTGAAACCCGCGAAGCAGCTCAGACGGCAGGATTCCCGTTTAGTTGACCGTTCTGTCACGTGTGGGGCCGCGTCTTGTGGGGCCGCGTCGTGTGGGCCCGCGTCGCGTGGGGCTGGTAGAAAGGGACCGCGTGGGACAGGACGAGAAGCGTTTGGTTGCACGTGAGCAGGAGCTGGGTTCTGTCTCTCTCGGCCCCAAATTGACATTATTAAGTGCACCTTTTTCCCCTCTTTCTCTCTGTCCTTTTCACCAAATTAGTATAAAATCTAGAGAAACTTGCATTTCTGACTTTCTTCAATTATTTGTGCCTTTTGGCCCTCGTTGTTTGCCCAATATGGCAGCAAATCTAGTACTCCCTACGGTCCATATGTATGTAGTTAAATCTAGAAGCAAATCTCCGGGATAATGTACGATAAATTCACGGTCATAGTAAATCAAGAAAACTAAGTACGGCCAACAAAATATAGTAGAATAGGGATAGATAATCCCTAAATAATATGGATAGATAATAGGCTGCATACACAGCAGCCAACATAGTAACGAGGTTCTTCACGAGCACCATCATACTAACATAACAACAAGGGATCCCTAGCTAACAACAAAGGGATCCCAACAACAAACTAGGAGGCAGCAGCAGCAGCACACGTCTAGGACTCCGCCTACCCCATCTGGCTCTGCCTCCACTTGTTGCTCTTGCTCCCCTTGGGAGCCTTGGGCTTGAGCGGAGGCATGCGGCCGGCGGAGATCTCCACCCGCTGCAAGCTGCGGAGGTGCATGCCGAGCGCCCTGTGCTTGGCGCGGAAGGAGTGGACGTTCACCGTCGTGCCGACGTTGGGGAAGGTGTTGCTGATGTTCTCAGCATGCGTGACGAGGCAGTTGAAGTCCGTGGCGCCGAGTCTCCTGGTGCAGAAGGGGCACCTGTACACCCCCTTGGCGAAGTAGGAGATGTACTGGCCGACCTGCAGCCTCCGCAGCACTTGGCGAGTCTTGACGTCCTCCTCCTCTTCATCGCTGCCGACGTCGCTGCCAGACATCTGATCCATATCAAACAGAAACTAGTGAATGAGTTGCAACGATGACTAACGTACATGATAACAAAGTTAAGAAAAACAGAGTCAGCCTCAGTTAGAGTGGACATGATTATATATCTACAGGGAAGGTGTTAGCGAACTAAAGCTCATGCACAACCATAGTTTTAAAAACCGGACCGGTCATCGAACCGATGAGGCTATCGGTTTAGGTTTTTACCTGTCGGACCAGTGGTTCACCGGTTCACTGTCTGGTTTTTTAGATATAATTTAATATACTTTTACTTATAAATTTTGCATAAAAAAAGTAATTATGTATAAGAAAATTATTTCACACTAGCCATTTGACTTAATGGTTAACTTAATGATATAGGAGAGGAGTCAACCGCTGATCCATAAGGTTATAACTTGCCATGTGCAACACTCACAGGCTCCCAGTCTAAAACATAGCAAACATTTAAGCTGTGATTTTTTTTGTATAGAACAGAGCCAAGTATGTATAAGTAGGATGCAACGTGTTGGCAAGCAAGCTAGCGAGAGTCAAGTGATACCGTGTGTGTACAGCCAGCAGCAAAGGTGAAAAATAAAAGCAACAGCCGATCAAAATTTCATCCAAATGATAACGCGTAGGTGATATATAAATACATATCTCCATACGACAAGTACGTAAATTACTCGTAGCTCAGTTGGCATGCATTCTATGCGCAAGCAAGCACTGTGCAGGGTTCACTGTTGAACCGTTCAGACTGGATGGCCGGTTTAATGCGTAAAGCCAGTGGTTAAACCGCGGTTTGCCCGGTTTATACTGGCTCGCCTGCGCATACGGTCCAGTGCGCTAAAAAAATCGACAGAGGCTCTGGTTCCGGTTTTTTCCGGTTGAACCAGCGGTCCGGTCCAGTTTTTAAAACTATGTGCACAACAGATTTGTACACAGCAATGGTTCGCTGAACCCTCCCTGTAAAAATTTGTGCCCAACCATTCATCATAGGCAAAGAAACAGATTCTAGATTTGAACTAGATCTGAACTTGAACACATTCGAGATTATTTGCAAAATTAAACGGTTGATATCTTTTGATTAGTGCATAAAATAACTGATTGAGATCCCATGATTACTTGCATAAATTAACTGATTGAGATCCAATATTACTTGCATAAATTAACCGAACAGCCGAACCCCAAATCTTAAACGAAATCAAGAAGTGATCAAAACAAAATGGAATAAAATCGGCGCAAATATTAGCCCAATACTCATCCATCTACAGATCCATCTACACCAGCAAAAATAGGGTTCAAAAAGGAATGGGGAACAAAAAAGGAAGCAAACCGTAGTTACCTCGTTCCATGGGTCCTCCGAGGAGGTGTCGTAGGGGTTCGGGGGCGGGACGTACGGCGCGGGGTCGTAGGGGTCCCATCCCGCTGGGATCTGACTGCCACCGGCGGCAGCAGCCTCCGATGCACCGGCGACGGCGGCGGCGGCGGCGGCGTCGTCGTCCGTAGAGGGGACGGCGCCGAAGATGGAGGCGTCGCGCTTTGAGCCCACCTCGACGATGGGATTGGCATTCTCCTTGTCCATCTCTACGGCGGAGGAAGAGGAAGAGGGAGAGGGAGAGGGTTTTTGCTTTGGAGAAGATGATGGGACGTGAGAGAGTTGGCGATGCGTGAGCGAGTGAGAGTGACGAGAGAGAGTGCGAGGAGGCGTCTATAAAGGCGAGGGGTGGTTAATGCGACCCGCGTCCTACGCGTGCACAGGTGCACGTACGCACGTCTTGGACTTACGCAACGCGACACGCGTCCACGATTGCACGTCTCGACTTCTCCACCGCGACCCGCGTCTACGCGTCAACAATTGCACGTGTCCTCGAGTCTAACCCTGGAAATTTAGATATACTCAGGTATACCCTCGAGTCTTATACTAGCATTTTTGTGTGCTCAATTTTCCCCTCGAGTGCTAATACTGGCTAGTGCAATATACTCAGTTTTACCCTCAAGTGGCTGGTCAACAGAGAGTCAACAAATGGGATTAACTAGTTAAATGAGTCATTTAATGTGCAAAAAAATCCTAAAAAGAGTGGCACTTACTCATGGAGTCTTTACCACAAATTGCCACTTCTCAAATCATAGATAAATCATAGATAAATCAAGTTTTACCACAAATTGCCACTTCTCAAATCACCTAGTAGCTATGAAGGTGCATGGTTTTCCACAATAAGCCCTTCCCAAAACAGCTTCCCCCAAATCATACTTTGTCTAAATGAGGCCACAATTCTCACACTTGATGTATATTGGTATTGCAAATAGTTTGAGGTAGGCCAAGATGGGTTTCATTGTACAAAACAAGAATTTTCCATTTTTTAAATCTCATATTTGAATCCCTTAGTCTATTTACTACTCAGGTGCCCTTGGTTTCTTGATAGTACTCAGTTTTGCCCTCTCTCTTCACAAATTCTCGCAGACGTGCATCATCGCCCTGATTGGTCTAGCCCATGTCACGCGGATCGTGCCCGCCGACCGTTGATCGTATGATATAGGGAACGGGCAGGATAACCCCTCTCTGTCTCTCTGTTGGCGTTATTTTTCACGCAAAAAATGATAAACCATCACCGATTTGTTGTTACCATTACTTTTCACGCAAAAAAAATGATAAACCATCACCGATTTGTTGTTGCCATTACTTTTCACGCAAAAAAATGATAAACCATCAACAATTTGATGTAGCCATTACTTTTCACGCAAAAAAATGATAAACCATCAACAATTTGATGTAGCCATTACTTTTCACGCAAAAAAATGATAAACCATCAACAATTTGTTGTAGCCATTACTTTTGACGCAAAAAAATGATACGATAAACCATCACCGATTTGTTGTTGCCATTACTTTTCACGCAAAAAATGATAAACCATCACCGATTTGTTGTTGCCATTACTTTTCACGCAAAAAAAGATAAACCATCAACAATTTGTTGTAGCCATTACTTTTCACGCAAAAAATGATAAACCATCAACAATTTGTTGTTTCCATTACTTTTCACGCAAAAAATATGATAAACCATGCATCACCGATTTGTTGTTGCCATTACTTTTCACGCAAAAAAATGATAAACCATCAACAATTTGTTGTAGCCATTACTTTTCACGCAAAAAATGATAAACCATCTATCTTTGTATAGAATGATAAACCTATCACGTATGATTTTTGAGGTCATTTAGAGAAGGCAGAAAAAACCTAATTTGTTACAAAAGCTGGTTTCGAGTGAGACCTAACCAAGTTTGGCATACATGATGGCATACCTATAACAACAAGGAATATCTAAAAGGGAAAGTTTCAGAAAATTTGAAATTTAGGGTGAAAATGATGCCATACATGATGCTGTTTTTCGAGGCTTTGACCTGAAAATCAATTGGGTATTATAAAGGGAAATAAAATGTTCGAAAAATGTAAAAACGAAACAATCTATCTATCTATGTATAGAAGATCAGCTGTATGAAATTTGAGGTTATTTAGAGAAGGTAGAAAAAATCACCTTGTTAGAAAAGCTGGTTTCAGCGAGACGAAACGGCATGCGTTTAAGCAAAGTGATTTTTTCGAACATCTCCAATTGACCCCAAATTTTCCATACATGATGCCATACGTGTAACAACAAGGAACCCTATCTAAAAAGTGTCAAAAAAGTTTGCCCAACCGTATAGCTCTATCAAAAAGAACCTCACCATGGCGCTAGTATAATTTTGGGATAGTTACAAACTTTCGTTACCTAACCTTCAACATGAAACTTGTTTCAAATTCATTTTGGCCTACAAGAAACAAATCCCAACTTGATTCGAGCACCACAGCCTCCAAACGATGCCGATGCCGATATCGGCATGGTCAGAACGACTATGCTCGCCGCCACTGCTAGGTCAACGTCGGGATGCACCCTCAATCCCGTCCCCTCATTCGATCACTGACACACCAGAGATACCGCCGAGACCAATGCCGAACGTACATGCTGATGCCAATGCCGAACATGCATGCACGCCGCTGTGGGCACGGCCACGCCGACCCGCTATGCTGGACGCCACAGACCGCCGCGAGGTCTTTCCCTTCGCCACCACACTCTCCTAGCACCCACCTATACACGCCAGAAAGGAGAGACACTAGTTTTCTCTACATTGCTCGCGTTCGTGTCCGACACGGTCGGTCAAAGTTTTGAGGTGGTCGTCGATGTCGTCGACCATTTCTTCTCTTCTTTGCATGGTTAAACGCGTCTAGTTCATATCTATCTAATGCGTACGGGTCTCGCCTTATGCGGTTCTTTGTGGACGTCGATCTCATCTCGGCACCCCGCATGCCACCTCCTCCGTGCCATCGCTGTAGAGCTCCGTTTAAAAATCTAATCCTACCCGTGTATTGCCCCTTGTATCGGCGTCATGGCCCCACTTGTCATTTGATATACCGAAGCCCCACTCGTTCGCGTTTTGGTCGGGGATACGGCGATGCTTACGGTCAAACAAAGATGCATGGTCCGACGTGTCTTTGCAGGCTCTACATGGCCCCACTAGTCAGAAGATAACGGTCAGCCGTCGGGCAACCGGCCGTTACATCACGTGTGATGGTTTCAGACAAACGTTTGGGTAAAACTGAGGAAAAACTAAGGAGCTGGGGAAAACTGAGCACAACTAAGGACCCGAGGGCACGAAAATAGAAATCCCAAAAATCTATGATATGCTTGATTTGCCACCGTTGGAACAATGTTATTTAGATGTTCATCTTGTTGATATTGCTACAAAGAAACCTTTGGTGAGAATTAATAATGTTCTTATTATGGTTAACAATAACCTTGTCTCTGTTGATTTTTTTGTTTTGGATATTGAATGCAATGCTTCTTGTCCAATTATTTTGGGAAAACCGTTTCTTAGATCTATTGGTGCTGTTATTGATATGAGAGATGGGATTATTAAATATGAGTTCCCACTCAAGAAAGGTATGAAACACTTCCCTCAAAAATAAATAAGTCACCTTATGACTCTATTATTAGAAAAAAATTATGATGTTGATGCTTCTTCACTTGATAATACCTGATGCTAGCTCTTTTTTGCGCCTAGCTGAAAGGCGTTAAAGAAAAGCACTCTTGGGAGATAACCCATGTTTAATATCTGTAATTTTTATTTTTTTGAGTCTTCGAAGTTTTTGCTTCTGTAATAACCTCTTATTATCATTTTTTCGTTTTGTGCCAAGAATAGCCTCTAATAGGAAGAAAGTAAGATTTGGGGAAGTTGATGTCCTGAAAAGAGATTATATGCTGTCACCGTAAATTCGTTTGAACAGTCAGAGCTGAATTGTCAGCTGCCAATTTTTGGGCATATGACCCGGGTTATTATCTAACTTTCATTAGTTTAACACTTTTCGATCTGAGTAACATAAGAGTCTCTAAAAAATCGACCTTTACCTGCTGTTCTGTTTTGATATATTTCTGCCACTATTTGCATTTGTCTCTTAATCTCTTTATTTTTGAGTTCTTTTGATAAAAGAGTTTTTTGAAGAGGTTGATACAGTATCTAATGCTTTAATAGATGTTTGATATATGTTAGAACTGAACCCAAGTGGATTTATTTATTTTGATTGAACTAATGCTGCTAATAAAGAATTGTGTGAAGTTTATGATAGAAGTTTTCAAGTGTAGGGAGAGAAGAATGATTTAATGAGATGAAGTATGGACAAAAGCTCAAGCTTGGGGATTCCCCTGCACCCCAAGAAATATTCAAGAGGTACAAGCGTCAAAGCTTGGGGATGCCCAAGGCATCCCCTCTTCATCAACAAAGCAAGAGGTCATCTCTCTATGTGCTATATTTTTATTGCTTCATACGTTATGTGTTATTCTTGAGGCGTCTTTACTTTTGTTTTTTGTTTGTTTTGTTTTGTTTGCTGTAGCATATGTTGGATCCCGGCATATTTATTTTGGAGAGATACCCGCTCCGTTTTAATTGCATAGAACGCTCTAGCTTTCGATGTTATTGTTCTGCGAGTGTTCTAGTTTTCTGGTATTGCGTTTAGCTCTTGGTTTTCGATTCTAATTTTGTTCAGAGCTCGTTAGTATTACTTATTTATGTATGATTAGCTCTCTGGTCCATATTATTTTTCATCTCTGAGAGTTATTTTAAATAAGTTGATTGGTGTTGGAGACGAGTAAAATGTTTCATGTCTATAGTGATGCAAAAGGAAGCTTGTCTAGACTGTCGCATAGACTTTTGCATGCCATGTTGGATGTTATTCTTGTCATATGCTTAGTATTTATTGTTGTAGCATGACTTTCCTCAAATAGTTGAGAGTGCATAATGTGTTATTGAAGAATCGTGTGTTGTTTCCATCATAAAAGCATAATATTATGGTATTCTCCTTTGATGCTTTATTGGGTTGACTTGACACATGTTTACATCATGTTATGACTATGACCATTCAACTAAAGCCTCTTTGATCATTTAGTTTTTGACTTGTAATATCACTTTATGATTTGATTGATAATATTTTGTCGTTATGCATGATTATGGCCATTATTGCTCTCTTAGTTGGTCACTCCCAGTCTTTTGCTAGCCTTCGCATGTACTGAGTATGAGCTCTACTCGTGCATCCAACCACCATTTAACCAAAGTTTTCCAATTGTGTCCATCATATCTACCTACTAGCATTATTTCTATTTCAAGTAAATTCATCATATTTTTATTTATCTTCCAAATTAAATTTTGGCATGAGAAAATTAGTTAGTAAAGCTCTCACGAACTTGATGGCACATTTACTTTCTTGCACTTAATAAACTTGATCATTGTGACTATGTTATGAGGCTTATATGTTTCTAAATTGCAAGTTGGGAGTTAGCATAACCATGCTTTCATGGAGAACGCTTCCAACATTGCTTATTCATATTTAGTTGATGTCATGATTCTTTTGCTTAGGGATGCCTAGCGGTGCGAAATAAAATGGAAACTTATAAGTCCATGGAGTTTGTATATGAGTTAGAGAAACGTCTGGACCGCTAATCTAAGCCATGCATCATTCATGGTGGAAATCAACAGCGAACCATAGTGAGCATTCTAAGAAGCATTTTCAATAAAATTTTATACCCATAGTAAATAAAAAATTGCTGAGATGCTCATTGTCTGTTTGTCTTATCATTTTGGCATGGAATTGCTCCTAGAAGAGTACTTCCATATCATCGGACAAGCGGTACCCAGTTGGGGTTCTCGATGATACATGTGTACTAACGGAAGTCGGGCGCTTAGCGGTGCTGCAAGCAAGCGGTGAAGTCGCCACCGCCGGTGAAGGTGATGTTGCAATTTGCGTCGGGCGGTACTTCCACCGGTTACAGCGGATGCTACCAGCCAAGAGGATGGGTGATACGCGCGAAGCACACGTCCGTTGGGAACCCCAAGTGGAAGATATGATGCGTATAGAAGCAAGTTTCCCTCAGTATGAAACCAAGGTTATCGAACCAGTAGGAGCCAAGAAGCACGTGAAGGTTGTTGGTGGAGGAGTGTAGTGCGGCGCAACACCGGTGGAAACCGGCGCCAACGTGGAACCTGCACAACACAATGAAGATACTTTGCCCCAACGTAACGATGAGGTTGTCAATCTCACCGGCTTGCTGAAAACAAAGGATTAAACGTATCGAGTGGAAGATGATGTTTGTTTGCAAAGAACAGTAGAGAACAATGATTGCGATGGATTGTATTCAGATGTAAAAGAATGGACCGGGGTCCACGGTTCACTAGTGGTGTCTCTCCAATAAGATAACTAACATGTTGGGTGAACAAATTACAGGTGGGCAATTGACAAATAAAGATTAAATACATATCAATGATGATTACTATGAGATTTAATCAGGGCATTACGACAAAGTACATAGACCGCTATCCAGCATGCATCTATGCCTAAATAATCCACCTTCGAGGTTAGCATCCGCACCCCTTCCAATATTAAGTTGTAAACAACGAGACAATTGCATTAAGTATGGTGCGTAATGTAATCAACACAAATATCCTTAGACAAAGCATCGATGTTTTATCCCTAGTAGCAACGAGCACATCCACAACCTTAGAACTTTACTGTCACTATCCCGGATTCAATGGAGGCATGAACCCACTATCGAGCATAAATACTCCCACTTGGAGTTACAAGTATCAACTTGGCCAGAGCCTCTACTATCAACGGAGAGCATGCAAGAACATAAACAACACATATATGATAGATTGATAATCAACTTGACATAATATTCTATATCTATCGGATCCCACCAAACACAACATGTAGCATTACAAATAGATGATCTTGATCATGTTAGGCAGCTCACAAGATCTAAACAATGATAGCACAAGCGGAGAAGACAACCATCTAGCTACTGCTATGGACCCATAGTCCAAGGATGAACTACTCACGCATCAATCCGGAGGCGGGCATGATGATGTAGAGCCCTCCGGTGATGATTCCCCTCTCCGGCAGGGTGCCGGAGGCGATCTCCTGAATCCCTCGAGATGGGATTGGCGGCGGCGGCGTCTCTGGAAGGTTTTCCGTATCGTGGCTCTCGGTCCAGGGGTTTTCACGACGAAGGCTATAAGTAGGCGAAAGGGTAGGTCAGGAGGCGGCGTGAGGGGCCCACACCATAGGGCGGCGCGGGCCCCCCTCTGGCCGCGCCGGCCTATGGTGCCGGGCCCCCGTGGCCCCTCTTCGTAACCCCTCCGGTCTTCTGGAAGCTCCGCGGAAAAATAAGACCCTGGGCGTTGATTTCGTCCAATTCCGAGAATATTTCCTTTGTAGGATTTCTGAAACCAAAAACAGCAGAAAACAACAGAATCGGCACTTCGGCATCTTGTTAATAGGTTAGTGCCGGAAAATGCATAATAATGATGTAAAGTATGTATAAAACATGTGAGTATTGTCATAAAAGTAGCATGGAACATAAGAAATTATAGATACGTTTGAGACGTATCAAGCATCTCCAAGCTTAGTTCCTACTCGCCCTCGAGTAGGTAAACGATTACAACAAATAATTTCTGAAGTGACATGCTACCAACATAATCTTGATCAACATTATTATAAAGCATATGAGATGTATGGAGTGATCTGAAGCAAAAGATTGCTAACAAAAGATGATGACTAAACAAATGAATCATATAGCAAAACTTTTCATGAATAGTACTTACAAGACAAGTATCAACAAGACTTGCATAAGAGCTAACTCATAAGCAATAAATTCAAAGTAGAATGCATTGAAGCAACACAAAGGATGATTAAGTTTCAGCAATTGCTTTCAACTTGTAACATGTATATCTCATGGATATTTGTCAACATAGAGTAATATAACAAGTGCAATAAGTAAACATGTAAGAATCAATGCACACAGTTAACACGAGTGTTTGCTTCTAAGATAGAAAGAAGTAGGTAGACTGACTCAACATAAGGTAAAATAATGGCCCTTCGCAGAGGGAAGCATGGATTACTATTTTTGTGCTAGAGCTTTTATTTTGAAAACATAGAAACAATTTTGTCAACGGTAGTAATAATTCATATGTGCTATGCATAATACTTCCTACAAGTTGCAAGCCTCATGCATAGAATAGTAATAGTGCTCGCATCTTGTCCTAATTAGCTTGGATTAACACGGATTATCATTGCATGACATTTCAACCAAGTGTCGCAAAGGGGTACCTCTATGCCGCCTGTACAAAGGTCCTAGGAGATCAATTGCATTTGATTTCTCGTTTTTAATTGATCTCAACTCAGGACATCCATACCGGGACAACATAGACAACAGATAATGGACTCCTCATTAATGCATAATCATTCAACAATAGATAATATTCTCATAAGAGATTGAGGATGTATGTCCAAACTGAAAACTTCCACCATGATACATGGCTTTGGTTAACGGCCCAATGTTCTTCTCTAACAATATGCATACTCAAACCATTTGATCATGAAAATCACCCTTACTTCAGACAAGATGAACATGCATAGCATCTCACATGATATCCAACAAAGGTAAAAAGTTGATGGCGTCCCCAGAAACATGGTTACCTCTCAACAAGCAACTTATAAGAACTAAGACACATAACTACATATTCATCACCACAATAGTTTTTAAGCTATTTGTCCCATGAGCTATATATTGCAACGATAAAGGAGTGAAATTTTAAAGGTAGCACTCAAGTAATTTACTTTGGAATGGCAGAAAAATACCACATAGTAGGTAGATATGGTGGACATAATTGGCAAGGGTTTTGGCTCAAGGTGTTTGGATGCACGAGAAGCATTTCCTCTCAGTACAAGGTTTGAGCTAGCAAGGTTGTTTGAAGCAAACACAAGTATGAACAGGTACAACAAAACTTACACAAGAACATATTGCAGGCATTATAAGACTCTACACTGTCTTCCTTGTTGTTCAAACACTTTACCGTAAAAATATCTAGACTTTGAGAGACCAATCATGCAAACCAAATTTTAACAAGCTCTACGGTAGTTCTCCACTAATAGATTAAACTACATGATGCAAGAGCTTAAACATGATCTAATGAGAGCTCAAAGCAATTGCCAAGTTATTCCAAACCATATGAAGCATTTTCTGATTCCAACCAAATAGCAATCAACGAAGCAATTTTCAGCCTTCGCCATGAACATTAAAGCACAACTAAGAACACAAGTGTTCCATATGAAAAGGCGGAGCGTAATATCTCCAATATAAGGATGGTGGGATCCAACTTTATTCAAACCAAAACAAAAATAAAAGCAAACAGACGCTCCAAGTAAAGAACATAAGATGTGATGGAATAAAAATATAGTTTCACTAGAAGTGACCTGATAAGTTGTCGATGAAGAAGGGGATGCCTTGGGCATCCCCAAGCTTAGATGCTCGAGTCTTCTTAAAATATGCAGGGATGAACCACCGGGGCATCTCCAAGCTTAGATCTTTCACTCTTCTTGATCATATTGTATCATCCTCTTCTCTTGACCCTTGAAAAGTTCCTCCACACCAAACTTCAAGCAAACTCATTAGAAGGTTAGTGCATAATAAAAAATTCACATATTCAGAGGTGACATAATCATTCTTAACACTTCTGGACATTGCACAAAGCTACTGAAAGTTAATGGAACAAAGAAACCCATTCAACATAGCAAAAGCGGCAATGCGAAATAAAAGGCAGAATCTGTCAAAACGAACGATCCGTAAAGACGAATTTTACAGAGGCACTTAACTTGCTCAAACGGAAAAAGTCAAAACTAATGAAAGTTGCGTACATATCTGAGGATCACGCACGTAAATTGGCAGATTTTTTTTAATTTTTTTACAGAGAGTTCTGCGCAAATTCGTGACAGACAGCAATTCTGTTTCTGCGCAGCAATCCAAATCTAGCATCAACTTTACCATAGAGACTTTACTTGGCACAAAAACATGATAATGAGAGGTTGCTACAGTAGTAACAACTTCCAAAACTCAACAATACAGTAGTAAAATAAAACATGGGTTATCTTCCAAGAAGTGCTTTTCTTTAACGCCTTTCAGCTAGGCGCAGAAAGTGCAAATCAAGTATTATCAAGAGAGGAAGCATCAACATCATAATTTGTTCTAATAATAGAATCAAAAGGTAACTTCATTCTTTTTTCTAGGGAAGTGTTCCATACCTTTCTTGAAAAGGAAATTGATACTTAATATTTCCTTCTTTCATATCAATAACAGCACCAACAGTTCGAAGAAAGGGTCTTCCCAAGACAATAGGACAAGATGCATTGCATTCAATATCCAAGACAACAAAATCAACGGGGACAAGGTTATTGTTAACCGTAATGCGAACATTATCAATCCTACCCAAAGGTTTCTTTTTATAATTATCAGCAAGATTAACATCCAAATAACAATTTTTCAATGGTGGCAAGTCAAGCATATCATAAATTTTCTTAGGCATAACAGAAATACTTGCACCAAGATCACATAAAGCATTACATTCAAAATCATTGAATTTCATCTTAATGATGGGCTCCCAACCATCTTCCAACTTCCTAGGAATAGAAGCTTCAAGTTTTAATTTCTCTTCTCTAGCTTTAATGAGAGCATTTGTAATATGTTTTGTAAAGGCTAAATTTATAGCACTAGCATTAGGACTTCTAGCAAGTTTTTGTAAGAACTTTATAACTTCAGTAATATGACAATCATCAAAATCTAAACCATCATTTTCTACAGCAATGGGATCATTGTCCCCAATATTTTGAAAAATTTCAGCAGTTTTATCACAAGCAGTTTCAGCAGTTTCAGGCATTTTTGCACGCTTTGCACTAGGAGTAGAAACATTGCCAACACCAATTATTTTACCATTGATAGTAGGAGGTATAGCAACATGTGTAGAATCAACATTACTAGTAGTGGTAATAGTCCAAACTTTAGCTACATTATTCTCTTTAGCAAGTTTTTCTTTTTCTTCTTTATCCCACCTAGCATGCAATTCAGCCAACATTCTAATATTATCATTAATTTGAACTTGGATGGCATTTGCTGTAGCGGAAATTTTTTTGTCATTATCCTCAGGTTTAGCATCCATTTTATTAATTAAAGAAGATTGTGATTCAGACATATATGAGATTCGATTTTCAGCATTTGAAAGTTTAGTTTGCAAACCAGAAATTTTCACATTCAAATTTTCAAGTTGATTCCCTATATTTTTCAACAAGGCAGATTGTTCATACATAGTTTTAGTAAACAATTGATTTTTCTCATATTGTGATTGCATAAAGCTCTTAGTAGTTCTTTCAATTTCCAGTATCTTTTCCTCACTAGGAAAAACAGATCTACCATAAGAATTACCATAACCACTACCATTATTAGAAGGATATGGCTTATAGTTGTTGTTACCATAATTATTCCTATAAGCATTGTTGTTGAAATTATTATTCTTAATGAAATTCACATCAACATTTTCTTCTTGAGCGACCAATGAAGCTAAAGGAACATTAGTAGGATCAATATGAGATCTACCATTTGCAAGCATAGACATAATAGCATCAATCTTATCACCCAAAGAAGAGGTTTCTTCAACAGAATTTACCTTCTTACCTTGAGGAGTTCTTTCAGTGTGCCATTCAGAGTAATTGATCATCATATCATCAAGAATCTTCGTCGTGGCGCCCAAGGTGATGGACATAAAAGTACCTCCAGCAGCTGAATCCAATAGGTCCTCGAGGAAAAATTCAATCCTGCATAAAAGGTTGGATTATCATCCAAGTAGTTAGTCCATGGGTAGGGCAATTCTTTACCAAAGATTTCATTCTCTCCCATGCTTGAGCAACATGTTCATTATCAAATTGTTTAAAATTCATAATGCTACTTCTTAAAGATATAATCTTAGCGGGAGGATAATATTTACCAATAAAAGCATCTTTACATTTAGTTCACGAATCAATACTATTTTTAGGCAAAGAAAGCAACCAATCTTTAGCTCTTCCTCTTAATGAGAAAGGAAACAATTTCAGTTTTATAATATCACCATCTATATCTTTATACTTTTGCATTTCACAAAGTTCAACAAAATTATTAAGATGGGCAGCGAGCATCATCGGTACTAACACCGGAAAATTG
This sequence comes from Lolium rigidum, assembly GCF_022539505.1. Classification (NCBI taxonomy): domain Eukaryota; kingdom Viridiplantae; phylum Streptophyta; class Magnoliopsida; order Poales; family Poaceae; genus Lolium; species Lolium rigidum. Next base: position 283,433,775 of record NC_061509.1, read on the forward strand.
CTCTCTCATAACAAGATTCGGTAAAGCGAGGTTTAATTTCATAGAATTCTGCTGTAGTAGCAGGTGGAGCAATAGGAGTACTTACAAAGTCATTATTATTTGTGCTAGTGAAATCACACAACTTAGTATTTTCAGGAGTACCCATTGTAGCAGTAGTAAATAAAGCAAACTAAATAAAGTAAATGCAAGTAACTAATTCTTTTGTGTTTTGATATAGAGCAGGTAAACAAGACAGTAAATAAAGTAACTAATTTTTTGTGTTTTTAATATAAAGCAAACAAGATAGTAAATAAAATAAAGTAAAGCAAGACAAAAACAAAGTAAAGAGATTGGATGTGAGAGACTCCCCTTGCAGTGTGTCTTGATCTCCCCGGCAACGGCGCCAGAAATTTAGCTTGATACGCGCGAAGCACACGTCCGTTGGGAACCCCAAGTGGAAGGTATGATGCGTATAGAAGCAAGTTTCCCTCAGTATGAAACCAAGATTATCGAACCAGTAGGAGCCAAGAAGCACGTGAAGGTTGTTGGTGGAGGAGTGTAGTGCGGCGCAACACCGGTGAAACCGGCGCCAACGTGGAACCTCGCACAACACAATCAAGATACTTTGCCCCAACGTAACGATGAGGTTGTCAATCTCACCGGCTTGCTGAAAACAAAGGATTAAACGTATCGAGTGGAAGATGATGTTTGTTTGCAAAGAACAGTAGAGAACAATGATTGCAGTAGATTGTATTCAGATGTAAAAGAATGGACCGGGGTCCACATTTCACTAGTGGTGTCTCTCCAATAAGATAACTAACATGCTGGGTGAACAAATTACAGGTGAGCAATTGACAAATAAAGATTCAATACATATCAATGATGATTACTATGAGATTTAATCAGGGCATTACGACAAAGTACATAGACCGCTATCCAGCATGCATCTTTGCCTAAATAATCCACCTTCAGGTTAGCATCCGCACCCCTTCCAGTATTAAGTTGTAAACAACAGACAATTGCATTAAGTATGGTGCGTAATGTAATCAACACAAATATCCTTAGACAAAGCATCGATGTTTTATCCTTAGTAGCAATAGCACATCCACAACCTTAGAACTTTCTGTCACTGTCCTAGATTCAATGGAGGCATGAACCCACTATCGAGCATAAATACTCCCTCTTGGAGTTACAAGTATCAACTTGGCCAGAGCCTCTACTAGCAACGGAGAGCATGCAAGAACATAAACAACACATATATGATAGATTGATAATCAACTTGACATAATATTCTATATCCATCGGATCCCACCAAACACAACTTGTAGCATTACAAATAGATGAACTTGATCATGTTAGGCAGCTCACAAGATCTAAACAATGATAGCACAAACGGAGAAGACAACCATCTAGCTACTGCTATGGACTCATAGTCCAATGATGAACTACTCACGCATCAATCCGGAGGCGGGCATGATGATGTAGAGCCCTCCGGTGATGATTCCCCTCTCCGGCAGGGTGCCGGAGGCGATCTCCTGAATCCCCCGAGATGGGATTGGCGGCGGTGTCTCTGGAAGGTTTTCCGTATCGTGGCTCTCGGTCCAGGGGTTTTCGCGACGAAGGCTATAAGTAGGCGAAAGGGTAGGTCAGGAGGCGGCGCGAGGGGCCCACACCATACGGCAGCGCGAGCCCCCATCTGGTCGCGCCGGCCTATGGTGCCGGGCCCTCGTGGCCCCTCTTCGTAACCCCTCCGGTCTTCTGGAAGCTCCGCGGAAAAATAAGACCCTGGACGTTGATTTCGTCCAATTCCGAGAATATTTCTTTTGTAGAATTTCTAAAACCAAAAACAGCAGAAAACAGCAACTGGCACTTCGGCATCTTGTTAATAGGTTAGTGCCGGAAAATGCATAATAATGATGTAAAGTATGTATAAAACATGTAAGTATTGTTATAAAAGTAGCATAGAACATAAGAAATTATAGATACGTTTGAGACGTATCAATGGGCGTCGAAGCGGTGCCTCCAGCAGCATCAAGGGGTGCTGCGAGCAACGATGTCCAGCGGCATCACCAATGTAAAACGAGGCCCGCACACGTGAAAAGGGAAGGGAAGAAAGTGACATGCAGTGCGATCCAACAACAGGTTAATCGGACCAGTTACTCGCTCGACCGCCCGAGCAGTCGGTTTTGGCCGAGCGAAGCTCTCACGTCCGGGCAAGACAGCAAGTCCAATTTTTTGCCGTGACGTGCGCGTTCCTGCCGCATGATTGATTCTGCGTTCACACGACATGTGCATATGTGCTTCATGGACGTAGTGTTTTTCTTCAATGCGACGTATGCGGCCGGTGACGTATGCAGCCGGTGACGCATGCGTCTATGCAAGATGGTGGCCGCCACTCCGATACTTTTTTTCTGCGCGCTCGTCACCAAGTTCCTTTTCGATTTTCAACTTCTTTTTCTGTTATTTTGTACTTCCTCTGTGTTTCGGAGATTTGAAAATTTTTAGGTACATCTACATACTAGATAGTGCTTAGATACATTTAAAATTTGACAAATCTTAGACGATTTTAATGGGACAGAGGGAGTATCAAAGTTATTATTTAGACCTTTTTTTGCGGGCAGGCTATTTTGTTTACAATTCCTTTTTTTTCAATTCCGTTTACTTAATTCCCTTTTCATGTTGTTAATTTTGTATCAAAATTCATGTTATCAGACTAGCATAGCACATGCATTCACTTTATCCTTTGTGAGGCGAAATTTATCAATTCCCTTTTAGTTTTTTTCTATTTTTTCCTACCTTTGTATAAAAATTCATGTTATTTGGACTAATTTTTTAAATTCCCTTTTTCGGGTTAGTGGTTTTTTAGAGGGAAAAATAACGGGTGGGGAAACCACTTGCAACTCAAATGAACTATCACTTGCAACTTAAATAAATATCACTTTTCAGCTTAATTACCTTTTTGGGTCGGTAACTTTTCAATTTTAACGTTGATAGATAGCAGGCGTAAGGTTGAAAACTTTTGAGCCAAAAATATTTTCCAAAATATTCTAAATGATATTAACTTTTAGGTTTTGTAACTTTTTCATTTTACCCGCTCATAAATAATGAGATGCGGATTGATAAGTTGTGAGTTTAAAAAGTCGTTAATTTTTTTGAAATGAAATTAGCTTCTCGGGTTGATCATTTTTTTCACATGTACCGCTGATAAATAACAGGAAGATGGGTTGATAAATTTTAATCTTAAAAATTGATAAAATATTCTAAATAAAATTAGCTTTTCGGGTTAACTATTCACATTTACCGTTGATAAATAATGGGCGGAGAGGTTGATAAATTTATGAGCTAAAAATATTCCAAAATACTCTAAATGAAATTAGCTTTTCGGGTTGAAACTATTCACATTTACCGTTCATAAATAATAGGTGGATGGGTTGATAAATTTGACATCTAAAAATGTCCCAAAAATATTTTAAATAAAATTATCTTTTTACATCGATAATTTTTAACATTTACCATTAGTAAATAACTGGCAGTGGGGTTGATAATCTATGAGATAAAATGAACCTAAATTATTCTAAATAAAATTAGCTTTTCGGGTCGATTACTTTTCACATTTACTGTTGATAAATAAAATAACAGACAGAGGGGTTGATAAATTGTGAGCTAAAATGTTTCTATAATATTCTAGAAAAAATTAGCTTTTCTGGTTGAAATTTTTTCATATTTACCATTGATAAATAACGGATAGATGGGTTGATAAAGTTGAGAGCTAAAAATGTCCCAAAAATATTTTATAGAAAATTATATTTTATGGGTTGATAATTTTTACTATTTTACCGTTGGTAAATAACTAGCGGAGGGGTTGATAAATGAGTTAAAATATCCCCAAAATATTCTAAATAAAATTAATACGCCCCTAAAATATCATTGGCTAATTGGTTCTGTATACAGAGCATGTCATTATCTTGTGCATGCTTAGCAATAAACACGAGCAGAGCTGGCACAATAAATAAGAGAGATTTGGCAAATACGAGCAAGCCCAAAAAGAAATCGCTGCTAACTCTCCTGCAACAGAAAATTTATTTCTACTCCATCGAAAGTAGTACAAAATAAGCGCGTGCATACTTCTAGCAGGAATAAAGTTATAGCTCAGTTGGTAAGAGCATCTCTAGCGGAGCCCGTAAAAGAGCTAAAATCGAAAAATAACCGCCAGTTTACGGGTTCGGGCTGAAAAATAGCGCCGATCAGTTACCGTAAACGAGGTAAAATCAATTTTTTTCCTGGCCGAGACCGAAACCCAAATCGACCTGTATTTGTAGGGGTCGCTCGGTTGAACTGAAAGCTAAACTGTATTCCTAGTGGTGTTTTGGCGGGCTGAAACTTCAGCTCCAAACAGTTCACTTCCGCCGGAGAACTACCGGAATAGGACCAAAATTCGACAAAATCTGGTCGGAGGTCAACCAAATTTTGGCGGGGCCATGCGTTGTGAGCTCGGGGAAGGCAGAGCGGGCAGCTACCGGCCACGAGTTCGCCGGGCACGGCCGGGGTGGCCCTGGAGGCATCCGTGACGAGGCGGGCGGGGTCGAGCTCGCCATGGTGGTGTTGGGCGGGGCAGGACCGGGGCAGGGTGGGGCGGAGCGGCGCGCGGCCGGGGCAGGACTTGGCGGGGTGTGGCGGCGCGCGGCCTGGGACGCGAGGCTGGGGTGCGGGTCTGGGGCGCGGGGCCTGGGGCGCGGGGCTAGGGCGTGACGGCGCGCGGCGCGGGCATGGCAGGGCGGCGCGGTCGGGGCGGGGCTTGGGCGAGGCGTGGTGGCGTGGCAGGGCGGCGCGGCCAAGACGGGGCGGGGCAGGGCCGCGTGTGCGAGTTTGCAAGCAGGGAAGAACCAGAGGAAGAAGAAGATGTGATTGGAAAAAGAAAAAAAAAAGTGAATCCAGTGGCATATTTTAGAATATGTTTTTTTACAGTTTAGTTTACGGGTTCTAATCTGCGCCGGCACTTTTTCGACCCGTATACATGCCCGTTTTACACTTATCACGTTTACGGGCTCTCAGCACCGTGTCTCAGTTTCGCGCCGTATCGGTAGGTGGTTGGTTTGAATCCCATGAGCGGTATAAATTTTTGCCATTCGTGAAAAGTGAGCCGAAAGAGATACAAAACGGAATGTTCGATCGAAACGTAAAGGAAAAGGCCACCTGGTCGAAAATCGACCGCCCACCTAGCTGCGTGCGGTCGTCCGCCAGGCGCCAGCCAGGGGTGACCTAATCAGACGGCTGTTGACCCGGAGGATCAATATACCCGATCCTCCGAAGGATTCTCAGCGCGATCCTAAAAAAAAACCTCGGCAAACATTTTGCTCCTCGACATTTATGCGTTTTCCTATACGTCGTGCTCGTCTCTAAGTCTCGGTAGCTCATTCCCTAAAAAAGAAAGTCTCGGTAGATCATAACCGCCGTAAGGACACGAAGTTTCGCAAGAGAGAGGAAACCCCAGCCGTCGCGCTCGTCCCGTCCCGATCAATCTCGGCGAGCGATTCCATGGCGCTGCGCAATCTGGCAACGAGGATGCGGAACCCCGCTGCGGCTGCTCTCCGTGTGCTGGCGCCCCACGTCGCGCCTCCTGCCGGCCCCCGCCCAAGGTTCTACACAAGTAGGGTTCGTAATTCCGTCCCTTGCACTCAACAAATCACTATCCGGAGCAAAACAATTATCAGCTAGGTGTGATGCATGCTCGCCGATACCTGCTGCCTTACAATTTATCAATCGTCATGTCGTTATTTAGTTTCGCGCGCGTAGTTCCCCGCCGATATCAATTGGCAATCATCTTGCTTGATCCGTTTTAATTAATAAAAAAAATACTTGCTTGGTCCGTTATATATGGGCTGTTTATTTGTTTCTTCAGTTCTTCGCGGTCTTTCTTTTTCTTGTGTACAAGTCTACTATACTTTTAAGACAAGCCGACGAGGCAGACCTTTGTGTTTATTGAATTATTCTGATATCAACAACGCAGGAAGGTGGGGCATCTTCTTTAGTTTGGATTGGTAATTGCCAAAACATGCAGCAGATGTTGATTTCATACGAACAAAAAAGGAATTACAAATGTTGATTTCAGACTAGCTCTGAATTGACCTATATATAAGCTTCATTGGTTCACCTGCCCGGTGATCAACATTGACAAGTAATATGAATCAGAGGTAGTAGAAACAATCTCAATTTCTTGGTACCGCTTACAGATAATTATCAAAATCTGGCATGCCCCCCTGCATGGTGTAGTTTTGAGATACTATAGGATCATGGGCAACTAAGTTCAGTTCCGGCAATCGTGCTGTTTTTTCGCTGCTTGCTATCAAGTTTCAACAATCAATTATAATCAGCCCATGATATGATTTGTGCCTCCGTCACACCCTAACGAGACATGATATGATACAATTGAAAATAGCATTAGTTGCTTTTTGCCTACCTATCTGTTCCTTATCATCTTTGCTTGTTTCTTCTCATCATTCAATTGGGTGATCAGGTAAGCTATTCGCCAGAATATAGAGCTAGAAAGTTGCTTAAAGAAAATCTAGCCCTGCTTGAGGAAGTGAAGCAACACCATGAATATATGAGGTAAGGGATTATTACAGTTTGCTGTTACATGACATCGACTGAAATGATCATAATGCTGTGCCTTTATCTCCTTTTTTTTCTTCTTGAAGGTCACGCATTTGGTGGATTCAGAAAGGAGGCAAGTGTCTGTGTTGGTCCTTCAAGTTACTTATCCCTGTTCCTGTGGTGGATGCTGTTCTGAGAGCGGCCAGTTGAAGGATAAATGATCATTCCCCAAGTCTTATATAAGTTATCCAATATTGCCCTGTTCCTTTGGTGGTTGATGTGCGAGAGACCCTTTGAAGGATAAATGGATCATTCCCCAGCCTTTTTAAGTTACCCAATGTATTGTGAATGAGCACCTTATATCTCTGTATGATGTCGCCTGTGTCTTACGATGTATGACTATGCAATTTATGACTTTGGGACAGTACATTACCTTGATGTGACCGCCTTATAGCTATGGATGATGTCGCATGTGTCTTATGATGTATGAGTATGACTATGAGCGCCAGTTTATGACTTGTATGAGACATGACATTACCTTTGATGGGAGCACCTTATAGCTCTTTATGATGTTGCCAGTGTCTTATGACGTATGACTATGAGCACCAGTTTATGACTTGTGTGAGACATGGCATTACCTTGATGAGAGCACTATATATGTCGGTTCATGCACTTCGAGGGCATACTTTTGTTTGCATTAATTCAACTACCCGAGATTAAGATTCCTAGTAGGTTATAAGGCCTCAAATTAATGAGAAAGCTTCTAGAATTAGTAACATGTCACTGGATCAAAACCAATGTCACCCGTAGTTCCCTTCCTTTGCAAGAAGGTACGTCTATATTTGGAGGAGTGTGGTCGCTACGAAAGTCAGACCAACGCCACGAAGGCTTCACTTAGTTCTCCTGTGAGCACCGCCACGAAGGCCTAGCCCACTTTCACTAAGGGATTTCCTCGAGGCGGAAACCGGGCCTTTACAAGGTTCTTGGGGCACACATCCACAACCAAATTGGAGGAATATGGCCTAAAAATAAAGGATGTCAGCAAAAATAAAGGATATAGGCCAAAAGTTGCATGACAATTCATACATAACCATATACAAGGATAGTTCTCCAATTTTCTCAAAGCCTAACATCAACATTTCACAGGACAACAACATAGCATATATATACTTCCTCCGTCCCACCAAAAGTGTCTCAACCTTATCAAAATTTAGATGTATCTAAACACTATTTAGTAGGTAGATACATCCGAATTTTCATATAATTAAGACACTTCTGGTGGAACGGAGGGAGTATTACTTATTCTTTCCATTTTGAAGAGCAAACAACAAATTACAGTTCATACAGGAAGCAACTTCTTCTTGTTCCTTAGGAGAACTCGGGTATTTAGGCCAATAGCCTAGAAAAAGTAGCGCACTAGCATTATGATGTTTTAGCGCGATATAGCATGCATGCACTATTGTGAAACTCCTTTGGTTTCATTCAAATTTGCCAACCCCTTCTTTTGTATAAGGGTGATGAAAATTTTAAATTTAGTAGTGCACAGCTTCTAATATGCGCAAGTATTTCAATATTTTAAATTTATATTGTTCATTCAAATTTATCGACATGCCCATCATGTAGTTCCGTTTTGAGTATAATCACAGATAACTCAAACATAAATCCAAATGTAGAAACAATTAAAAAAACTTCATGTGCCGTATTTGGCCATCCTATGAGGTCTACTACGTTTAAAAATCTAGACGCTGAAATATTTAGCATCACCTTTTAGGTGATGAATGTATCTTGCTTTAGCCAAACTAGTGAGGCGCCTGTCAATAATTCCACCAGCATCCTTCTTCTCCCCACGCCCCAAAGACCCCCCTCACACACATTGTGCCTCCACATACCCCCTTTTGACCCTCTTCTCATCATATCGTAGCGGATCGAGTTGCCTAGTGTAAAAGTCAGGAGCTGACGGCGAAGATTGAGTGCCCCCATGATGGGTGAGGGAGCCTAGTCACCTAAAATGAGCTCTGCGACCACAAGATAGCGTGCCCGCACGGACCGTGTGGCTGCACAGAGGACATATGCGAGTTTGCCGCCTTGCCAGCAGCAGTCATTACCCCACCTCGAAGTAACCCACTCGATTCGTGCAGACATGATCGCACATGGAACCAAGAGCGTTTTCATTCAGCATCCTGTGTTGGCTCCGAGCTCACCAGGATGACTGATCATCTTATATGGTAACGATGGTACGATGTTCGCCTTGCACATATGTGCGTGCGGCACAGACACCGACACATCCATTGAGTGCGTTAGGTTGGTGGCCATAGCATCTGTGTGATCTTCTTATTTGTTGGAGAGGGGCCGGATTGCATTTCCAATGTTCAATTAGGGTCCTTTTTGTAAATGTTAAGGGTTTGGTTGTATTGCCAGTTTATGTTGATCTACTCTATGGAATTTGTAACCCTAACGTATAATTAATGCAACTCTGGACCTTCGGGATCTTTTCGATGTTAAATGGTTTTACACATTGTAACCAAGTGCGCAATGAACGGTCACATAGAGTTCAATACGCAGTCACATCGTCTCGGTGGAATTGCGACTCGGTTTATTTCTTGTCTCAAGTGATGGATGCTTGGCTAGGAAGGTACCCTATCTTGCATGTTAAACTTGAACGGATGGTCCAGATTGCTCAGAAGACCCACGAGGAGACGGTGGTCTTCTCAAGGTGTTAGATTTGGCCTTGACCAGCCCTCCGCTATTTCACCTTCTTCTCTTTCTATTCTCCTGCTCACAACTACTACGCATCCATAGTTCCAATGATCCGGGCGGCCCGATGGAAGAATATCCTACGGAGACGAAGATCGCTGAGAAAAAGAGAGATCTAAATGCCTCACGGCTCACGCTACATTGAACCCGGGGAAGTATATCCTAGCGGCAAGGACTAACTGGTTGCTATGCTACATTAGCCTAGACAAATCCTAGAACGCTGAGAAAATTTGAGATACTGCTGGCTAGGGACAATCTAGATTGTCCTCTCGCAGAGGCGCAATCTATCCTCTCTATGATTGAAAGTCAGCAAGTGGGCAAGGTTTCATCCGGGTAGGTTTTGATCGATGTGTCCTACAGTTGATTCTTCTTTTCTAACTGTTTTCATTTTATTTATATCTCACAAGGATGGTATTCAAGCGTCATTGTTGATGGGTTCGCAGCATAGAAAACAAAAAAAATTACAAGATGGGAGTACCAAGGACCAATCTACAAGCTGCTAGCAACGATTTAGAGATTATTTCTTCATACCCTTAAAGAACGCGAGGTAAACGGTTTATAACCATGGTTGATGTAGTTGTACTATTCCCGGTCCAATCGGACTAGCACCTCAATGAGCGGCACCTCCAAGATGTTCACAGGTTTAGCACAATGAGGCCCCCTTCAACTTGATCCAACAAGGTGATGGGGGAGGTAGGTGAGAATGAATCCAGTAGCACGGCGACATGATGGTGGATATGGTGGAGAATTTCGACATGCGCGAAGCTTCTGCAGAAAAGGAGAAGAGGATGGGGAAGGGTGGCAAGGGCTCAACCTTCTACCGAAGTTCACCCCCCCCCCTCTCTTTTTATATAAAGGGTTGGGGCAGCCAACCAGTTAATCTCCCAAGTGGTCACCCCCTCTCTTTCTAAAAGTGGTAACCCCCTTCTTTGAGAGGTGGTAACCCACCCTTTTTAAGGCTGCCATTGATTAGCCGCATGAACCAAGGAGGTAGGCCCACATGGACCAATGGGCCACCCCTTGGTTGCATGTAGGGACTCCTTGGTAGGTGAGCCCCAGAGTGGGACCCTCTGGAACCTTTTATGACCTTCTAATACGATACAAGAGAAATCTCGAACTTTTCCAGAACCCTAAAAATACTTTCCCTTATGTAATTCTTAATCTCCGGACCATTTTGAAGCTCCTCATGATGTCCTTAATCCCATCCGAGGCTCCAAATAAAAATTATCGTCTCGCCATCATGAATATCTCATTTCTGCCCTAGTGTTACATATTGAGCATTAAGTGGGTGACCCTATGGGTTCGAGAATATGTGGAGATGATCGAGACACCTCTCTCACAAGTAATCAATAGCAGGACCTTGATTTCCATAATGACTCCCACACATTCAACAAAGATCTTTATAGGTCGAACCACTATGTCGGGGATTTGATCGTCGGTATCACCATACCTTGTTTAATCTCATTCATTGGAAGTACTCTTTATTCGTACTGTAATACAACATTCGATCTCTATGACTAACTCATTGGGCACGTGCGCTTGCAAGAGATATCGAGTCTATGTTATGGAGCGGGCCCTGAGTATATTTCTCTGTCACATGGATGGAGAATCCCAATCTTGATACATGCTACCCAACAAGCACTTTTTGAAATACTTGAAAGACACCTTTATGATCATCTAATTACGAAGCGACGGTTGATGCCCGCAAAGTACTCTTCTGGTACTAGGCAGTAACATAATCTCGTGGTCCAAGGATTGGGATACTTGAAACTGGAAAGTTGTAGCAATTTAAACATAGTGACACGATCTAATTGCTTTGCTTAGTTAGGTCTATCCATCACGTCATTGTTCTAATGACATGACCATGTTATTAATCGACAACAAATGTCCATGGTTAGGAAACCTTAACCATCATTAATCAACGGGCTAGCTAGTTTAGTACAGGTTTACTAGGGATACAATATTATTTATGAAACCACACATATATTATGTTTACGGTTCATACAATTTAAATATTTATCATGAACAATGAAATATGATAATAACAATATTATTATTGCCTCTATGGCATATTTCCAATGGTTGTTCCTCCCCCGGTAACCACCACGACTGCGGCACCCCAGTTCCCACAGTTGGATGAGGCCCTTTTCATGGCTAAGCTAGGTGGAATCTATCGGTTGGGGTAATCACTGCTTTTCGCGGTTAATTATGTGGTAATGAAAAGTGGGGTTTTGTGGAGTGCTCTAAGTACTAGTGTTGTCCATTCCTACATCAATATGTGTGCTAGAAATTAGCACTCCTATATGAATTAATTCTTCATACCATGATCATTGCAGGAAAAGAAGGTGAAGAATTCCCAAATAGGCAGGCAACTGGAGAACAAAACACGCCCTCGCCCTGAAATGTAATCGTCTTCGCAGAGATTTGGCGTTGGAGAAGGAGATCTCCTTATATCTTGCGCGAGGCGTCAATCAACTTACTACCAAGTGTACATGCTCAAGGAACAGAGCGCCCGCTGGGTGGAACTTGAGGACCAGAGCGTCCCCTTGCTAAAGGAGGCAAACACCATGGAGAAGTTGAAATTACAGATCAAGTGCCGCTGCTAGCAGGACAAGGCAGTCGAAGCTCTTAGAGAGCACCTGCTAGAAGCCAAGGCGGGTATGGGAGCCTATGCGGATAGAGACCGTTGCCTATAGACAATGAAAGGGACGAAAGAGCATATGCACCGAGGGACTGTCATTGTTGAGGCAATTAGCAAGGAGAACGAGGATCTCCGCTCCCAGCTAGAGATCTATATCTCAGCATTAGCTAGAGTGGCACCGAGTAGGGGATTCTTGTTTTGCCTCTCTTTTTGATGTTGATGTTGCTTTATCGCTGAATATCATCATGTGTTCATGCTCGGGAACTGCTAGTTAACTTTCTGATTGTATTTTGTATATGTGATTTGAACTATGTGTTCACAATGCACTATTGATCTACTAGTAAGTGTAGATTAACCATATGTGACATGAACTGCTGCAATTTTTGAAATTTAAGATGCTTCAGTGTGCAGCCGGTTTCCTACTAGTGTACTAGTTACTTCACTCGACCAGTTTCCAGAACATACCATTGACACGTTACATCATCTACTAGTACGTGTGAACATATGCAGACCAGAGTACCAGACACGGCTTGCTCTAAACTAAGTATGTGTCCAAATGAAGCCATGATAACCACAAACGATCATTCTGGGGTGTCCAAACAAGGCTCTGAAAGGTCAAATCGATCCATGGATGTGACATTGATAATGCACACGGCGTGTACCATGGGGGCGCAAGCTTCATGTGCGAGACGTTCCATTGGGCAATCACGATCGCAAGTACGTACGGCCGGTGCGCGCGTTCACTTCCCGATTTGAACAAGTGCGCGCTAATTTCGTCCGAGTAGTTGTGGCTGTCACATCATACCAGGGGCTTTCGAGGAGCTATATGTATGTAGTATACTGCAAATTGCACCTTGCCGATGTATGCGCCTTCCCATATCGGGAAACGGATGGATCGGAAGCTCTGCTTTCCGGGGAGTGCAGGCATGCATGGGTCCAAAAGACGAAATAGATCATACTATCAAGCATTTGTACTCCCTATCTAGATATCTATATTTGCGACAACTAATATGAACTGGAGGAAGTATTTAGTTTTTTGGCAAAACATTATCAGGCATGTACTAGTACGTATCTTCTTATCAACTCAAACGTCGTTCTGATGTGTGTCATAGGATCCACGTCTTGTAATGGTTTAGCAGTTTTTGTATTGAATAATTGGCTGTGTACCAAATGCTTCTAACATAATTGAAATGAGATGGAGTTCGCGGATGCATCGCCATTGAGACAAGAACAATAAGTGTAGTTAGTGTGGTCATGTTTTTCTCGACTCCGATGATCATCCATCTTTCAAGTCTTCATAGCATGCGATGAACGAGGGGTGCTTGAGGAGTGCTTCGGTGTCCCCCCTTAGCTCCATGATTATGAAAAGTTGGAGCTACTTTAGCTTTTCTTTTGGCCTGTGGAGCTGCTCCAGCTTTTGGTACAAATACGTGGGAGTTGGTTTCGCGGAACAGAAAACACGGAACGGCTGTTTATTTACATCTCACTGCCACCGGTAAGTGACCAAAATGTTATGCACGTCTTATATTTATCCCCCTCCTCTCTCGCGCCATCTGAATTTTGTCAGGTCTTTCTGAAACCTGGCCGCCCTGAGATCGATTCCATCTCGGTATCGAGTTGCAGCTTATGGGGCAGAGCCACGATCGAGTCAGCCCCCCAAGTGCATATGTGGGTTACTCACCAAATCAATCGCCACACACAGATCAGATCTCGAGGTGGAGCAAGCTTTTGATCTTTTCTGATCTTCGTATTGCTACGAACCACACGACATGTTACCAGGTGTAGTTTTTTTCGGAAAATTTCTGTTGCCGAGGAGGGGGAGAAAGATAAGACGTGTGTAACGTGTTGGTTACTTACCGCTGGCAGTAAGACATAAATAAACAGTCGCTTCGTGTTTCTTGTTCCGCGGAACTAACTCCCATGTATTTGTGCTAAAATCTGAAGCAGCTCCATAGATTAAAAAAAGCTGAAGCAGCTTCAACTTTTCAGAACCATGGAGCTAAGGGGGACACCGAAGCACTCCTCGCGATGAACAAGTCAAAAACGCTGCACAAAATCACAAAACAATGACACAACACCACCAACGGAGAAACCGGGTGTACTCTCCAAATGACAATGCCTTCATGAAGGGACAAACGCTTGTGCTCCACGATTGGTGAATCCATCCTACTAAGAGGACGGATCAAGCGTACGTTTTCATCCTAAAGCTCCCATGCATGTTCACCATTGACTTGATAGTCGCAGGTTAGTAGTCACAATCAAACACCAGATTCCATCATTGCGGATCTTCATGCTTGTCACCTGTTCTGGAAACCAAGGACTGGATCAGGGGCACCGGAGGGGAGGCGTTATGTGCTACTACTCCAGAGAAGATAAAAGAAGAGGAAACTAACATTAATTCAAGTAAGTGGCCGGGATGACTTACTTGGTCGTATAGAATTCCAAACAAACTACTAACTGATTTTGCATGCTAATTCTACACTCACACCAAGTCAAAACATTGGTACAAGTGTACCTAGATAACTAGGTGTACATAACCCCATCTCAAGACATACAGGTGTAAACGAAAATAGTAGAAATATACGTATCAAATCATCTGTTAATCTCCCCTAGAACTGGACCCCTATCATCCCTTTAGAGAACACCAAATCAAACGCATAAACGGGCAAGTTGCAGGGGTGAGAATTGGCTAAGTCCAAGGTTGGAGTTGGATGACCCTTCAAGCAAGGGCCAGGAGGTATGCTTGGAGATAGTAAGTCTTGTACTACCTGGTCCCTGGCTAAGAAAAAAAAATGCACCCTCCCCTTGGCCCTTGTGACAAGTGTCAGTTGTCATGCAAGTTTACTGCCATAGTTAATTAGGACCCAGATTTATCACCATCACCAATGGGTTAGGACCACACCAAGATTAAATAGAGTTAATTGTGCATAGTTCCTGTGCTAATCTCCCTCACTTTCTGCATGGCACATGCACTTTGTTCCCTCCAGATAGGATGCTTAAGAAAAATGTGCTATTGCCATCACTTACTAGTTGGCCTTCATATTCTGGTATGATCTCATAAGCTCTTTTACCTTTTGACTTTTCTTTTAAATATTTATATATATTAATTTATCTCAAAAAAGGCAGAAGTACTAGTTTACAAATGCAACCTTTTCAGTAATGTACTTGCATGCATGGTGCATGCTGTCGGTACACATATATATCTGACCTTTATGCAAAAAATAATCTAGTTATTTTATGGTCAGAAATTAGTTGTGTCTACGGGTACATGATCTCAGTTATATACCACCTATTACAGCCACTAGCTTTAAAATATAAATTTTCAATTCTAACAAACAAATGTAGGAAAATCGTGCGTGTAGTACAACATTAGACAATGTCACGCAAGAAAACAAGAGAAAAAAACTTGTAGTGTGTGAAGGTTACCATAGGACGGTTATGCCAACAACTACACATTTCCTAAGCGATTTTTTATTTCTCATGCGACTAAGAATATTTATTTCTAATGCAATACTAAGAACCATCTGATCTGAGCTCGTGTAGATACATATATAGGGATGCAATGTTATTATACAACTGCTACGAATATTCGAGAGTGAGAAAATACATATTTGGGTTTACTAATAAATGGTCACTCCTAAATGTGCCACCACAATCGACTGTTGTAAAGAAAGGAAAAACATGCAACCGGCTAATAAGGGAAATTTTCCGTACATATGAACACAAGTTTGGGTCAATATAGAGAGAGCAAAAAATCATATTTCTAAGTTTCAAAAACATGAAAAGAACCATACATGTATAGAATAGATACAGATATGTGCATGTAAAATTTTGGAACTTAAACATGACATTTATGATATGTACGAAAATAAAAAATATTATCCGGGTGGTATACCAAGTTATGTATCTTGTAACCTAGACATGACGAGTTGTGATCTTCTGATTTTACATAGTTAGTTCTCAAACTTTCATAACTTGTTCTCAAATTTTAGAATAGTAGGTAGTATCTACCATATACCAACATACTTGATATTTTTGTAAATTTTGAAGTCCCAAATACAATTTTCGGACTTTTGTTTAACTATGTTACCTGAGTCCAGACCATGATGCTCGACTAACAAATAGGGAGATAGATAAATTAACATGCATGTCCTTATGTTACTCTTCTTCTCTTAAATTGAAAACCTAAGAGGCAAGTGCTGCTTGCTTCAGAGCCCTCGTCCTTTCCACATTAGGGGCTGTCCTCCATTCACCTGCATGGCGATGGTGAGACATGCCATGCTCCCCAAATCATCACAGCTACTGTACCTTCCGGTGTATATATATTCTTCTCCTCTTTACACCTGTTGCACACACAGTACACTAACCAGCTCGATCTCAATTACACGGACTGCACTTCCTCTGGCTCTGATCTCTCTACCTTGTGATCCTTCCTCCTGCCGACATGGTAGGCAGCAAGACGCACCACCATGCCTCCTCCTCCCTCTTGCCGGAGGAGCTCAACCTCCTGCATCACAAGGCAATGTGCTCACCAGAAGGCGGCGGGGTCGTCCATGGCGCCGGGGGCGGCCGAAGCGCACTGGGCCAGTGGAAAGGCCGGCTGCTCGGCGCCCTCCGGCCCCGACGCCCCCGCTGCGTCGTGTGCCTCCAGGTGCAGCGCGTCACCGGCATGCCGGCCGCCGCGGAGGGGCGCGGCGTGGTGGTCGGGTGGAGGAGCAAGGGCGGCGAAGGCGAGCACACGGCGCCGGCGCAGGTGTCCCGGGACGGCGCGGCCGCGTTCAACGAGACGTTCCTGCACTACTTCAGCGCGGGCAGCGCCACGCTGCGGAGCTTCACCGTGTGGGCGGCGCTGGAGGCGGACACGGCGACCAGCGGGGGTGGTGGAGGGGACATCGGCGCGTTCCCCGTCGACCTCGCCGAGGCGGCCGCGGACGAGAGCAACAACCCGAGGTTCGGCGGCAAGGCGCTCAGCTTCCCGCTAGGCGGGGCGGCCGCCGGCGCGGTGCTCACCGTCAGCGTCTACTGCAGAGTGATGGAGGAGGAGGAGATGATCCATGGCGCCAACGGTACGTACCATGCACGTCACTGATGCATGCATCTGCTAAACAAAATTCTAGATGTTCTCGTCGACATCGGAGTTAATCTTCTAATGACCTAGCTAGCTCTAGCCTGACTCCATTTGAACAAGTAAACAAACCCTAGTAATCACTGTTTGATGTGACTTATTGCAGCTGCAACACTTTGCATATTAGTCATACGCAAAAATATACGATGCACGTTAATTACATGGGCATGTATGTATACGTGACAGGCCATGCGCGGGAGAGGAAGAACAAGGGCAAGAGCTCCTACGCCTCCTGCCTGCCGGACCTGAGCTGCCTCCGGAACCGGCCAGCCGCGGCAGCGATGGCATCGTCAGGTTCTGCACGGCGTGCGACGTCTCTCCGGTCTGACCGTGGCGGCTTCATCACGATCGAGAACTCGGTGGCTGAGATGGAGAGCGGCGCGGGTGCCGACGATGGCGCGTTCGGCCGCGTAGAGGACGACGAGGAGGAAGGCGCGGGGTTCATCACGATGGAGAAGGGCAAGATCTCGTCGGGGTCCCGGCAGGCGCTGCACCCGGACAACGAGGAGGAGGACGAGAAGCCATGCCTGTTCATGGAGCTGTCGGGGGAGGCGGCGGGGTTCGACGTGGAGGAGGTGGAAGACGAGTTCCTGGCGATGCTGGAGGACAAGTACTGGGCGGAGCTGGCACGGAGCAAGGAGATCGAGAAGGGCCTGAGCGTGAGCCTAGACGTCGGGCTTGACCTCGGCCTGGACCTAGACTCGCTCATCAGGGACGCCGAGATGGAGCTGGGCAGGGCGGAGCAGGCATGGAAGAGCAAGGTCGGCGCCGCCATCGTCGAGGAGGAGGAGTACAAGGAGCTCGTCCGCCGGTGGAGCGCCAACGCCTCCAACTCCGGCTGCTCCTGGGGCTTCGGCTTCGGTAGCCCCATTTGATTGATCACTACTGCCTGGCTCACTGATACTGTTACATCGCTGATGTAGCATGGCCCAATGGTTACAAGTATAGTACAGTATGTAAAATATAAACATCAATCATCAGGAATCCGTTGATGTAACATTTGGGAGAAAAGAAACATGAACATTCTGGAATCGTTTTCCTTGCTCTGTGGCTACTATGATCTCCACTTAAGCCGTTGCCTAAACTATGTACTAGTATATTATTGTACGCTTAATTAGGACCCAAGGAAAGCGAGTACCAGCACCCAGCAGCCCTTGGCCGGACGGTACAGCCAAATGCGACCGACCTAGTGGAATGGAAGTTATGGAATGTTCTCTAGTGGAGTACGGGGTAATAGGGAATTGGGCAGAGCAGCATGAGAATATGGGGATCGGCGAAAGGGGCAGATGGTCCCCGCAGGCCACATACTAGCAGCAACCCCTGGTTTCATGGCCCCTTACGCAGTAAATTACACACAAATTGCATCATCACCAGAGTCCCCCAAGAGATGGAACTCATGGAAGCACACCACTCCGGTGAGTTTCAGTGTGGTTATTTTACACGGGGTACTGCAAAAAAAAGTGGTGGGGTATGATACGGTGTGGAATTATGTCACTGCCTCCTAACTAGGATTATACAGGTGTTACATCATAAATTCAAAAGGACCAAATCGTTTCCCAACAAAAAATGAAAGCCAGCTTAAGTGATTACCCCTAAGCTAAGTAGCTAGCTGGCTGAAGAGACAGTTTGTGTACAGGTACATCAAAAATAAGCAATCTACCTGGCCCTGGATCTTTGAAAACCTGCAGGGCCTGCTGCCAAGAAATGGTTTTGTGTCGGGACAAGTTCATCTAAGGGCTACTTTGTGATGGTGACGTGATTTTCCAGATCCCATACCACGATCTTGCCATCCAATCCTACAACCACGAGTCCAGGATGTCACGACATGATTCAAACAAAAAACTGGAAGCACTAGGGGATGTTGGTTCGATATATCTCAAACCTGATGTGCTGAACCGCTTGACAATAGTCTCACTCCCTTTTCTCAAGGGCACGATGCACCTGGGGTTATAGAGAAATGGTTAGCGTATATTAGAGATGAGAACTGCAAAATGGCAACAGTAGATGGAAGTAGGCATTCTACGTTATGCAGTTTTCATGAGCACCCCCGCGAGGCTTCGTTGGTTCAACAGTGTCACTGCTTGTCCCTTGCCTCGATTGGCCATACAGCTTTCCCAGGGCTTCAGAGAGCTGAAACATATATTAGTGAGGTATTAGCTACAGCATGCTGTCAGCTACACATAGCTCTAGCTGTCACCGCTAAGAAACAATTATTTCCTTCACACAGTCTCTGTACCATTAGCATCTGCAAGACAGTAACTAGCAACATATAATTCAAAGAAAGCGTCAGTAACCTAACCAATTACTTCCATCATTAAGAAACGGCAGACAGCTATCATGTGCAGAGTACCAGTTTCATTCAATTTACTGCTTCTTGTCGAAATCTAGTGAGGTTCATGCAATGGAAAACTAACTTTACGCGACCAAACACCATGTCAGAACATCTGACACTTCTGCATGTGTAGAAACTTCTTCATTCAGGAAGCAGTTAACCCTACTTCTGCAGATGCAGAGCTGAACAATCTCATGAACAAGGAATAAATAGCATCCACATTTGACAGCATACAGCGAGGCATAATAAACATAAAACATGTACCGACATGGCAACATGAACTAATGTGGAGGACGAGGGGGGATTGGGAGAAACCTGTGAGGCTTTTGAAGCTGATGGAGTAACTTTCCTTTCATCCAAATATCTGACGAAACTCCTACAGTAGACAAACATATGCGTACATTTTGTTAAAAAAGGTAAAGATCATGGGCTAGAGAATTGAATATAAAGCCAGAAAGTCTATACTTACTAGCATACCATGTAATTTTAGCTATTGCAAGCAATAGAGAATTTTGCCAGCTTACGATGAGATTATATGAAGTAGCATCATTAAGGTGCCTCAAGATTAAGTTAACATTTTACGTCATTTTTACAGGACGGAGTGAGTCACTTCAAAGCACTTGCGAGAATGAAAAGAAAATGCAGATAGTTTAACACGAGTTGATATGCCCATTTTCTTACCAAAGTCCAGTATCGTCTGCAGCAAAGATCAAAGGGTTGCAGTCAAACCCAACACCAATCGCCATTCTTTCGGACACAAAAAGAATCTGAAAGTTTGAAGAGCTTACACAATATTATGAAATTTCGAGATTAACACATGCAACAAAATGCTAGCAAAAGAGAAAATGCTGACCCACATCACGGAGAGGCAGATCTCGCAGTGCCAAATTTTGAGCAGCTGGAGACGCTTCAACATCCTCGACGAAATAAATCATGGAACTGTGCCCTGACAATAACATAATACACATGAATTCAATGTCTGCATCCCACGAAATCTGAAAATATTTAGAAACTCTGCATGGATATATCAAGGGACAACAGTCCAACAAGAGAACCCAAATCCAATTAGAGAAATGAAATGTAGAACTTGAAGAAGCCACTTGTCATCTCAACAGGGATCAAAATTATAAGGAGAAAAGCTGAACTATGGGAAGACTTAAAATAAATTCTTGCAAGTTCAACTACCACAAAAGATGGTGATAATACGTCAGTAAGAACGGAAAATAGACTGTACTGCTAAGTTCTAACATATTAGCCTCCTACAAGGACTGTACTTTTCTAACTCTTCCTTTTCAATGAAAAGAAACGCAAGGTCTTTTGAGTTTTCTCGAGAGAAAAATGGAAAACATATATTAAAATATGATGATGATGATGAAAACCCTTTGAAGAGTTCAAGAAACAGTTCTTAGCTTATTATGCATAGAAGAAACAGTGTTTGTTGCTGAAAAGTAATGCAAATAAATGGTAGTCTTAGAAATAAGAATCTAGGGGGGGTGGAAAACCTGCATAGGCCAATGTTTTTCCACTTGGTGACCACCTTACTCCAAATGCCCACGTAGTTGATAGATCAAGTTGAGCAATTTGCTGTGTCCAGATAGGAGAACATATTAAAGCACAAACAACAGTTTGAACAAGAAAGAAAACTGATCAATAAGAAACATGATGGCCATCATCTTGAAAATATTCTGAACCATAATCTGTCCGCGGGTTCTTAGCCTCCGAGAAATGAAAGATTTCAGGGCAAGGAATTCATAGATGAAAATATGTCACCATATTGGCTGGAACCTAACTTTGTGAATCAGCAACGGAACTGTAGTTTGCAATTCTTAGCTTTAGACAGGGTGGACTACTCCCTCTGTTCCATATTAGTAGTCGCTGATTTAGTATGTTCCATATTAGTAGTCGCTGATTTAGTACATTGTACTAAATCAGCGACTACTAATATGGAACAGAGGGATTACAAAGTTAATAGATGTTATATGACTTGGTTGCTATTTGTGAAGGCCATAAATACTCATTAAAGTCTATAAGGTGAATAGAGAAATTGGCAACAATTGCAAAGGAGCATACTGCGAGATGTTCAGTACATGCCAAGAAACAGCAAACTATGAACTAATTGATCAATACGTAGCAAATACCTCGCCAAATTTCCAATCAGCAGAGGCGCTTCCTTGTGATCCCCTGATCAGCGAGAGAGAAAAGTATGAGGCACCTAAAGCATCTGGAACATCCTAATAGCTAGAAGAATGGCAAGGCTTTCAGCTAAAAAACTAAGCGTGACAAGGTCCACCTTGTATCGACGCCCTTGATGATAGTGGAAAATACTCTGCATTTACCATCAGTAGAAGTTGTTGCGAGATGTATCTGAAGGAACATGAAAGGAGACAAATCAATACTACAAACGATGGAACACGTATTGCGAGTATCAGATATACATGGCAACGTCACTTTATACAGAGATATAGAGCAACTGGAGTTTATCGAATCATCTTTATGGTTGCAATGGTCACGATGGAACACGTATTGCGAGTATCACATATACATGGCAATATCACTTTATACAGAGATATAGAGCAACTAGAGTTCATCGAATCATCTTTATGGTTGCAATGGTCACAAATGCTAGATATTAGATACACCGTATATTAACTAGGGATCAATAAATCAAGAAATTCATATCCCATGTTTCCATTAAAACTTTTCATTATGCAAGATGGTGGAGGTGAGATTAAATACACATATGGGGCCCTTTTACATCTCCAATCTAAGTTGCATTACTCATATAGAGGGAGGCAAGGCGTATAAGAATTTTTTTTACTACTCCCAATCGATGAATAACATTACCATAATTGAATAACATAACCATAATTAAAGAAAACAATAATAATTGCCCCTTATGTTTTACGCTACTAATGATTATGCTCACATTACTTCAAAGAGAGGCATAACATTGTGCTCACATTGTTTGGATGCCATGCAATACTAGTGACAGTAGATTCATGCTTCTTCCTAATAATCTTGCTGATCCACCTGTAGCACAAGACAGAATCAAAATGGTTCAACTTAAGAACGTGTATCGAGAAGGGCAAGTTGACTCCAATAATTGTATAAATAGAAGAAAGCAATCTTATCAACTGTAGGACACTAGGCATAACTAATGGAACAAACAATTTAACATGAAAGTGGTACACAACTAACAGAAGTGGCAGCAAGCAATACCAGTTGTTCTCTTGTTCATAGTAGCAAATGCATACAGACTTAGCACCACTTCCCACAGCAAACTTATTTTCTGCAAACAATAGAAAGAAATTTAAAGGGCACAGAATGTCGAGCTTCATATGTTTCAATTATAATCAATGAAAAAATAGCGCGCTATAACAAATAGCGTCAGCCATTATGCGCCATTTCGGCGCTATAGCGTGCTATAGCATGCTAGTAGCGAGCAAATGTACATGGATTTATTTAGAGGCACCTTGCTCAAAACGCTATAGCGCCAGTATAGCAGCAATATAGCACACTATTTAAACCATGCTTATAAGGTTACCAAGTAGTTAATGTGCTCCCTCAAAGAAAGCAGTTCACGTGCAGCTATGTTCTACCATGGGAGCTAAGTGATCACAACCCAATCCACAAAGAAACAAGTATCTACTTTGAGGCAGATTGTGCGAAATAAACAGGAGGAAAATATCTACTTTGAGAACCATATAAGTGAGCAGCAAAAGAGTTAGTACTGTTGTGGATGTATACAAGTATAAAGGCAGGTTATTACAAGAACCTTTTGGGCTCCATTGGACACATAAAGCTGCACGATTTAGCTTGAGAATAACAAGGGTAGGTACCCAGTCTTGTCCTTCTTGTGTCCAAACATATCTGCAGGTATGAACAGAAACAAATGTATTTACATTGTTTTGGACTAAGAAACACAATATATTCACTTGAACATTAGAAAATTAAGCCTGAACGCTTACGAGTTTCGATCATGTGAAACCGTCACAATTTTGTTTGTAGACCTACCCCAGTCTATTCCAGACACTATTTGATCATGCTACAAGATACAAAAATAAAACAAAGCAAGTTAATGTCCTGAGTAAGCACTGGTAAATGAAACGATTTTATGAGAGGGAGAGGGGAGAGTGCGCAATTGCAGATGATATGTCACTTGTGAGGAGAAAAACAGAAATGTTATTACCTTTGAAAGAACATGAAGTTTCTCCCACTTGTCTGCGATGAACTTGTAAATATGTACTTCGGTGTTATTTGGACAAAAGGCAATCACTGAAAGAAAGAAAGCAAAGGTTCCAGTCAAGTTAAATATACCAGATGACAAGGCACGTGCATTTAGAAATTGCAGAATGACAACACTTGTGAGATAATAGTAGTGTTTTTTCAGGGGCGAGATACTAGTAGTAGTTTCAGAAGACAACGAATGAGGTTTTTTCATTACAGCAAGACTGAATTATCTAAGTACCAGTAGTATTTTTCACGATCAATTGAAGGGACAGCATATGCCATGCAACATCTAGCCATGGGGTAGAAATGCGTATTTCAAAACCGCAAGAGCTCGTGCTAGGTAACAGGATAACAGCACGGCAATATGCATGTCAGTGCAATTGACAGAAGACAGAAATCTGTTAGGTCAACTGCCAAATTTCCTTCTAAAAAAACCCAAACCAACTCGCCCCATGAAAATCCTCTCAACACGCAGGCAGTACCTCGCAACCTCAAACATGTGAAAGGGTTTCCGACCTCAAAAAATCTAAGCACCCACCTGGGCTGGGATCGGTTCATCGATCCATCATTCATGGCACCTACACTACCCCAATGCGGTATCAGTGAATGCACGCAACCCGCAACAAAGGGCATTCGCCTGGCAGGCTGGCACCAACCGACAGCCCATACGAATCACGAAATGAAATGCTCGCCGTTCCGAACGAGGAATCGCGCAGCACGTGGAACGACAAGGCAGCGGACCACTCTACGGGTTTTTCCTTCCTAGAAATGAAGGTCAGGTGATTGGAAGACCCCGGATGCTGGAGACGATAGGTAATCGTCGAAACCCTAGAAACCCGGCCTGAATTCTACGCGCACGGCCACCAATCGGACTCGGCGTGGACGGATTGAGGAGCGAATCGGAGGGGCGTGAGATCTAGAGCGCGGGGGAGAGGGAGGGGGAGGGGCGTTACTGGAGTGGTCGGGGCTCCATGCGTGGCAGGTGATGCACTCGGCGAACTGGTGGATCGCCTGCGCGGCCATCGGGCGCGCGCGCGCCGGAGGAGCGCCCCGCGGCGTCGGGGGCGGGGACGGGGGCGGGGGGAGGCGGAGGTGGGAGTTGTGCGTCAATGGAGGCTTGGAGGGGAAGGGAAGACGAGACGAGGCAGGTAGAGACCACTGTACTGGTCTGTCTAGCACTACGCTACACCGACCGACCGGCTCGTAGGATGGGCCAGTCGGTCCAGCGAGTGAATGCCGCACGAACGCACGCCCGGCCCACGTCCCAGACGGTAGTAGGTCCCACACGTCAGTAGCAGTACCTCCTTCTGTCTACAACATTTTTTTTTCATCGTGAACAAGTTATCTCTGCATTTTTTCACATGGAGTGACAGTTTATTTTGCACTGAGAAAGTGCGATGACAAGAATCTAGTACTTTATGTTTTCGTACGACCAACAAAATATTGCTGCAATCATGGTATCCACAGGTGTATATGATGCCACCCCACGGAGCTCTCACAGACGTTTGGATTTTCGGCCGTCGGATCGAGCTGATGTGGCGCGATCTCGGCCGTCCATTTCATCCAGGGCAGCGAGGCCCTCGCGCGGATCCACGTTTTATCCATGGGTCGCCTGAAAGCCCGCCCGGCCCGGCGTCTCGCAAATAGGGGAGAGCACGCAACCCTCGTCCTCCTCTCCCCTGGCGCACCTGCCGCCTCTCCCCTTCTCCACCCGCGCCGCCCTTCCGAAGTCCGCGGGCGCCGCCCCTTCTTCTCCCATCGCGCCGCCCCTTCCCTCGCCTGCGCATGGCAGCGCCGCCGTCCACCGCCGCGGCACGAGCATGCGGGAGCAGCGGCATCGTCCGCAGCGCCGCCGTCCGCCGCCGCGGCACGAGCATGCGGGAGCAGCGACGTCATCCGCCGCCTCCTCGCTGGGCCACCGATACCGTGCCGCTTCTAGGCTCTGCCTCACCTCTGCGTGCTGCCGGGGCACATGAGTGGAAGGTCGCCAGGAGGAGCGGAAGGCCGCCACAGCTTCATGCGACGTCGATTCAAGGTGAGAGGCCGCTAGCCCACACCCTTCTCCTCCTTTTTTTCGTACCTTCCTGCACTTGGCCGTCTCGCAGGGAGTGAGAGAGAAGAGTGTAGGGAGGAGGATCAAGCGTAGATGTGGAGCGGCAGCAGTATGAACATGTGGCCTAGAACCTCCATCCCTAGCCCGACTCAGCCTCCTCCGGCCCTATCTCTCCTCCTCTACGCCCCTCTCCTTCTCTTCATTTCCCTCCTCCCTTCTTACCTTCACTTTCCATTGGTTTTCATTTTTCTCTGTGCAGATGTTTTCGTATATATGCATGTAAGGTGTTTGAGGAAAATCCAAGCATGATGTAGGTACAGATTAATTCATTTTTATATTGTGATGTGCATTCAGTAATTCGTTTCCTCTAAACTTTACATGAATTAAATAATGTATTGCCTATTTTAGGAAAATACAAGCAAGCTGTAGTTACAAGAAAATCCAAGCAAGCTCTATACAACGCATTCTGCACTTTGTGAATGTGCCAGGCTGTGTCTTTGCTGACTCGTGATCTCCGCTGCCACTACAGTCGGGTCTTTGCCACCACTGCCAGGTCGTCAGGTTGTGATGTTACGATGCTGCTCTACACGATCGTTGTGTCCTTCAAGTGTGTCCAGTCGCCGTCGTGCTGCCGCTAGCCAGACGCCCTTTCCCATTTGGTTAGTTCCTGGCTGGCCATTTCATGATTTAGGAAATCGTTTGTATGTCCATTACTTGGCTCTATCACTAGCACCTTTTGATTTGTTGGTCTTATTTTAGGTTAGCGCTGCAGTGCACAATACTACCACTATTCATTTAAATTGATTTAGTCCAAGGTCAAGTGGTGGGAGTCCATTCATGCAACAACTACCATAACCTATCAGGTTATATATAACTTATACATCGGTATCTGTTTGAGTTATTTGTATTTGTTTTTGTTCTGGTGCTTCTTGCTTACCTTATTCTACTCTACCATATTTACAGGCTGCAACTGGAGAAGTTAACCCCTATGGGATGTCATGAGGTTACACCTCTGATGAAAGGTATCATGTTAATTAGGTGCACACTTGGATACAGTTCAGCTCTGATGAGTCTCCTCAATTATTTGTTGGTTGACTGCTTTTTTGCTTTCTTCCCTGGTTGCACTTCATTTACCATTTGTTTTCTAAATACTTACTATTTCTTCCCTTGGTTGTGCTCATGAAATATTTATTATTGGAAAATATGGAGCCGGAACAATATGTGTATTTCCTTCTGATGGACACATGTTTGTACTTAATTTGTCTATTTGTTCTTTCACCTTTTTTTGAAGCTAACTACTGCGGGAGAGACTATCTTTGTGTAGATGTCCTTGAACAATATATTAAAGTTTAATTATCTTAAATGTCTTTCCTTTTACAACACTGCTATTATTTTGAATAAATCAGCACTGTACTCAATATCTTTTTCAACTGGATGTCGAACCCAGAGGTAATTGCATTTCGTTATATTTGACATGTGGGTGCCATGGAAGAATTTGTAGATAAGAAAGAAATTACATTTAGAAGTCAATTATGTATTTGCACCGAAAAAGGGAGAATCCTAATGCATATTTAGCAACCATTTAAATCAGCTTGCTTTAAGATTCAGAGTTAGTTAATGAAGAACCAAAATGTAAAACCTGTAAGAAAAAAAATCAGAACTTGGAGTGGAAAAGTTACAAATTATCATGGTTTACAAGCAACACTGAAAAAATTCTATTGGATAAACTGTTTATTTCTGAAAAACTCCATATAGATAGATACATCATTTTATCTTGCTTAGGCTTGAAGCATTTATTTGTGCAATCTTTTATTTTTTTAGTCCAGAAAAAAATGATTAATTTACTTGATTTCTTTACTGCCCTGTTTATCTCTTTAGTCTTGGAAATTATTCTTTTCCTTGATTTCTCTATTCCCCCATTTATCCTTGCATAAAAGAAGAACATTTTATCGGCTCTAAAAGCTCTTCGACTGCACCATCCATGTTCAATTAGACTGTATACCTCACCTGGGAAAATTTGCCACCTTGCTCGGTTCCACTTTGTTATCTAGACCAGTTAATCCACCTTCCGAATCCCATGAACTCCCTTATCGTTGAATCAGATGCCATGATTTCGTAAAAATGAGCTTTTGTTAATCATTCAATGGACTTTTTGGCATATCTCATTTGTTTGCATATAATATTTCATAACCTCCTAATTATTTTGATAGATACATAGATACGGAAACAAGGATACAATTTCAGTTTTTTCAACTCGAGTTTCAGGTTGATACAGGTTCATATATATTTTTATATATTTGGTTTGATACTCCATTGTATCCCAAATATAGCTGAATTTCAGAGAAGGTTGGGTAAACCTTTCTGGCATCTCAGCTGTCTTGACTGAATGGACTCCAAAATCGCTGAGACCTCAGAAATGACTTCCCTGCGTGGTGCTCCACTTACTCAGCATGGAGGAGCCACTGTCCACTAGAGGACCTAGCCTCAAAGTATATGCTACTTCCTTCGCATATGTCAATGTACCATATTTTATCTTTGTACTGTTGGGCAAGGATAGATCAGACCTCGTGTTCGGTTGTGCAATAAATACAATTGGAAAAACATATTCTGGTACATTAGTGCAACACACGCAATTTCAATGATAATTTTGATTCGATGGTTAAGCTTCCAGTGAAAATAGTGGTACGTGCAGAGTTTAAAAACAAGGCTGTAGTGCTTGCTGAACTGATTTTAGCTCAAAGTACAGTGCACGAGCCACCCTCTTAGGAAGCGGATTGACACGTCCTATATCATCTTATGTCAAGTTAGTAGCTAGCTTCTGTTCTTGGTGAAATGACAATGGATGGAAGTCAGCTTACACATAAGTGTACTAATTTTAGGATATTCAGATATTGGTTATCTCATGGCATTGCAACATATTTTAATGGTTAGTACTTCAGTTCACAATAGTCCGCCTTTTTATTTACATTCTATACCTGCTGATTTAGTGTTTTGCGAATGGAAATATTAACATACATTTCTGAACCTTTTTAGGATATGAGCGAAAGAAAATGCTAATTATACTTTTGTAGAGAACAAATTTCTTCATCGCAAGGCCAGATCTTTTCTGTACTATTCTACACAAGCAGATCTCCTGCAGCTGCCTCAGTCCATCTTTGTCCACATCGTCCTTGTATGTGTAGCCACGAGCCTTCTCTTTCGATGTCTCTCCTTAGTGTCACACCCACTGTTGAGCAGCAAGGCAGAGCTAACTCAAATAGAGACCAAGAGACTTATATTTTTTTGTCTAAATAAGAAAGAAAATCCGAGGATGTATGTGTATCATAATAATATTGTAGCAGACCTCACATCGAAATTGTTTTGTCTGAGAAAAATGCAGACACCCTGCAAATCTGTGTAGTAGAAAAGATTTAAAAAAGATCACTGACTCATTATTCTTAACGACGCTATGTAGTAGAAAACATAAAAAATTCTCACTGTCTCATTATTCTTAAGGAGGGATGCTTTCCATGCTTTTCCTACATTTTGGAGCATCATACATAGTTTTACCTGGAACTTGATTCAGTTTCACGACTAGGAGGTAGCATGGACGCTATAGTCTTCTTACATGTTTCAGTGGATGCATGCCATAGAAATTTTGCAACTGATGCATTATGAATGCGAATGGTTCATCATTCTGCATGTTGCTGCCTTTGGTGCTTGCTGGGCTTAGGCTGTGTGTAGATCTGCTGAGTTGCCAAATCATTTGAGATTGTGGAAAGATATGTTTACCTCATACATGTATATATATAAGTAACTACGTATAGAAATTTTTATATTGCTTTCCCTGAGCAAAATACTCACTTTCCAGGCTCCACTATATGATGAAATGTTCAATTTTTGTTTGTATCTTCCAATTCAGATAATTCAGTCTGTTCAGGTCTAGATATGAATATTTGGTGCCCCCAAGATATTTGACAAAGTTATTGTAGACGATTACCAGGCAACAATAGATCTGGTCTTACCGCAAAAAAAAAAAAGATCTGGTCTATTAACCAGATCCTGGTTTTAAATTATCTCTAAATAGTCATAAACCTGCTACCAGAAGAAAAACAAAATAAATTTAAATCAAATTACTTTTCTGAAACATTTGTGCCTGGAGAAATGAATATGTTTCATGGTTGTTACATCTAGGACGTGGTAGTAGATGATTCAGCCTAAAGGCATTGTCCAGCACTAATTTAGGATGGTGAAAAAGCTTTCACTTCTCACTTAGCTGATTTCAGAAAATAAACATGAATTTTACATCAAACATGGCTATTTCCGGTGCTTCTTTTGTAGAAGTTGTTCATGGTATCTTATACTATCTTGTTTTCTTACCTATGAGTGATGATCAGCGGTAATTTTATTGGTCCTGTGTCATGATCTTCATCTACATCCACACAGCTACTAAAAGTATCGTCTTGGTCTTAGAATAGAAGCTACAGCCTGAATCAAGATCATGAACCTCTCATCTTTATATATAATCCCTATTTATGTGATAAATGACATGTCTGGTCCTCCATATTTGCAGCTTGATGGGGGGAAATGCATAGGAAGACTCCTCTCTAAACCCAGGAGCCGAGCTTTTATTAGTGATATTTTTTTAGATCTTTATGTTAATTGTAAATTAATTACTTTGTGTTCCTTTGCTTACATGAATATGAGCCTATAAATGTTTTGATTTAGCCGTACTTGGGCCCAATGGATTTTTCCTTTTGTAACATGCAATGGAACAATATATTACAACATGCTTCTTAACTTTTTCCATTTGTCATCTACAAGAGTTATATCGTGCTATTGTGGTAGTCTAAATAAGATTGCATGTTCAGACTATTCTGATACGTTGGATGCCGAAATTCTAAAATCCAGGTGACACACAACAAGCTTCCTTGACTAATTATAGAACTATCTGCTTTTGTTTACCGAGCTTTCATTTTCATCAGGTTTGTTGTCAAACATGTAGAGAGTTTTTGTTTACGAGCTTCTATTGCCTTGCAGCGGTGTTTCCTCCTGTTGATGCAAGGCATAAATAGATTTATATTTTCTTTGTGTTGTGACTTCTAAAGACCATGCTGCGACAATTGCATTGCCTATGGAGACAATGACTTTAGCGTTCCTTCTTTGCTTTTGTTGCTCTCGGGAGAATCAACGGTTGCTAATTGCTACAATATATTTTTCTCCTATATAAATATTTTTTCTCTGCTTATAATTTACTATGGGTTGGAATGATTTGTAAAACCTAAAAAACTATATATAGGTTTCACGGGGTCATGCGCCAAGGCGCACCCTAAATCTATAAATAGCGAGGGATCAAGCAACCGTTTCGACCTTGAGCTGAACATTCCGAATGAGATGGACCCTGATATTGGTGTGAAAGGGAGACATGGGAGATTCGATTGCAGACCTTAGCAGTTGTGGCTTAATGTGATCGGACATGTTCCCTTCAGATTTTCATATGATTTGTTATAGAGCATTTTTGGTTCGGGTGTAAGAAATACAAATGTTCTTCGCCTTTTCCTCGCTCTTTCCAGAATTTTCTCATTCTTATGGACCATTGGTCCATTATTGTGGCTTAGTTTTCTAGCTTAGTGCTATCTAATTGGTAGGCTATATATGATATGTGTGGGTCCTGAAAACTCACAAGAGCTATAATTCTTTTATGTACTGACTGATAAGTTGGAATAGTATATGTTTCGTGTGCATCATGAAACTTACAAGTCTCGCTATTTAATCTCTTGCATGCGACCGTTTGGAGAAACATTAGAGAAAATGAGGATGAGCTACTGTTCCTAAAATTAGAACAAAGTTGCATCTATAAAATTGATTTGTACTCATGTTGTGTTATTTTGTAAGGTTGTTTATAGCCTTTTCAGTTCAACTATTTTGTTCCTTTTGAATAGCTTTTGATACGCAATGTGTTGTCACCCCTTATCTGATTAGGTTACATTGATATTAATATATTTGTAAAAATTATGTTTATGGTGTTATCTTTTTTTCTTAGCTTAGTATATATGTCATACAAAACATTCATTAATGCCAAAGGCCAGGGGAGGTGGCGTTTTGGCTCATAGGAGCAAATGCTCCCATTATACAAAATAATTAAAAAACAATCTTAAAAATGTCAAAAAATTCTGACATAATTTTTTGGTGTACATCTTGACATTCTTTGTTAGTGCACAAGTTTTTATGGAGAAACAATATTTTATGTGGCGTGTACAAAAAAGACAAAAAAATGTCCTGTACGTAGTCGTGTTATAGCATCAAAATTTGTCTTTTTTACAGGAGCCACAATTTTTTTTAGTTTCTTTTGAAAACTTGTGCACGAACATAAAATGTGTAGATGTACATGAAAAATTTTACTTTAGAATTTTTTAACACTTCAAAATGTAGATTCACATAGTGGGAGCAAATGCTCCTATGAGCCAAAGTGAATATCCCAAGGCCAGGGCTGCTTCTTACCGTGTATTTGATTTGGCTCACATTTAGTTGGTACTTAATTTACCTTTCGTTTGTAGTGGTGTTGACTTTTGGTTTTGCAAGTACCTATTAGTTCTAGGTGTGCTGTGGCCTCTGATGACCTTCATTCGGTTGCTCTTGATACACCAAAAATCTTACTCCCTCCGATCCGGAAAAAGCGTCGGAAAGACGTTTTTGCAAACTCACCCTTAAGCTTTTTATTTCCTCAACCCGCACACCCCCACGCAATGAACCAGACGAGAGAATTCCTCCTCGGCTCGATGTGCGCCCCGAACCCCAACGCCCCGACCCCCCCTTCTCAGATCTTGAAGTCACCAGTGCTCGTGCTGCCTCTGCGGGCGGTGGAGTCCTACATGCGGTCGAGCGCCATGGATCAGGGCTCTACTCCCCTTAGGCCGGCTTGGGCCAGGGGTGTGGGGAGCGAGCGGCCTGGCTGGGCGAGCGTGTGGTGGCGAGGAGACCCGGAGGTCAGCGTGGTGGCTGGTGAGATCGAGCGGAGGCAAGGCTGGGACGCAGGGCGGAGGCGAGGCGGGGGCGCAGGCCGGGCGGCGCCGGCGTTGACCAGTGATGGTGCCCCGCGCTGCGTGGGAGAGACGCAACCAGATCGAGCACAGTTTGCTCTTTGACGAACACAGTGGAAAACGCGGACAAAATTATCTTCTTTTAGAAGGGGTTTAATGCAAAACGTAATTGTACTGTTCCTCCGACAGTTTTTCCGGATCGGAGGGAGTAGTTAGTTTAATATATTTCCCCATTTTTGTAATAAGTGTTTGCTATTCTGATAGTGATTTCTTCTGCTTTATTCTTTTTGAGAAACCTTCACTTCTTTTTGTAGAGCCTAAAAAACGTATTAACCACTTCATTTTTTATCGTTGTTATATAAAAATAAACCGACGCGTACTTTACGGGGTCGTGCGCCAAGGCGCACATTTAAATCTAGTGGTAGTAGCTATTGATCCCGACCCGGACAAGTGTTAAGACAAATGTCAGAGTAGTTAATACTAGCAAACAAAAATTGTCAGAGTAGTACAATGTTAAAAAATGCCTAACAGACTAACTATAACTTTGAATAGTCAAAATTGAGACCAATTATTGCTATCAAATGTAGCACCAGGGGATTAAGCTTTGACTGCATAACAATTAGCATGACAAGAATTTGATTTTGGAGTTCCTCCCAAGGAAAATTTCAAATCTTTGAGCAAATGAAAAATACATGAAAATTCCAATTTTGGAACACAAATTAGTAAACACACTTTTTCATCAATAAATCAATTTCGTGCATATTGTTTAATCCTCTTTCTGATTGGTTCATACGATGAATATACTTAATTCACCAATTAGTCAATGAGTTCTGGATATAAATTCATGAACAAATTAATATTTCTTACCGCTGGCCTATTTGAATCGAAGAAAATAGATTGGAACGAGATTAAGAAAATCTGTACGAGAACAACGGAAATCTGTATGAGAACAACGTTCCCTTTACTATCATGAGCACAACGAAAGATTTTTTCACAATCAGATTAGGTGAAAATTTTCATTATTAGGAAGGAAAATTTCTTGAAGAGTTCTTTCCCTTTCTGATTAGGCTAGATTTTAATATTTTATAGTACATTATTCATGCAAAAGGGAAGGAGTGATGAGACTCCAGAAAAAAAGGAAAACAAACGGAAGATTATTCAAGATTGACACTACCAATTATGCAACAAATCAAGCAAAATTTCTTGGAAGAATGAAGAGGAAACAGAGACTCCCAAAATATTATTAAGTTAATAATCAACTTCTTTTTGTTCACCAATCAGTCAGCAAATTCTGGATAAATTCATGACAAAATAACATTTGTTACCGCTGGAACATTTGGGTCGGAAGAAAAAATACAGATTCTTTTTACCAGATCAGAATGAGATCAGTGAAAATCTGCACAAACCTAGCACGACCAAGCAAAAACCAGCAGGAACAGGCATTACGACCGGAAAATCAAGAGAAATCAAACACACCAGACGACTGCGGTGCGCTCGTACAGATAGATAGAAGTCGGCTTCTTCGGCCGCCCCCGTGGTGGTGATGGGTCTTGCTGGCGGGGCCGCAGGGGCTTCTCGGAAGACGAAGACGGAGCCGGCGCTGCCCCCACGGCGGCCAAGCGCCGCATCATCTCATGCCCTCCACGGCCACTGCGTCCCGCCGAAGATCTCACCGGCCGAAGATCTGGACGCGGGCCGCTGCGCCCCGCGGAATTCCTCCGCCACACGAGCTAGCTCGAGCTCAAGGGCGCGTGCCCGCACATCCGCGCCGGCGACAGCGACGACAAGGCCACCGCCGGCGCCACGGCTATGTCGGCGGCGAGCTTCTTTGGGGAGTTCGAGCTGCTTTTCGGCATGAACCAGAGCGCTCCACGAGCTCACAGCCGTCGACCTCGCCTCGTCCATCCACACAAACGCCGCGAGCACTTCGGTCGTGAGGAGGTGGTCGAGCACCTGATCCGGCGGCGGCATGGCGCGCAGCCGCTTGGGCATGCGCGGAGGGGGGATGCGGTTGAGAGGAGGAAGAGGTGGAGAGTGGAGACGAAGGGGAGTTTGGAAGGAGTTAATGCCAAACGTGTTGTCAGACAAAAATTGCAATACTTGCAAGATACAGACATTTACATGATGAATATACGTACAGTATCAGCCACCTGCTGCTCTCTAATTGGTCACATTTCATCCTCGCGCGTACCCAGGTTCCGTTAGCCATTTCCGCTATTGATCCATTCTTTCCTCATCACGTTGATTATCTTCTGCGTGTTTTTTTTCTTCCGTGGCATCATTATGTGAATTTGCGTTTATTAGGCGTTTAACACTACAACTTTCATATTTACTAGAAGGACCCAGCGCGCGTTGCTGCGCCCGTTTTTTGCTGCTAGCATTTTTTATGACGTGTCTATATATTTTTGCGGCAGAGGTCCTCCACCAAATACACCATAGGACAAAACAATATAGCAGGGGTAGAAAAAATAGATCAAGGGCAAGCAGATTAAACCCAAGTTGGGCACCGGAACTCAGCAAGGACAACAATAATCCAACAACAACCAAAGATTACCAATAAATAACAACATTCTCATGATAATAACAGCAAACTATCATTATCCTGAGGCTTAGAACATTACACAACAATAAATTTGATAGATAACTATACCAAAATTAAATAGGGAGGGCATAGAAGTTTGGGCATCACAATATATGTATTTAATACTCGGTAAATTATTTGATTCGGTTGTATAGATTTAAATCTTGAGTCTTGGGTAGAAAAGCCGTAGACAGCCTTACACTGCAAATACATGGTTAAGGTGAGGCTAAACAAGAGATTTTCCAACAATTGGAACTGACAGGTAGATAGAATAGAAGTAAACAATATCCATGCCCTCTCTTCACCGTTTATTACAACCAACGATCTTCCCGGTACAAAGAAATTAACGGTCAGCGTAAAGCTAAAACAGAAATTATGATCACATCACAACGGATAAAATATACTCTTTCTATCTGAGTGACCTTGAGGATGGTGGCGACCAAATGCTCGTACCAAGCCAACACCACACAACGCTACAGGTTAAAAAACACGCTGCTTTCCTCATCAAACATTGCATCTGCTCCATGTTATTGCACCTATCAATGCTGCACATATAAAACATTCTGTCAGATCATATCACAATGTAAAATGCTAGATAAACTTTCACAGATGCAGGCATAAAACAGTGGCCAGTTCGATGGCGAGACATCACACAGTGGAGCAACACATCAGAGTATAGACTCCACAATAACTTCTCTTTGGAACTTGGTGGCGAGGCGCTTGATGGCATATAATCACCAAATGCAACTGCACGAACATTGGCAGAGCTAGCCAAATTGTTCAGCCCAAGCAAGGAACAAAGATGCCAGGCGCCCAGGCTGCTTAAGTCATTTGCCCATTAATTTTTTAACAAAATCTTCGTGCCTGATTTCCTTGGAGCTTTCTCGGCTGAGGCTGGGCAGCTGCCTGGGGTCGTCAGGAGCTAGCTCCGGCTCTCCGCACGGCCATCCTGCTTCTCGTCAATGGTCAGAAACTCCTCATTATTGTAGAGTTATAATGTCGTGTCCATCCACGGCATAACCAGAAAAGGACACCTACTTGGCCCAGTTGTCGCAGTCGTTCATGGCGATACATCTCTCCTTGTATCTAGTCTCGGCTGCAATTTCCCTATACGGAAGTGAAGAGCATAGAGATGATAAGCACAAATAATTGGACTATTAGTTGGTCAACCTTAGGGAGAGATTTCATAATCATCAGAAGTGATCGGTTTATTCAAATTATTTAACTATGTTTCCAACAGCACCACACTACATCCCATTGTTGAGGTGATATGGACAGCCTGGAACAGAGTAGGCATTGTTGATCTCCTGAAGATGACCCCGTCCCACCGCAACAAATTCACATTGACCGTTTCCTCTAACTAAACCCTAGCCTCGGGACATAGATTATTCCCTGAATGTACCGTCAGTATTGATCTTAACATAATTATGCAACGGTTCTACACAGCCAGGATAACTTTAGTTATGGAGTCCTTGTTCCTCCCCTCCATCGAGCTCATCTGCATTTCTTGTTTATAGCCAGCATTTACCTTATTTCATTCAGCCCACCAGATTCATAACAAGCAGCAAACAATGAGCATTCCACTTCCTTAAATCTGAAATTTTATCCAAAAAACTGTAGCACTTGAGCATTTCGGGAGCAATTCTCTTGTATCTTCCAGATTTAGCTTCCTCCATATTAGTTTGACATTGCATTTACAATAACATGGCATCCATCTTCATTAAACCTGAAACATTAAGGACATCTAGTATCCACATCTAAGCCCCTTAGTTTCAGTTTCATGAGCAGGGGCGGAATATTTGTGGCCACTCTCCAGAGTTAGTAGAACTTACTTGGAGGCACTTAATAACTTGTGAACTCCGTTGTGCCTTCTGCCTTGCCAACTTATATGCATATTTGACTGAAAAGATGCCCTCATGGTCATGCAATGCAGGGAACAAACTACAGTGCGCATGGCATATTCGAACCAGCAGTTTGCACAAAAAATGAATAGCAGCATGCACCTAAATATTGATCAAGGGGACACAGTTGCAAGCATGGTGGAAAAAGTTTCCTCTAAGAAGGGACTGAACCTGCACTTAGCAACCTAGAGGACGCAATTCAAGATTGCACACATTCTATAAGAACACGATAACCGGATGTGCCTTTTGCAAGAGCCCCCTCTTGTCAATCTCATTTTCTGATGCACAAGGAATGCAAGTTGGAGGTCGTCATTGTCCTCTATGTCACCAGCCGATGTAATCTTCGTCCACCGTCCCCTCCTTCAATCGCGCAGGTCAGGTGGAACAACACACGTAGAAGCAGCGCAACCAGCACCTTCTGAGCATCAGGCATCAGCTCACCTGAGGGGCGACGACGTCGACAATCTCCTAGACAGCGGCGAGGTAGATAAGATCCCAGAGGGCGGCTTCGAGGTCCCAGGATGGGCCTTCTCGTGCACGGCGCTGACGCCCAAGAAGTGGCGCACGGAGCGGCGCAAGAGCTCGGGCGGGGCGGGCTTGGCGCCGACGGCCCTCCGCACGACGATAAAGAGCCATCTGCTGTTGCAATTGGGGATATCCTGAGTGGGGGATGGATGGAACCAGATGGAGAAGAGGGATCAGAATTGAGTCGGTTCAGCTCAGAAGCCACCGCCTCCCGATTTCAGCAGCAGCCAAGCCCTAGCTAACCTCCATGTAGGCCCAACGAGTCCTATGGGAGCCACTTCTAGCTGAACCAGGCGGTCAATTCTACCGACAGCCAATCACAGCTCACGTGGGTAGGTCCATTGAAAGCGACAACCAAATCCACCAGAGGGACGCAGAACCCTGGGAGCTTAGTGCTCTTAGGAGATTCTACCATTCTTGTAGAAATAGTATCAAGAAAAGATCGGTATACCATAGATGGTGGTGAGGCCTATGGCCAAACCTGACGGCCCAGTTGTCGGAGAACAACGAAGATGGAATCTGGCCTGGAGATAAGTTGTCAGATCCAACCAATGATGAAGGTCGGTTGGATCCGTGACGTACACAACAAGGAATACTCTTTAGAAGGTCGTTGGATCCAGCAAGCTACCCAGTGCACTAGTCAATCAGACGCGATAAGAAAATAACGAAGAATTGAAAGGAAATCACGGAGACACAAGATTTTAACGTGGACAACCCTCTTCGGCAAAGAGAGGTACACAACACGTACGTACGCC
The DNA here is from genome assembly GCF_022539505.1 of Lolium rigidum. NCBI lineage: Eukaryota > Viridiplantae > Streptophyta > Magnoliopsida > Poales > Poaceae > Lolium > Lolium rigidum. The sequence continues at coordinate 283,472,261 of NC_061509.1, forward strand.
AGCCAGCAAAATTACACTATATCGAAAAGTGTTTACAAAGTTTACTCTAGAAACGATTAGTCATACTAACCGCCAGAGCCACGTCAGGGCGAGTGCACAGCATGACATACATGATAGAACCTATAGATGAGATATAGGGGATATTAGCCATCTTTGCTCTATCTTCATCTGCTGCTAGAATATAAGTCATACTCAACTTTGTACATTTGATCACAGGTAAGAACCCCTTCTTAGATTGATCCATTTTGAACCTCTTTAAAATCTTCTTTAAGTACGTGCTCTACTTAGTGCTAATAGGTGTCTTGGTCTATCTCTTTAGATCTTGATACCTAATATGTAAGACGCTTCACCCATATCTTTTATGGAAAATTTGTTGTACAAATATTCCTTCACACTTCTCAATACATTCACGTCATTTCCTATTAGCAATATGTCATCCACATAGGGCACCAGGAATGCAACAATGTTTCCAATAATTTCCTTGTATATGTAGTTCTCTTCGAAATTTTGGACTGATCCAAAATCCTTAATCACTTCATTAAATCGAAGATTTCAGTTTCGAGATGCTTGCTTCAGTTCATAAATGGACCGTTGAAGCTTGCATACTTTTCTAGCATTTTCAGGATCAACAAAACCTTCGGGTTGTGCCATATACAACTCTTTCTCAATGTTTTCATTAAGAAACGTCATTTTGACATCCATTCGCCATATTTCATAATCGAAATATGCAGGAACTGCTAGAAGAATCTAAATAGACTTTAGCATCACTACGGGAGAGAAAGTTTCATCGTAATCAACTCCTTGAATTTGTCGAAACCCATTTGCGATAAGTCAAGCTTTATAGACGGTAATGTTTCCATCACCGTCAGTTTTTTTCTTAAAGATCGATTTATTCTCAACGGAATTGCGGTCAGAGGGAGTCTCAGCCAAAGTCCATACTTTGTTGCCGTTTTTTATTGAATATGAAGAAGGTTCTAGAGGTGTTACAGACCAACATGGCCTCGGCAAAGTTCCATGCCAAAATAAAGCGTCTAATTGCGACATCAAAATATTCAAGGTCTAAGCAGTTGCCTTGCAGACAAGAATATAAGGGGTCACCACCATGGTAGGCCCCTATCCTACCATCGAAAGTTGATAGGGGAGAAATTTGAATGATGCGTCGCCGGCACGAGGGCCTTGCGATCCGTCGAGTTATCATGAATCATCGGATCAGCGGGCAGAGCCCGCGTCGGCCTTTATCTAATAAATGCGCCCCTCCCGGAAGTCGGGGTTTGTTGCACGTATTAGCTCTAGAATTACTACGGTTATCAGAGTAGCACGTACCATCAAACAAACTATAAGCTGATTTAATGAGCCATTCGCGGTTTCACGGTTCAAATTGGTTCATACTTGCACATGCATGGCTTAATCTTTGAGACAAGCATATGACTGCGGCGGGATCAACCAGGTAGCACGTCCTCGTTGACGTCCAGCGTCGGTCATTGTCCGCCCTTCGACTTGCGTGGCAAGGCCGAGGCAACAGCCGGGCCGGGTGTCGCGATTGAGCGGGCCAAGCTCATCCTACTTGATTGAGGATCGGCGCAGAATGTTACGTATCCTACCACTAACTGTGGAGAGGTAGAGGCAACACCTGTTCACGGTTGTTCTCAAATTCGGAGAGCAGCTTAAGGGTCAGGTCATGGCAACCAAAAGGGCCAAGACTCTTTATCGTGAGCAACATCGGAGACCAACGGCGGGAGCGAGGTTGACTTGGTAGCACCGGGCACTAGGAGTGCCGGAACCACGAGAAACGCCGCAAGCGCCGTTAGGCCGCAGCGGCACACCCGAAGGTGTCCACCGCGAGGCGAACGTGTTAGAAGCACCACTTCCCGTAGGTCGGGTACCAACACGCAAGCACTTGAAGGGCGACATCAGCATGTAAGCCAAACGAGTGACGGGACACGGCGCCTGTAGTCGGCCGCACGAAGACGGGGGATCTACCGGCGAGACACGGGTCCAAAGCTACTCATGCGCTCGCGTAGCCAACATCGGTCAAGCCTCCCGAGCCTCCCACCACGCGTAAGCACGGTGGGATTGCTCTGTGTAGGCGTCATGAGTGTCCACAGCGCGCGGGTGTCACCGCGGCAACGGTAACGTTGCACGGCGACGTTCTCTTAAGGCAACGGCATCTCTTGTTTGAGGATCGGCGCAGAATGTTACGTATCCTACCACTAAGCTGTGGAGAGGTAGAGGCAACACCTGTTCACGGTTGTTCTCAAATTCGGAGCGCACTCATGTCACCGCGTTGCCGCGGTAACGTTAAACGGGACGTTCTTGGAAGGCAACGGCGCTTGTTGTTTGAGGATCGGCGCAGAATGTTACGTATCCTACCACTAGCTGTGGAGAGGTAGAGGCAACACCTGTTCACGGTTGTTCTCGAAGTCGGAGCGCACTCATGTCACCGCGTTGCCGCGGTAACGTTAAACGGGACGTTCTTGGAAGGCAACGGCGCTTGTTGTTTGAGGATCGGCGCGGAATGTTACGTATCCTACCACTAGCTGTGGAGAGGTAGAGGCAACACCTGTTCACGGTTGTTCTCAAATTCGGAGCGCACTCATGTCACCGCGTTGCCGCGGTAACGTTAAACGGGACGTTCTTGGAAGGCAACGGCGCTTGTTCCCCGCCAATAGGCGGGGAACGTGCGCTCTCTGTTCGGGTCACGCCCCGCGGCAGCGTAACGTTAAACGGGACGTTCTCCGAAGACAGCGGCGCTTGTTCCCCGCCAATAGACGGGGACGTGCGCTTCTCTGTTCGGGTCACGCCCGCGGCGACGTAACGTTAAGCGGGACGTTCTCGGAAGGCAGCGGCGCTTGTTCCCCGCCAATAGGCGGGGAGCGTGCGCTCTCTGTTCGGGTCACGCCCCGCGGCAGCGTAACGCTAAGCGGGACGTTCTCGGAAGGGAGCGGCGCTTGTTCCCCGCCAATAGGCGGGAGACGTGCGCTTTCTGCGTTCGCGGTCACGCCCGCGGCAGCGATAAACGTTGCCGTGGAGCGGGCGTAGTCGGCTGTGGGAATCACCCGGCGCCAACAGGGAGGGATGCCACCCCCCAATATACCTGGGGAACTTAGCCCCCACAGGACCCCTGCCCGTCGGCTTGTGAAGGAGCCCTACACTGTTGTCGCGGCAGAGAAAATGGCCATTTCTCTGCCGCGGCAGCGATTTTCTGCCAGGCTTAGCCGTTTTTAGCCGGTACCGTGGTTTTGGCTGCCGCGCCATGGTTTTTCACCGTATCTCGACCGCCGCGCGCCCACCCGACTATCGTTAGACGTTTTCCGGCGTCGGCCCGACTTAGCCGTTTTTGCCCGTCGCGTCGTTTTGGGCTGCAGCGCCATGGTTTTTCACCGTATCCAGGCCGCGCAGCGCCCACCCGACTATACTCCACCGTGTCGTTAGACGATTTCCGGCGTCGGCCCGAGTTAGCCGTTTTTAGCCCGTACCGTCGTTTTGGCTGCCGCGCCATGGTTTTTCACCGTATTTCGACCGCGTAGCGCCCACCCGACTATACTCCACCGTGTCGTTAGGCGATTTCCGACGTCGGCCCGACTTAGCAGTTTTTAGCCGTACCGTCGTTTTGGCTGCGGCGCCATGGTTTTTCACCGTATATCCGACCGCGTAGCGCCCACCCGACTATACTCCACGGTGTCGTTAGGCGTTTTCAAGCGTCGGCCCGACTTAGCCGTTTTAGCCGTACCGTCGTTTTGGCTGCGGCGTCATGGTTTTTCACCGTATTTAACCGCCGTAGCGCCCACCGACTATACTCCACCAGTGTCGTTAGAGCGATTTCCGACGTCGGCCCGACTTAGCCGTTTTTAGCCGTCTGCCGTCGTTTTGGCTGCCAGCGCCATGGTTTTTCACCGTATTTCGACCGCCGCAGCGCCCACCGACTATACTCCACCGTGTCGTTAGGCGATTTCCGGCGTCGGCCCGACTTAGCCGTTTTTAGCCGTCTGCGTCGTTTTGGCTGCCGCGCCATGGTTTTTCACCGTATTTCGACCATGTGGCGCCCACCGACTATACTCCACCGTGTCGTTAGGCGTTTCAGACGTCGGCCCGACTTAGCGGTTTTAGCCGTCTCGTCGTTTTGGCTGCGGCGCTATGGTTTTTCACCGTATTTGACCGCCGTGGCGCCACCGACTATACTCCACCGTGTCGTTAGGCGATTTCCGGCGTCGGCCCGACTTAGCCGTTTTTAGCCCGTCTACGTCGTTTTGGCTGCCAGCGTCATGGTTTTTCACCGTATTTCGACCGCCTGCGCGCCCACCCGACTATACTTCACCGTGTCGTTAGGCGTTTTCCGACGTCGGCCCGACTTAGCGGTTTTGCCGTCACCGTCGTTTTGGCTGCCGCGCTATGGTTTTTCACCGTATCCAGGCCGTCGCGCCCACCGACTATACTCCACGGTGTCGTTAGAGCGATTTCAAACGTCGGCCCGACTTAGCCGTTTTTAGCCGTTCGCGTCGTTTTGGCTGCCGCGCCATGGTTTTTCACCGTATTCGACCGCCGCAGCGCCACCCGACTATACTTCACCGTGTCGTTAGGCGTTTTCGACGTCGGCCCGACTTAGCCGTTTTTGCCGTCTGCGTCGTTTTGGCTGCCGCGCTGTGGTTTTCACCGTATCCGAGCCGCCGCAGCGCCCACCGACTATACTCCACAGTGTCGTTAGGCGTTTTCAGACGTCGGCCCGACTTAGCCGTTTTAGCCGTCACGGTCGTTTTGGCTGCCGCGTATGGTTTTTCACAGTATTTCGACCGCCAGTGGCGCCACCGAGCTATACTTCACCAGTGTCGTTAGGCGTTTTCAAACGTCGGCCCGACTTAGCCGATTTTGCCCGTCACCGTCGTTTTGGCTGCCAGCGCTGTGGTTTTTCACCGTATTCAGACCGCCGCAGCGCCCACCAGACTATACTCCACCGTGTCGTTAGGCGTTTTCAGACGTCGGCCCGACTTAGCCGTTTTTGCCCGTACCGTCGTTTTGGCTGCCGCGCCGTGGTTTTTCACCGTATTTCGACCGCCGCGCGCCCACCGGACTATACTTCACAGTGTCGTTAGACGATTTCAGACGTCGGCCCGACTTAGCCGTTTTTAGCCCGTCTGCGTCGTTTTGGCTTGCAGCGTCATGGTTTTTCACCGTATCTCGACCGCCGCGCGCGCCACCGACTATACTCCACGTGTCGTTAGGCGTTTTTCCGACGTCGGCCCGACTTAGCCGTTTTTGCCCGTCCAGTCGTTTTGGCTGCAGCGCCATGGTTTTTCACCGTATTTCGACCGCCGCGCGCCCACCCGACTATACTCCACCGTGTCGTTAGGCGATTTCCGACGTCGGCCCGACTTAGCCGTTTTTGCCGTCACGTCGTTTTGGCTGCCGCGCCATGGTTTTTCACCGTATTCAGGCCGCCGCGCGCCCACCGACTATACTCCACCGTGTCGTTAGAC
>NC_061509.1:283487731-283492731 GCF_022539505.1 Lolium rigidum
ACGGGACCCCTGCCCGTCAGCTTGTGAAGGAGCCCTACACTGTTGTCGCGGCAGAGAAAATGGCCATTTCTCTGCCGCGGCAGCGAGTTTCTGCCAGGCTTAGCCGTTTGTAGCGGTACCGTGGTTTTGGCTGCCGCGCCATGGTTTTTCACCGTATCTCGACCGCCGCGCGCCCACCCGACTATCGTTAGACGTTTTCCGACGTCGGCCCGACTCTAGCCGTTTTTGCCGTGCCGTCGTTTTGGCTGCCGCGCCATGGTTTTCACCGTATCCAGGCCGCCGCGCGCCCACCGACTATACTCCACCGTGTCGTTAGGCGATTTCCGGCGTCGGCCCGACTTGGCCGTTTTTAGCCCGTACCGTCGTTTTGGCTGCCGCGCTATGGTTTTTCACCGTATTCGACCGCCGCGCGCTCACCAGACTATACTCCAGGTGTCGTTAGGCGATTTCCGACGTCGGCCCGACTTAGCCGTTTTTAGCCCGTCGCGTCGTTTTGGCTGCCGCGCGTGGTTTTTCACCGTATCTCGACCGCCGCGCGCCCACCGACTATACTCCACCGTGTCGTTAGACGGTTTCCGACGTCGGCCCGACTTAGCCGGGTTTTAGCCCGTCTCGTCGTTTTGGCTGCCGCGCGCAGTGGTTTTCACCGTATTTCGACCGCCGCGCGCCCACCGACTATGCTCACCAGGTGTCGTTAGGCGATTTCAGACGTCGGCCCGACTTAGCCGTTTTTAGCCGTCGCGGTCGTTTTGGCTTGCAGCGCATGGTTTTCACCGTATTTCGACGCGCCGCGCCCACCCGACTATGCTCCACCGTGTCGTTAGACGATTTCCGACGTCGGCCCGACTTAGCCGTTTTTAGCCCGTGCCGTCGTTTTGGCTGCCGCGCTATGGTTTTTCACCGTGTTTCGACGCGCACGCCCAGCGACTATGCTCCGCAGTGTCGTTAGCCGTTTTCCGACGTCGGCCCGACTTAGCCGTTTTAGCCGTCGCCGTCGTTTTGGCTGCGCGCATGGTTTTTCACCGTATTCGACGCGCAGCGCCCACCCGACTATACTCCACCGTGTCGTTAGACGATTTCGACGTCGGCCCGACTTAGCCGTTTTTAGCCCGTGCCGTCGTTTTGGCTGCCGCGCCATGGTTTTTCACCGTATTTCGGCCGCGCGCGCCCACCCGACTATACTTCACCATGTCGTTAGACGATTTCAGACGTCGGCCCGACTTAGCCGTTTTAGCCGTCTGAGTCGTTTTGGCTGCCGCGCTGTGGTTTTTCACCGTATTCCGACCGCCGCGCGCCCACGACTATACTCCAGTGTCGTTAGGCGATTTCCGACGTCGGCCCGACTTAGCAGTTTTAGCCCGTCACGTCGTTTTGGTCTGCGCGCTATGGTTTTTCACCGTATTTCGACCGCCCAGCGCCACCGACTATACTTCACGTGTCGTTAGGCGTTTTCAGACGTCGGCCCGACTTAGCCGTTTTTGCCCGTACCGTCGTTTTGGCTGCCGCGCCATGGTTTTTCACCGTATCCAGGCCGCCGCGCGCCCACCCGACTATACTCCACCGTGTCGTTAGACGTTTTCCGACGTCGGCCCGACTTAGCCGTTTTTAGCCGATACGGTCGTTTTGGCTGCCGCGCCATGGTTTTTCACCGTATTTCGACCGCCGCGCGCCCACCGGACTATACTTCACCGGTGTCGTTAGGCGTTTTCAGACGTCGGCCCGACTTAGCCGTTTTTGCCCGTCGCGTCGTTTTGGCTGCAGCGCCATGGTTTTTCACCGTATTCAGACCGCCAGCGCGCCCACCCGACTATACTCCACCGTGTCGTTAGACGATTTCAGGCGTCGGCCCGACTTAGCAGTTTTAGCCGTCTGCGTCGTTTTGGCTGCCAGCGCCATGGTTTTTCACCGTATTTCGACCGCTGCGCGCCACCCGACTATACTTCACAGTGTCGTTAGACGATTTCGACGTCGGCCCGACTTAGCGTTTTTAGCCGTGCAGTCGTTTTGGCTGCCGCGCCATGGTTTTTCACCGTATTTCGGCCGCGCGCGCCCACCCAGACTATACTCCACAGTGTCGTTAGGCGATTTCAGACGTCGGCCCGACTTAGCCGTTTTTGCCGTACCGTCGTTTTGGCTGCCGCGCCATGGTTTTTCACCGTATTTCGACCGCCGCGCGCCCACCAGGCTATACTCCACCGTGTCGTTAGACGATTTCCGACGTCGGCCCGACTTAGCCGTTTTTGCCGTCGCCGTCGTTTTGGCTGCGGCGCCATGGTTTTTCACCGTATTTCGACCGCCGCGCGCCCACCCGACTATACTCCACCAGTGTCGTTAGGCGATTTCAAACGTCGGCCCGACTTAGCCGTTTTGCCGTACCGTCGTTTTGTGCTCGGCATGTGGTTTTCACCGTATTCGGCCGCCGCGCGCCCCCCCGACTATACTCCACCGTGTCGTTAGGCGATTTCCGACGTCGGCCCGACTTAGCCGTTTTTCCGTCCGTCGTTTTGGCTGCCGCGCCGTGGTTTTTCACCGTATTCGACCGCCGCAGCGCCCACCAGACTATACTTCACCGTGTCGTTAGACGATTTCAAGCGTCGGCCCGACTTAGCCGTTTTTTGCCCGTACTGTCGTTTTGGCTGCCGCGCCGTGGTTTTCACCGTATTCCGACCGCCGCGCGCCACCGACTATACTCCACCGTGTCGTTAGACGATTTCAGACGTCGGCCCGACTTAGCCGTTTTGCCGTCAGTCGTTTTGGCTGCCGCGCCATGGTTTTCACGTATTTCGACCGCCGTGCGCACCCGACTATACTCCACGTGTCGTTAGGCGATTTCCGACGTCGGCCCGACTTAGCCGTTTTGCCCGTACCGTCGTTTTGGCTGCGCGCATGGTTTTTCACCGTATTTCGACCGCCGGCGCCCACCGACTATACTCCACCGTGTCGTTAGGCGATTTCCGAGCGTCGGCCCGACTTAGCCGTTTTTTGCCCGTTCCGTCGTTTTGGCTGCCGCGCCCTGGTTTTTCCCCGTATTCCGACCGCCGCGCGCCTACCGACTATACTCCGCGTGTCGTTAGGCGATTTCGACGTCGGCCCGACTTAGCCGTTTTTGCCCGTCTACGTCGTTTTGGCTGCGGCGCTATGGTTTTTCACCGTATTTCGACCGCGTGCGCCCACGACTATACTTCACCGTGTCGTTAGACGTTTTCCGACGTCGGCCCGACTTAGCGGTTTTTTGCCCGTCGCAGTCGTTTTGGCTGCCAGCGCTATGGTTTTTCACCGTATTCCGACCGCGCAGCGCCCACCCAGACTATACTCCACCGTGTCGTTAGGCGATTTCCGGCGTCGGCCCGACTTAGCCGTTTTTGCCCGTACCGTCGTTTTGGCTGCAGCGCCATGGTTTTTCACCGTATTTCGACCGCCGCGCGCCCACCCGACTATACTCCACCGTGTCGTTAGACGGTTTCCGACGTCGGCCCGACTTAGCCGTTTTTGCCCGTACCGTCGTTTTGGCTGCCGCGCCATGGTTTTTCACCGTATTTCGACCGCCGCGCGCCCACGGACTATACTCCACCGTGTCGTTAGACGATTTCAGAACGTCGGCCCGACTTAGCCGTTTTTGCCCGTCTCGTCGTTTTGGCTGCCGCGCCATGGTTTTTCACCGTATCTCGACCGCCGCGCGCCCACCGAGCTATACTCCACCGTGTCGTTAGACGTTTTCAAACGTCGGCCCGACTTAGCCGTTTTTGCCCGTCACGTCGTTTTGGCTGCAGCGCCATGGTTTTTCACCGTATTCCGACCGCCGCGCGCCCACCGACTATACTCCACCGTGTCGTTAGGCGATTTCGACGTCGGCCCGACTTAGCCGTTTTTGCCCGTACCGTCGTTTTGGCTGCCGCGCTGTGGTTTTTCACCGTATTCCGACCGCGCGCGCCCACCAGACTATACTCCACCGTGTCGTTAGGCGATTTCAGACGTCGGCCCGACTTAGCCGTTTTCCCGTACCGTCGTTTTGGCTGCCGCGCCATGGTTTTTCACGGTATTTCGACCGCCGCGCGCCCACGCGACTATACTCCACCGTGTCGTTAGACGATTCCGACGTCGGCCCGACTTAGCCGTTTTTTGCCGTGCCGGTCGTTTTGGCTGCCCGCGCATGTGGTTTTTCACCGTATTTCAGAGCCGCGGCGCCCACCGACTATACTCCACGTGTCGTTAGACGATTTCGACGTCGGCCCGACTTAGCGTTTTGCCGTACCGTCGTTTTGGCTGCAGCGCATGGTTTTTCACGTATTCGACCGCCGTGCGCCCACCGACTATACTTCACGGTGTCGTTAGGCGTTTCAGACGTCGGCCCGACTTAGCCGTTTTTGCCCGTCAGTCGTTTTGGCTGCCGCGCGTGGTTTTCACCGTATCCGACCGCCGCGCGCCCGCAGACTATGCTCCAGTGTCGTTAGGCGATTTCAGACGTCGGCCCGACTTAGCCGTTTTTTGCCCGTCGCGTCGTTTTGGCTGCCGCGCCATGGTTTTTCACCGTATTTCGACCGCCGCAGCGCCCACCAGACTATACTTCACCGTGTCGTTAGACGATTTCAGACGTCGCCCGACTTAGCCGTTTTTGCCGTACCGTCGTTTTGGCTGCCAGCGCTGTGGTTTTTCACACGTATCTCGACCGCCGCGCGCCCACCCGACTATACTCCACCGTGTCGTTAGACGATTTTCAGACGTCGGCCCGACTTAGCCGTTTTAGCCCGTACCGTCGTTTTGGCTGCCGCGCCATGGTTTTTCACCGTATTTCGACCGCCGCGCGCCCACCCGACTATACTCCACCGGTGTCGTTAGACGATTTCCGACGTCGGCCCGACTTAGCCGTTTTTAGCCCGTACGTCGTTTTGGCTGCCGCGCCATGGTTTTTCACCGTATCTCGACCGCCGCGCGCCCACCAGACTATAGTTCACCGTGTCGTTTGACGTTCTTTCAACGTATCCACGACCGCCTCGCGCCAT
>NC_061509.1:283500231-283505212 GCF_022539505.1 Lolium rigidum
CGTTCTTGGAAGGCAACGGCGCTTGTTCCCCGCCAATAGACGGGGAACGTGCGCTCTCTGTTCGGGTCACGCCCCGCGGCGACGTAACGTTAAGCGGGACGTTCTCCGAAGGCAACGGCGCTTGTTCCCCGCCAATAGGCGGGGAACGTGCGCTCTGCGTCGGGTCACGCCCCGCGGCATCGTAGCGTTAACCGGGACGTTCTCGGAAGGCAACGGCGCTTGTTCCCCGCCAATAGGCGGGAGCGTGCGCTCTCTGTTCGGGTCACGCCCCGCGGCAGCGTAGCGTTAAGCGGGACGTTCTCGGAAGGCAACGGCGCTTGTTCCCCGCCAATAGGCGGGGAACGTGCGCTTTCTCGGTCGCGGTCACGCCCGCGGCAACGATAAGCGTTGCCGTGGAGCGGGCGTAGTCGGCTGTGGGAATAACCCCGGCGCCAACAGGGAGGGATGCCACCCCCAATATACAGGGGAACTTAGCCCCCACAGGACCCCTGCCCGTCGGCTTGTGAAGGAGCCCTACACTGTTGTCGCGGCAGAGAAAATGGCCATTTCTCTGCCGCGGCAGCGATTTTCTGCCAGGCTTAGCCGTTTTAGCGGTACCGTGGTTTTGGCTGCCGCGCCATGGGTTTTCACCGTATCTCGACCGCCGCGCGCCCACCCGACTATCGTTAGACGTTTTCCGACGTCGGCCCGACTCAGCCGGTTTTTGCCGTCTGACCGTCGTTTTGGGCTGCCGCGTCATGGTTTTTCACCGTATCCAGGCCGCGCGCGCCCACCCGAGCTATACTCCACCGTGTCGTTAGGCGATTTCCGAGCGTCGGCCCGAGTTAGCCGTTTTTAGCCCGTGCCGTCGTTTTGGCTGCCGCGCCATGGTTTTTCACGTATTTCGACCGCCGCGGCGCCCACCGACTATACTCCACCGTGTCGTTAGAGCGATTTCCGGCGTCGGCCCGACTTAGCCGTTTTTAGCCCGTACCGTCGTTTTGGCTGCCGCGCCATGGTTTTTCACCGTATTCCGACCGCCGCAGCGCCCACCCGACTATACTCCACGGTGTCGTTAGACGTTTTCGAACGTCGGCCCGACTTAGCCGTTTTTAGCCCGTCCCGTCGTTTTGGCTGCCGCGCATGGTTTTTCACCGTATTTCGACCGCCGCGCGCCCACCGGACTATACTCCACCGTGTCGTTAGGCGATTTCACGACGTCGGCCCGACTTAGCCGTTTTTAGCCCGTGCCGTCGTTTTGGCTGCGCAGCGCCATGGTTTTCCACAGTATTTCGACCGCCTGCAGCGCCCACCGACTATACTCCACCGTGTCGTTAGGCGATTTCAGACGTCGGCCCGACTTAGCCGTTTAGCCGTCACCGTCGTTTTGGCTGCCGCGCCAGTGGTTTTTCACCGTATTTCGACCGCCGCGCGCCCACCCGACTATACTCCACCGTGTCGTTAGACGATTTCCAGACGTCGGCCCGACTTAGCCGTTTTTAGCCCGTGCCGTCGTTTTGGCTGCCGCACATGGTTTTTCACCGTATTTCGACCGCGCCGCGCCCACCCGACTATACTCCACCGTGTCGTTAGAGCGATTTCAGACGTCGGCCCGACTTAGCCGTTTTTAGCCCGTACCGTCGTTTTGGCTGCAGCGCTATGGTTTTTCACCGTATTCCGACGCCGCAGCGCCCACCGACTATACTCCACCGTGTCGTTAGGCGATTTCCGACGTCGGCCCGACTTAGCGTTTTTAGCCCGTACCGTCGTTTTGGCTGCCGCAGCATGGTTTTTCACCGTATTCGACCGCCGCGCGCCCACCGACTATACTCCACCGTGTCGTTAGACGATTTCCGGCGTCGGCCCGACTTAGCCGTTTTAGCCCGTCTGCGTCGTTTTGGCTGCAGCGCCATGGTTTTTCACCGTATTTCGACCGCCGCGCGCCCACCGACTATACTTCACCGTGTCGTTAGGCGATTTCCGACGTCGGCCCGACTTAGCCGTTTTAGCCCGTACCGTCGTTTTGGCTGCCGCGCCATGGTTTTTCACCGTATCCGACCGCCGCGCGCCCACCGACATACTCCACCGTGTCGTTAGACGTTTCGACGTCGGCCCGACTTAGCGTTTTTAGCCGTACCGTCGTTTGGCTGCGCGCCATGGTTTTTCACCGTATTTCGACCGCCGCGCGCCCACCAGACTATACTTCACGTGTCGTTAGGCGTTTCCGACGTCGGCCCGACTTAGCCGTTTTGCCCGTGCGTCGTTTTGGCTGCCGCGCTGTGGTTTTTCACCGTATTCAGGCCGCGCGCGCGCCACCCGACTATACTCCACGGTGTCGTTAGGCGATTTCCGGCGTCGGCCCGACTTAGCGTTTTAGCCCGTACCGTCGTTTTGGCTGCCGCGTCATGGTTTTTCACCGTATTTCGGCCGCCGCGCGCCACCCCGACTATACTTCGCGTGTCGTTAGGCGATTTCAGACGTCGGCCCGACTTAGCCGTTTTTGCCGTACTGCGTCGTTTTGGCTGCCGCGCCATGTGGTTTTTCACCGTATCTCGACCGCGCTAGCGCCCACCCGACTATACTCCACGGTGTCGTTAGACGATTTCCGACGTCGGCCCGACTTAGCCGTTTTAGCCCGTCTGATCGTTTTGGCTGCGGCGCATGTGGTTTTTCACCGTATTTCGACCGCCGCGCGCCCACCCGACTATACTCCACCGGGTCGTTAGGCGATTTCCGACGTCGGCCCGACTTAGCCGTTTTTAGCCGTCGCCGTCGTTTTGGCTGCAGCGTCATGGTTTTTCACCGTATTTCGACCGTCGTGCGCCCACCGGACTATACTCCACCGTGTCGTTAGACGATTTCCGACGTCGGCCCGACTTAGCCGTTTTTGCCCGTACCGTCGTTTTGGCTGCCGCGCCATGGTTTTTCACCGTATTTACGACCGCCGTGCGCCCACCGCAACTATACTCCACCGTGTCGTTAGACGATTTCAGACGTCGGCCCGACTTAGCCGTTTTAGCCCGTACTCGTCGTTTTGGCTGCCGGCGCTGTGGTTTTCACCGTATTTCGACCGCCGCGCGCCCACCAGACTATACTCCACCGTGTCGTTAGGCGTTTCCGACGTCGGCCCGACTTAGCCGTTTTTGCCCGTCTGCGTCGTTTTGGCTGCGCGCATGTGGTTTTTCACCGTATTTCGACCGCCGCGCGCCCACCGACTATACTCCACCGTGTCGTTAGACGATTTCCGACGTCGGCCCGACTTAGCCGTTTTGCCCGTCTGCAGTCGTTTTGGCTGCCGCGCTATGGTTTTCACGCGTATTTCGACCGCGCGCGCCCACCAGACTATACTCCACGGTGTCGTTAGACGATTTCCGGCGTCGGCCCGACTTAGCCGTTTTTAGCCCGTCCCGTCGTTTTGGCTGCCGCGCCTGTGGTTTTTCACCGTATTTCGACCGCCAGCGCGCCCACCCGACTATACTCCACCGGTGTCGTTAGAGCGATTTCAGAACGTCGGCCCGACTTAGCCGTTTTTGCCCGTACCGTCGTTTTGGCTGCCGCGCCGTGGTTTTTCACCGTATTTCGGCCGCCGCGCGCCCACCGGACTATACTCCACGCGTGTCGTTAGGCGATTTCGACGTCGGCCCGACTTAGCCGTTTTTGCCCGTACCGTCGTTTTGGCTGCCGCGCCATGGTTTTTCACCGTATTTCGGCCGCTGCAGCGCGCACCGAGCTATACTCCACCGGTGTCGTTAGACGATTTCCGACGTCGGCCCGACTTAGCCGTTTTTAGCCCGTCCGGTCGTTTTGGCTGCCGCGCCATGGTTTTTCACCGTATTTCGACCGCCGCGCGCCCACCAGACTATACTCCACCGTGTCGTTAGACGATTTCCGACGTCGGCCCGACTTAGCCGTTTTTGCCCGTACCGTCGTTTTGGCTGCCGCGCCATGGTTTTTCACCGTATTCAGGCCGCCGCGCGCCACCCGACTATACTCCACCGTGTCGTTAGGCGATTTCCGACGTCGGCCCGACTTAGCCGTTTTTAGCCCGTCTCGTCGTTTTGGCTGCCGCGCCATGGTTTTTCACAGTATTTCGACCGCCGCGCGCCCACCCGACTATACTTCACGTGTCGTTAGACGTTTTCGGCGTCGGCCCGACTTAACCGTTTTTAGCCCGTCCCGTCGTTTTGGCTGCCGCGCTATGGTTTTTCACCGTATCTCGGCCAGCCGTGCGCCACCGAGCTATACTCCACCGTGTCGTTAGAGCGATTTAAAGCGTCGGCCCGGACTTAGCCGTTTTGCCCGTCACGTCGTTTTGGCTGCGGCATCGTGGTTTTTCACCGTATTCGACCGCCGTAGCGCCCACCGACTATACTCCAGGTAATGGTTAGGCGATTTCAAGCGTCGGCCCGACTTAGCAGTTTTAGCCCGTCTGCGTCGTTTTAGGCTGCACGCCATGGTTTTTCACCGTATTCGACCGCGCAGCGCCCACGAACTATACTCCAGCGTGTCGTTAGTCGATTTCCGACGTCGGCCCGACTTAGCCGTTTTTGCCGTCACCGTCGTTTTGGCTGCGGCGCCATGGTTTTCACCGTATTCCGACCGCCTGTAGCGCCACGGACTATACTCCACCGTGTCGTTAGCCGTTTTCCGACGTCGGCCCGACTTAGCCGTTTTTAGCCGATACACGTCGTTTTGGCTGCCGGCGCCATGGTTTTTCACCGTATTTCGACCGCCGTAGCGCCCACCGGAGCTATACTCCACGGTGTCGTTAGGCGATTTTCGGCGTCGGCCCGACTTAGCCGTTTTTGCCCGTACTGTCGTTTTGGCTGCGGCGCCATGGTTTTTCACCGTATTTCGACCGCCGCTGCGCCACCCGACTATACTCCACGTGTCGTTAGGCGATTTCCGGCTGTCGGCCCGACTTAGCCGTTTTTGCCGTCTGCGTCGTTTTGGCTGCAGCGCCATGGTTTTTCACCGTATTTCGGCCGCCCGCGCGCCCACC
>NC_061509.1:283505312-283658788 GCF_022539505.1 Lolium rigidum
TTTTAGGCATAGATGCAGTTGGATGGGGGTCTATGTACTTTGTCGTAGTGCCCAATTAAATCTCACTATATTTATCATATCATGTATATGCATTGTTATGCCCTTTTCTATTTGTCAATTGCCCGACTGTAATTTGTTCACCCAACATGCTTTTATCTTATGGGAGAGACACCTCTAGTGAGCTGTGGACCCCGGTCCTATTCTTTACATCGCATACAATCTACTGCAATACTTGTTTTACTGTTTTCTTGCAAACAATCATCTTCCACACAATATGGTTAATCCTTTGTTACAGCAAGCCGGTGAGATTGACAACCTCACTATTTCGTTGGGGCAAAGTACTTTGGTTGTGTTGTGCAGGTTCCACGTTGGCGCCGGAATCCCTGGTGTTGCGCCGCATCACATTTCGCCACCATCAACCTTCAACGTGCCTCTTGGCTCCTCCTGGTTCGATTAAACCTTGGTTTTTTTCTGAGGGAAAACTTGCTACTGTGCGCATCATACCTTCCTCTTGGGGTTCCCAACGAACGTGTGAGTTACACGCCATCAAGCTTCTCTTCGGCTTCTCGAAGAACATCTGGTCCAAAGACTTGGCTTTCTCCGACTTCCGACCAGTTCAGAGGGGTACGGCATTTCCTTCCGTACAGGGCTTCAAAGGGGGCCATATGTAAGCTGGCTTGATAGCTGTTGTTGTATGAGAATTCTGCATAAGGTAGGCAGTCTTCCCATTTGGATCCATATTCTAGCACACAGGCTCGCAACATATCTTCCAGTATCTGGTTGACTCTCTTGGTCTATCCGTCGGTCTGAGGGTGATAGGCGGTGCTGAAATTCAGACGGGTTCCTAGTCCTTCATGCACCTTTTGCCAGAATCTTGAGGTGAACTGTGATCCTCTATCTGACACAATTGACTTCGAGGTACCGTGCAGGGCGACTATTCTGGAGATGTATAACTCAGCTAGTTTTGGGCCTTGGTATGTGGTCTTGACAGGGATGAAATGTGCAACTTTGGTTAACCTATCGATGACTACCCAAATGGAGTCATTTCCTCTGCTAGATTTGGGCAATCCTGTGATAAAGTCCATACCGACAGAATCCCATTTCCACTTAGGAATATGTAAAGGTTGCAACAGTCCTGCGGGTCGTTGGTGTTCTGCCTTGACTCGTTGACAGATATCACACTTGGCGATGTAGCTTCCTATCTCTCGCTTCATTCTGTGCCACCAAAATTGTTCCTTCAGGCTTGGTACATCTTGGTTCCTCCGGGGTGAATGGAATATAGGGTGTCGTGAGCTTCCTTCAGAATGACTTGCTTCAACTCTGAATCTGACGGTACACACAGATGTCCGTTGTACCAAAGTACTCCTTCTTCATCTACGGTGAACCCTGGTGCCTTTCCTACAGCTACCTGACTCTTGATTCCGTCAATGCTGGCATTTCTCTTTTGGGTTTCCTTGATCTGTCCAATCAAAGTAGGCTGCAGCTCTATGCTGGCTAGGTATCCTTCACTAACTAGCTCCAGTCTAAACTGTTCAAACTCTTGGTATAGGCTAGGCTGTTCTTCTGCTATCATGGAGTTTAACTGACACGGCAGTCTACTCAGGGCATCCGCTACCACATTGGCCTTGCCGGGGTGATAGTGGATTCCCATATCATAATCCTTGATTAACTCTAACCATCTTCTCTGCCTCATATTCAGTTCCTTCTGTGTGAAGATATACTTCAGGCTCTTGTGATCAGAATAGATCTCGCATCGGTTACCCATGATCGAGGTAATGACGCCAAACCTTCAGGGCTAATACTACAGCTGCAAGCTCGAGGTCATGGGTTGGATAATTCTGTTCATGCTGCTTCAGTTGCTGGGATAGATATGATATCACTTTGCCTTCTTGCATCAACACACATCCGAGACCAATCTTAGATGCATCACAATAGACATCAAATGGCTTGGTGATATTCGGCATAATCAATATTGGGGCTGTGGTTAATCTGCTCTTGAGCTGTTGGAAACTTTCTTCACATTTATCAGTCCATTCAAACTTCTTGTCCTTCTTTAACAGTTGAGTCATGGGTCGGGCTATGCTGGAAAATCCTTCAACGAATCGGCGGTAATATCCCGCTAATCCAAGAAATGTGCGGACCTCGGTCTGAGTGGTTGGGGCTTTCCATTCTGTGACGGTCTTGATCTTGGCGGGATCTACGGCAATTCCTCCTGCAGACAAGATATGTCCCAGGAATCCTACCTCCTTCAACCAAAACTCGCACTTGCTGAACTTGGCATACAACTTGTGTTGCCTAAGGGTTTCTAGGATAACTTCCAGGTGTTGCTCATATTCTTCTTCGGTTTTGGAGTAGATAAGGATATCGTCGATGAAGACAACGACAAATTTATCCAAAAAGTTCATGAAGATCTTATTCATGAGGTTCATGAAATAAGAGGGGGCATTGGTTAATCCAAATGACATGACATTGTACTCATACAGTCCATATCTGGTGGTGAAAGCAGTCTTTGGGATATCCGTTGCACGGATCTTCAGCTGATGGTAACCAGTCCTAAGGTCAATCTTGGAGAATACTGTGGCACCGGCCAACTGGTCAAACATGTCTTCTGTCTTTGGGAAGGGGTATTTGTTTTTGATGGTGACATCGTTAAGTTTACGATAATCCGTACATAACCGATTGGCACCATCCTTCTTATCCACAAATAAAACTGGTGATCTCCAAGGCGACGCACTTGGTCGAATCAGACCTTTGAACAACATATCATCCAGTTGCTTCTTCAGCTCCACTAATTCTGCCGGGTTCATGCTATAGGCTCTCTGGGCTATGGGTCCTGTTCCAGGAATTAACTCGATGATAAACTCGATATCCCGATCTGGGGGCATACCGGGTAGATCATATGGAAACACATCAGGGTATCGACAGACGACCCTGATCTGATCCAAAGTTGGTTTGGCTACACTTTGGTTGCAGGTGAAATTTCTGGGCAGTTTCTCAGACACATGTTCTATTTTTATTCCGGTGCTACTAGTCATGGTGATGGCCTTCTTGGCGCAGTCTATCAATCCATGATGTTTCGCCATCCAATCCATACCCAGTACTACTTCCAATCCTTTTGTTCCCAGAACAATCAAGTTTGCATAAAAATCTATTTCATGAATTCTGATGGGTACATCTTTGCAAAATTTTCTAGCTTTAGTTGTTGATCCAGGTATTTGAACTATCATGACATGTTTCAAGCTGATTGGTTGAATCTTACTAGTGCACACAAAATCTTCTGTAACAAATGAATGCGATGCTCCTGAATCAAACAACACTCTTGCTGGTATTGAGTTAACAGAGAACATACCCAACACCACATCTGGGGCTTCTTGGGCTTCCTCGGCGTTCATGTGGTAGAGGCGACCTCCACGGTTGTTCGGGTTGTTGGGGGCGAACTTCTTGCCGGTGGAGACACGTCGTTGCTGCTGAGCAGGTGCAGCGGTGTTGCCGGCGAGCTTGGCCAGCCTTTTGGGGCACTCATTAGAGTAGTGTCCCACAACTCCAGATTCATAGCAGGTGATTGTGGCCTTGTCCTTGGTTGCAACGGGGATGGCGTTGCTTCCTGTCCTTGGTGCAGTGCTGGTGTTGTTGTTGTTGTTGTTGGGGGCTCTCGGTGGAGCGCGGTTGAAATTATTGTTGTGGTGCACATATGAGTTACTGTTGTTGTGGTGGGGGCCTCCTGGCCTTGGGTTTCCTCCACTCCGGTTCTGAAAACCGGGGCGCGACATCTGGTTCTGGGGCTTGTTGTTTCTGGGGGCAAAACCACCGCTTGAGCTAGGGCGATACCGTGGGGTATTGCTGGGCCCGCTTTGATGCATCATGCGGCGCTTTCGGTTCTCATTTGCTTGGTGCAGTTTGCCTTCCATCTGGATGGCAGAATCCACTAGGGCTTCAAGGTCGGCAAAGGGGATGTTGACTAGTACTGTTTGCATCTCGTCGTGCAGATCGTTCAGGAATCTCTCCTTCCTTTTCTCAGTGGTGTCAGTTTCATCGGGGGCGTACCTTGACAGGGTGAGGAACCTGTCGTGGTATTCTACCACCGACATCCATCCTTGCTTCAGTTCACGGAATTCATCCCTCATCTTCTTGATCAAACCTGGTGGTACATGATACTTGCTGAACTTGAGCTTGAAGTCAGCCCAAGTCATCATCTGTCCCACGTTCATGGCACGGGTGCTGGTCCACCAAGCTCTGGCTGGTCCTGCGAGATAGTGCGTAGCAAACAGCACCTTCTCATTCTCATCAACTCCAGCTACTTCCAAGTTATTCTCCATGGTTTGCAGCCAATCATCTGCATCTAGCGGCTCTTCAGTCTTGCTGAAAACAGGTGGGTTGGTGTTTTGGAAATTCTTGAGTTTGCACCCTGGGTGATCATGATTCCCATGGCCATGCTGGTTGTTGGCTAATTGTTGCAGTGCTGCTATGCTGGCTTGACGTTCAGCTCACGTCGGTCTCCACTGTCCGCCATCGGGGTGCTGCAGCAGTTGCATCATAGCATCCGGGTTCGCGTTACGATGCGGACGAGCCATCTGAACAGGTAGATAGATCATGAGACGAGAGGGAATTTTCTATGGCTTGTTTTGAGTAGCTTTTAAAACTTAAAACTTGAAGTCTTTTGATGATGCACATAACACACAAACATTCATTCATAACAAACAACACACATTACAAGCTAATACACTAAGGGTTTTAAGAACCCTTCTTCTCCAAGCTACGGTACATGGGGCGGGATACAACTCACACCTACATAAGTGAAACTAGTGCAACTACTCCTCATCATCTTCATCCACATCAATGGTAATGATCCCATCCTCTCCAGACTCCAGAAACTCATAGTCCTCCTCATCAGTGAACTCATCCTCCTCAAAGTCGTCGTCGTCACTCAGGAAGTCCTCGCCTCCCTGGATGTCCTCTCCATCCTCCTCCAGCTCCTGCAGCTGGTCCTGCTGGGCCTTCACAGTGGCCTCCAAAGTGAGTATTGATACGTCTCCAACGTATCGATAATTTCTTATGTTCCATGCTACTTTATTGATGATACCTACATGTTTTATGCACATTATATGTCATATTTATGCATTTTCTGGAACTAACCTATTAACAAGATGCCGAAGAGCCGATTCTCTGTTTTCTGCTGTTTTTGGTTTCAGAAATCCTAGTAAAGAAATATTCTCGGAATTGGACGAAACTTTCGCCCAGGGTCCTATTTTTGCACGAAGCTTCCAGAAGACCGAAGACCTAACGAAGTGGGGCCACGAGGAGGCCAGGGGGTGGCCGGCGCGGCCCAGGCCCTGGCCGCGCCGACCTATCCCCTGGGCCCCTCGTGTGGCCCCTCGCGTTGACCCTCCGCCTACTTAAAGCTTCCGTCGCGAAAACCCCGCATCGAGAGCCACGATACGGAAAACCTTACGGAGACGCCGCCGCCGCGAATCCCATCTCGGGGGATTCGGAGATCGCCTCCGGCACCCTGCCGGAGAGGGGATTCATCTCCCGGAGGACTCTACACCGCCATGGTCGCCTCCGGAGTGATGAGTGAGTAGTTCACCCCTGGACCATGGGTCCATAGCAGTAGCTAGATGGTCGTCTTCTCCTTGTTGTGCTTCATTGTTAGATCTTGTGAGCTGCCTAACATGATCAAGATCATCTATATGTAATTCTATATGTTGTGTTTGTCGGGATCCGATGGATAGTGAGTACTATGATTATGGTGATTATCAATCTATTGTTCATGTGTTGTTTATGATCTTGCATGCTCTCCGTTACTAGTAGAGGCTCTGGCCAAGTTTTTACTCTTAACTCCAAGAGGGAGTATTTATGCTCGATAGTGGGTTCATGCCTGCATTTACACCGGGGACAGTGACAGAAAGTTCTAAGGTTGTGTTGTGCTGTTGCCACTAGGGATAAAACATTGATGCTATGTCTAAGGATGTAGTTGTTGATTACATTACGCACCATACTTAATGCAATTGTATGTTGCTTTGCAACTTAATACTGGAGGGGGTTCGGACGATAACCTGAAGGTGGACTTTTTAGGCATAGATGCAGTTGGATGGCGGTCTATGTACTTTGTCGTAATGCCCAATTAAATCTCACTATATTTACCATGTCATGTATATGCATTGTTATGCCTTTCTCTATTTGTCAATTTCCCGACTGTAATTTGTTCACCCAACATGCTTTTATCTTATGGGAGAGACACCTCTAGTGAACTGTGGACCCCGGTCCTATTCTTTACATAGCATACAATCTACTTGTTTTATTGTTTTCTTTGCAAACATCTTCCACTCGATACGTTTAATCCTTTGTTACAGCAAGCCGGTGAGATTGACAACCTCACTGTTTCGTTGGGGCAAAGTACTTTGGTTGTGTTGTGCGGGTTCCTAGTTGGCGCCGGAATCCCTGGTGTTGCGCCGCATCACATTTCGCGACCATCAACCTTCAACGTGCTTCTTGGCTCCTACTGGTTCGATTAAACCTTGGTTTCTTTCCGAGGGAAAACTTGCTACCGTGCGCATCATACCTTCCTCTTGGGGTTTCCCAACGAACGTGTGAGTTACAAGCCATCAAGCATAATTTTTCGGCGCCGTTGCCGGGGAGATCAAGACACGCTGCAAGGGGAGTCTCCACTTCTCAATCTCTTTACTTTGTTTTTGTCTTGCTTTATTTTATTTACTACTTTGTTTGCTGCACTAAATCAAAACACAAAAAAATTAGTTGCTAGATTTACTTTATTTATTGTCTTGCTCTCTATATCAAAAACACAAAAAAATTAGTTACCTGTCTTTACTTTATTTGTCTAGTTTACTTTTTGCTTCTTGCATCATGTTTCCTTTTAATTTCACCACAAAAGACATACCGGTAGGACGTGGGTCCATAGTTGGGAGAAATAATATAGAAGAATTTTTCAATCATGTTAGTATCATCGAAGATTTTGAAGATAGACACTTGGTAGAACTTGCACCTACCTATGAAATTGCTGCTGTCTGCTTTAGTTCGCATGTTGGAAACTAAATTTGTTAATCTCAATCCTATAATCCAACACATGTTTCTTACACTTGGAGATATGGAAGAAGGGGAAAAGAAAGATTTTGTTTTAGAAACCCTTCTTAGAGAATTTGGTGGTCTAGCAAGAGAGGCTAGAAAGGTTTTTGCTAAGTTTAATATGCTAGGTTCTCATACCAATTTTATTGGTCTCCTTGAAAAAATGGACATGGATAGAATAATGTACACTAATAACATTAATGATGGTGGGGAAATCAAAGCACCAATACCATGTAAACTCCTAGCTATGAATGATGCATTAGAAAATAACTATGCTTGGCTTGTTCCTGAAAATTTGTTCGATGAGAGTAGCAAGCCTAAGACTAATGAAAAGGGAGACGCTAAAACTTATATATCAAATATACTATGCTTGGTTGAGAAAACTCCCAACACCCCTGGTAATGATGTTGATGCTTCTACTCTTGATGTTACTTGATTTGCACTTTCTGCGCCTAGCTGAAAGGCGTTAAAAAAAAGCGCTTATGGGAGACAACCCATGTTTTTACCTACAGCAATTTTTTGTTTTGTTGAGTCTTGGAAGTTGTTTACTACTGTAGCAACCTCTCCTTATCATGTTTTTGTGCCAAGTAAAGTTTCTATGTCAAAGTTGATGTTATATTTGGGATTACTGCGCAGAAACAGCATTGCTGTCTGTCACGAATCTGGGCACAGTCCTCTGTAGAAAATTCGAAAAAATCTGCCAATTTACGAGCGTGATCCTCAGATATGTACGCAACTTTCATTAGTTTTGAGTTTTTCCATTTGAGCAAGTCTAGTGCCATCTTAAAATTCGTCTTTACGGACTGTTCTGTTTTTGACAGATTCTGCCTTTTATTTCGCATTGCCTTTTTTGCTATGTTGGATTTATTTCTTTGATCCACTAATGTCCAGTAGCATTATGCAATGTCCAGAAGTGAAAATAATGATTGTGTCACCTCTTAATGAGTGAATTATTAATCATGCACTAACCCTCTAATGAGTTTGCTTGAAGTTTGGTGTGAAGGAAGTTTTCAAGGGTCAAGAGAGGAGAATGATATACTATGATCAAGAGGAGTGAAAGCTCTAAGCTTGGGGATGCCCCGTGGTTCACCCCTGCATATTTTAAGAAGACTCAAGCGTCTAAGCTTGGGGATGCCCAAGGCATCCCCTTCTTCATCGACAACATCATCGGGTTCCTCCCCTGAAACTATATTTTTATTCAATCACATCTTGTATTCTTTGCTTGGAGCGTCGGTTTGTTTTCGTTTTTGTTTTTGTTTGAATAAGATGGATCCTAGCATTCACTTTGTGGGAGAGAGACACGCTCCGCTGTTGCATATGGACACATGTGTCCTTAGGCTTTACTCATAATGTTCAAGGCGAAGTTTCTTCTTCGTTAAATTGTTATATGGTTGGAATTGGAAAATGCTACATGTAGTAATTCTAAAATGTCTTGGATAATGTGATACTTGGTAATTGTTGTGCTCATGATTAAGCTCTTGCATCATATGCTTTGCACCCATTAATGAAGAAATACATAGAGCTTGCTAAAATTTGATTTGCATATTTGGTTTCTCTAAGGTCTAGATAATATCTAGTATTGAGTTTTGAACAACAAGGAAGACGAGTGTAGAGTCTTATAATGTTTACAATATGTCTTTTATGTGAGTTTTGCTGCACTTGTTCATCCTTGAGTTTGCTTCAAATAACCTTGCTAGCCTAAACCTTGTATCGAGAGGGAATACTTCTCATGCATCCAAAATCCTTGAGCCAACTACTATGCCATTTGTGTCCACCATACCTACCTACTACATGGTATTTCTCCGCCATTCCAAAGTAAATTGCTTGAGTGCTACCTTTAAAATTCCATCATTCACCTTTGCAATATATAGCTCATGGGACAAAATAGCCTTAAAAACTATCGTAGTATTGAATATGTACTTATGCACTTTATATTTTATTAAGTTGCTTGTTGTGCGATAACCATGCTTCAGGGGAACGCCATCAACTATTGTTGAATATCATGTGAGTTGCTATGCATGTCCGTCTTGTCCGAAGGATCTATCATTTTAGTGGTTGGAGCATGCAAAATTGTTAGAGAAGAACATTGGGCCGCTAACTAAAGCCATGAACCATGGTGGAAGTTTCAGTTTTGGACATATATCCTCAATCTCATATGAGAATAATAACTTTGCTACATGCTTATGCATTTAAGAGGAGTCCATTATCTCGTTGTCCATGTTGTCCCGGTATGGATGTCTAAGTTGAGAATAATCAAAAGCGAGAAATCCGAAATGCGAGCTTTCTCCTTAGACCTTTGTACGAGGCGGCATGGAGGTACCCCTTTGTGACACTTGGTTGAAACATGGCATGCGAAGATCCGGTAGTCCAAGTTAAGTAGGACGAGGTGCGGGCACTATTAGTATACTATGCATGAGGCTTGCAACTTGTAAGATATAATTTACATAACTCATATGCTTTATTACTACCGTTGACAAAATTGTTTCATGTTTTCAAAATAAAAGCTCTAGCACAAATATAGCAATCGATGCTTTCCTTTTGAAGGACCATTCTTTTACTTTTATTGTTGAGTCAGTTTACCTATCTCCTTCCACCTTAAGAAGCAAACACTTGTGTGAACTGTGCATTGATTCCTACATACTTGCATATTGCACTTGTTATATTACTTTATGTTGACAATATCCATGAGATATACATGTTACAAGTTGAAAGCAACCGCTGAAACTTAATCTTCCTATGTGTTGCTTCAACACCTTTACTTTGATTTATTGCTTTATGAGTTAACTCTTATGCAAGACTTATTGATGCTTGTCTTGAAGTACTATTCATGAAAAGTCTTTGTCATATGATTCACTTGTTTACTCATGTCATTACCTTTGCTTTGATCGCTGCATTCATTACATATGTTTACAAATAGTATGATCAAGATTATGAAGGCATGTCACTTCGAAATTATCTTTGTTATCGTTTTACCTCGCTCGGGACGAGCAGTAACTAAGCTTGGGGATGCTGATACGTCTCCAACGTATCGATAATTTCTTATGTTCCATGCTACTTTATTGATGATACCTACATGTTTTATGCACATTATATGTCATATTTATGCATTTTCCGGAACTAACCTATTAACAAGATGCCGAAGAGCCGATTCTGTTTTCTGCTGTTTTTGGTTTCGAAATCCTAGTAAAGAAATATTCTCGGAATTGGACGAAACTTTCGCCCGGGGTCCTATTTTTGCACGAAGCTTCCGGAAGACCGAAGACCTAACGAAGTGGGGCCACGAGGAGGCCAGGGGGTGGCCGGCGCGGCCCGGGCCCCGGCCGCGCCGACCTATCCCCCGGGCCCCTCGTGTGGCCCCTCGCGTTGACCCTCCGCCTACTTAAAGCTTCCGTCGCGAAAACCCCAGTACCGAGAGCCACGATACGGAAAACCTTACAGAGACGCCGCCGCCGCGAATCCCATCTCGGGGGATTCTGGAGATCGCCTCCGGCACCCCGCCGGAGAGGGGATTCATCTCCCGGAGGACTCTACACCGCCATGGTCGCCTCCGGAGTGATGAGTGAGTAGTTCACCCCTGGACCATGGGTCCATAGCAGTAGCTAGATGGTCGTCTTCTCCTTGTTGTGCTTCATTGTTAGATCTTGTGAGCTGCCTAACATGATCAAGATCATCTATATGTAATTCTATATGTTGTGTTTGTCGGGATCCGATGGATAGTGAGTACTATGATTATGGTGATTATCAATCTATTGTTCATGTGTTGTTTATGATCTTGCATGCTCTCCGTTACTAGTAGAGGCTCTGGCCAAGTTTTTACTCTTAACTCCAAGAGGGAGTATTTATGCTCGATAGTGGGTTCATGCCCGCATTTACACCGGGACGAGTGACGTGAAAGTTCTAAGGTTGTGTTGTGCTGTTGCCACTAGGGATAAAACATTGATGCTATGTCTAAGGATGTAGTTGTTGATTACATTACGCACCATACTTAATGCAATTGTCCGTTGCTTTGCAACTTAATACTGGAGGGGGTTCGGACGATAACCTCGAAGGTGGACTTTTTAGGCATAGATGCGGTTGGATGGCGGTCTATGTACTTTGTCGTAATGCCCAATTAAATCTCACTATATTTACCATGTCATGTATATGCATTGTTATGCCTTTCTCTATTTGTCAATTGCCCGACCGTAATTTGTTCACCCAACATGCTTTTATCTTATGGGAGAGACACCTCTAGTGAACTGTGGACCCCGGTCCTATTCTTTACATAGCATACAATCTACTTGTTTTACTGTTTTCTTTGCAAACATCTTCCACTCGATACGTTTAATCCTTTGTTACAGCAAGCCGGTGAGATTGACAACCTCACTCGTTTCGTTGGGGCAAAGTACTTTGGTTGTGTTGTGCAGGTTCCTAGTTGGCGCCGGAATCCCTGGTGTTGCGCCGCATCACATTTCGCGACCATCAACCTTCAACGTGCTTCTTGGCTCCTACTGGTTCGATTAAACCTTGGTTTCTTTCTGAGGGAAAACTTGCTACTGTGCGCATCATACCTTCCTCTTGGGGTTTCCCAACGAACGTGTGAGTTACACGCCATCAAGCATCTTTGCGCGGAGGCGCGCAATGGTAGCATCCTTCTTGGCGCGCTGCAGGCCGAGTGACTTGCGGTCGTGGGCGAGCAGCTTGATGGCGTCGTCATGGTGAGCCAAGGCCATGTGAGTCTGGTTGGCGTAGACACGCGCATTGTCCAGCTCCTTCTGGGTCTCATGAAGCATGTAGTCCAAATGCTGCACATGATGCATGAGCACCGGGTGTGAAGAGAGTGCCATGGGCTCTCCAATGGTGTCATGCCTCGCAAAGTGAGCGAAGCGAGTACCCTGGAGTGCGGCGATGTTCTGGCCGCACACACGAGCAAGTGCCTCCTGAAGGGCACGAGCAAGTCCGTCCATCCAGTTGTTCTCCCTGAGGGAGAAGAGGATCCTCTCAGAAGTTGGAGGCTCCATCTTGCCCCTCAAGTCAGCGGTGATCACCCACTGGAGTTCACCTCCGGGCTGGTCGTTGACCTGCACTCCGTGAAACTCAGGGTGTGGGCGTCCGAGCTCCTCAGACACCATGTCCAAGTCCCGCTCGAAAACCAGACCTCCACCATTGCCCAACTGGTAAAACTTGGGGTAGGCTCCCTCCATCTGAAAGTGAAATGGATAAGTAAGTTAGAGATGAACAAGTGTGGCAAAATTTTAGGTAGATTTACAAGGTAGAGCATGACTTAGTATTTTGGAAAAAGTCTCAAAGAGAAGAAGTGAATAAAGTTTTCAGAAATATCCACTTCATTGTATGTGAAACTAAATTTTTCAGAACGTCCATTCTAAACTAGGGTCTCCTAAGGTCAAACAATGGCTCTGATACCAACTTGTCAACACCCGGGTTTTTAAGTCTGGATGCCTATTATGTCATACATCGCAATCCCAGGAATATTGTTGTTGCGAGGCATAATAGTTAAGTATCACAGTCATCATTCATTACAAACCATAATGTCTTACAACTTGGAATCACATGATCCATATTACACGAATAGTTGATCTATTGATCAACGAACAAATACAAGTTCATAGCGGAAGCGTAAGGATAAAAGGACTCTCTAGTCCACAGGCCAACGCTTGACGTTAGCAGACTCCTAGTTGTTGTAGACGTCCTGCTGACCGTCCTCCTCGTACTGCTGCTCCTCTTCATAGTCTGGCCATTTGAATAGCCAGGGAAACAGCCGTGAGTACTTTAAGTACTCGCAAACTAATACTAATGTAAGTGCTAGAAATTCTAGTAAGGGGGTGCTAAGCTCTAGTTTCTTTGCATAAAGCCAATTTTAGTTCACAATTATTTGCTAAAGACTTATTCAGGTGCTAACTAACTCAAGTGGGAACATTAGTGTCATTCCCACAACTCTGTTGTGTTTCAATAAACAAGTCACCATTCATTTCATCAGTATTTTCAAGATCTAACACTGGAAACTGTATGGCCTTTCCAACCGTCCGTAACCGTGGACACGGCTATTCGAATAGGTTTACCCTCTGCAGAGGTTGCACACTTGTACCACAACATTTGATTGCATCCGTCGGGATAACCCCGAATCATCGTAACACAGTACGCGGATCATCAACCATAACCTTTCATTTACAAACCCTAGTATGAGCACCTCTCCCCATGAGATTGGCCTCCCAGTGAAGACCAACTGTCAACCTGGGAACTGCACAGGGCTTGGCCGTACAATTCACTTCAGTTCACATCATTTCTCAACAACGGAGGCAACCTCGGCATAACCCCTTGATGCGTGTAGATGTACACGTCCGTTGGGAACCCCAAGAGGAAGGTATGATGCGCACAGCAGCAAGTTTTCCCTCAGAAAGAAACCAAGGTTATCGAACCAGTAGGAGCCAAGAAGCACGTGAAGGTTGTTGGTGGAGGAATGTAGTGCGGCGCAACACCAGTGAAACCGGCGCCAACGTGGAACCTGCACAACACAATCAAAGTACTTTGTCCCAACGTAACAGTGAGGTTGTCAATCTCACCGGCTTGCTGAAAACAATGGATTAAGCGTATCGAGTGGAAGATGGTGTTTTTTGCAAAGAACAGTAAAAGCAGTATAATGTATTCAGATGTAAAAGAATGGACCGGGGTCCACAGTTCACTAGTGGTGTCTCTCCAATAAGATAACTAACATGCTGGGTGAACAAATTACAGGTGAGCAATTGACAAATAAAGATTCAATACATATCAACGATGATTACTATGTGATTTAATCAGGGCATTATGACAAAGTACATAGACCGCTATCCAGCATGCATCTATGCCTAAATAATCCACCTTCAGGTTATCATCCGAACCCCTTCCAGTATTAAGTTGTGAACAACAGATAATTGCATTAAGTATGGTGCGTAATGTAATCAACACAAATATCTTTAGACAAAGCATCAATGTTTTATCCCTAGTAGCAATATCACATCCACAACCTTAGAACTTTCTGTCACTGTCCCAGATTTAATGGAGGCATGAACCCACTATCTAGCATAATTACTCCCTCTTGGAGTTACAAGTATCAACTTGGCCAGAGCCTCTACTAGCAACGGAGAGCATGCAAGAACATAAACAACACATATATGATAGATTGATAATCAACTTAACATAATATTCTCTATTCATCGGATCTCACCAAACACAACATGTAGTATTACAAATAGATGATCTTGATCATGTTAGGCAACTCACAAGATCTATAACAATGATAGCACATGCGGAGAAGACAACCATCTAGCTACTGCTATGGACCCATAGTCCAAGGATGAACTACTCACGCATCAATCCGGAGGCGGGCATGATGATGTAGAGCCCCTCCGGTGATGATTCCCCTCTCCGGCGAGGTGCCGGAGGCGATCTCCTGAATCCCCCGAGATGGGATTCGCGGCGGCGGCCTCTCAGTAATGTTTTCCGTATCGTGGCTCTCGGTACAGGGGGTTTCGCGACGGAGGCTTTAAGTAGGCGGAAGGGTAGGTCAGGGGCGTCACGAGGCGCCGACACAACAGGCCGGCGCGGCCCAGGCCCAGGCCGCGCCGCCCTGGTGTCTGGCTGCCTCGTGGCCCCACTTCGTCTCCCTTTCGGTCTTCTGGAAGCTTCGTGCAAAAATAGGCCCCTGGGCGTTGATTTCGTCAAATTCCGAGAATATTTCCTTACTAGGATTTCTGAAACCAAAAACAGCAGAAAAACAGCAACTGGCACTTCGGCATCTTGTTAATAGGTTAGTGCCGGAAAATGTAAAATAACGCTTGTAAAGTATGTGTAAAACACTCAAGTATTGTAATAAAAGTAGCATGGAACATAAGAAATTATAGATACGTTTGAGACGTATCAAGCATCCCCAAGCTTAGTTCCTACTCGTCCTCGAGTAGGTAAACGATAACACAAATAATTTCTGAAGTGACATGCTACCAACATAATCTTGATCAACATTATTGTAAAGCATATGAGATGAATGGAGTGATCTGAACAAAAGATTGCTAACAAAGATAATGACTAAACAAATGAATCATATAGCAAAACTTTTCATGAATAGTACTTTCAAGACAAGTATCAATAAGACTTGCATAAGAGCTAACTCATAAGCAATAAATTCTAAGTAGAATGCATTGAAGCAACACAAAGGATGATTAAGTTTCAGCGGTTGCTTTCAACTTGTAACATGTATATCTCATGGATATTTGTCAACATAGAGTAATATAACAGGTGCAATAAGTAAACATGTAAGAATCAATGCACACAGTTAACACAAGTGTTTGCTTCTAAGATAGAAGGGAATGGGTAAACTGACTCAACAATAAAGTAAAGGATTGGCCCTTCGCAGAGGGAAGCATGGATTACTATTTTTGTGCTAGAGCTTTTGTTTTGAAAACATAGAAACAATTTTGTCAACGGTAGTAATAATTCACATGTGCTATGCATAATACTTCCTACAAGTTGCATGTCTCATGCATAGAGTACTAATAGTTCTCGCACCTTGTCCTACTTAGCTCGGAAACACAGATTCTTATCGCATAACATATGCTTCAACCAAGTGTCACAAAGGGGTACCTCTATGCCGCCTGTACAAGTGTCTAAGGAGAAAGCACGCATTGGATTTCTCGCTTTTGATTATTCTCAACTTAGACATCCATACCGGGACAACATAGACAACAGATAATGGACTCCTCTTTTTAATGCTTAAGCATTCAACAACAGTTAATATTCTCATAAGAGATTTGAGGTTGTATGTCCAAACTGAAACTTCCACCATGATACATGGCTTTAGTTAGCGGCCCAATGTTCTTCTCTAACATATGCATACTCAAACCATTTGATCATGAAATCGCACTTACTTCGGACAAGAAGAACATGCATAGCATCTCACATGATATCCAACAAAGATAAAGTTGATGGCGTCCCCAGAAAACATGGTTACCGCTCAACAAGCAACTTATAAGAATTAAGACACATAACTACATATTCATCACCACAATAGTTTTTAAGCTATTTGTCCCATGAGCTATATATTGTAAAGGTAGAGGAATGAAATTTAAAGGTAGCACTCAAGTAATTTACTTTGGAATGGCAGGAAATACCACATAGTAGGTAGATATGGTGGACACAAATGGCATGGTGTTTGGCTCAAGGTGTTTGGATGCACGAGAAGCATTTCCTCTCAGTACAAAGTTTGGGCTAGCAATGTTGTTTGAAGCAAACACAAGTATGAACAGGTACAGCAAAACTCACACAAGAACATATTGCAAGTATTATAAGGCTCTACACTGTCTTCCTCGTTGTTCAAACACTTTACCCGAAAATATCTAGACTTAGAGAGATCAATCATGCAAACCAAATTAAACAAGCTCTACAGTAGTTCTTCATTAATAGATTAAACTACATGATGCAAGAGCTTAAACATGATCTATGAGAGCTCAAACAATTGCCAAATTGTCAAACCATATGCATCATTTTCCAATTCCAACCATATAGCAATTTAACGAAGCAATAAGCTTTCGCCATGAACATTAAAGCACAAATAAGAACACAAGTGTTCCATATGAAAAAGCGGAGCATAATATCTCCAATATAAGAATGGCGAGATCCAACTTTATTCAAAACAAAACAAAAATAAAAACAAACCGACGCTCCAAGTAAAGAACATAAGGATGTGACGGAATAAAAATATAGTTTCACTAGAAGTGACCTGATAATGTTGTCGATGAAGAAGGGGATGCCTTGGGCATCCCCAAGCTTAGATGCTTGAGTCTTATTAAAATATGCAGGGATGAACCACCGGGGCATCCCCAAGCTTAGACCTTTCACTCTTCTTGATCATAGTATATCATCCTCTTCTCTTGACCCTTGAAAATTTCCTTCACACAAACTTCAAGCAAACTCATGAGAGGGTTAGTGCATAACCACAAATTCATATATTCAGAGGTGACACAATCATTCTTAACACTTCTGGACATTGCACAAAGCTTCTGAAAGTTAATGGAACAAAGAAACTCATTCAACATAGCAAAAGCGGCAATGCGAAATAAAAGACAGAATCTGTCAAAAACAGAACAGTCCGTAAAGATGCATCTGGACTGGGCACTTAACTTGCTCAAATGGAAAAACTCAAAACTAATGAAAGTTGCGTACATATCTGAGGATCACGCTCGTAATTTTGCAGATTTTTTCGAATTTTTTACGAGAGACTTATGCCAGAATTCGTGACGAGACAGCAATGCTGTTTCTGCGCAGCGATCCCAAATATAACATCAACTTTAACATAGAAACTTTACTTGGCACAAAAACATGATAAGGAGAGGTTGCTACAGTAGTAAACAACTTCCAAGACTCAACAAAACAAAAATTTCTGTAGTAAAATAAACACATGGGTTATCTTCCAAGAAGTGCTTTTCTTTAACGCCTTTCAGCTAGGCGCAGAAAGTGCAAATCAAGTAACATCAAGAATAGAAGCATCAACATCATTATTTTTCTTGCAAACACAACTTGTTGCAGAGGGTACTTTAGGTGCTCCATTATCTAAATTTTCTATGGTGGTGCTAGGGGTTTTAGCAATTTTAGGCCTATAATAATTCTTTTGTTTAGGCACCTTAGAGGCATACATGAATTTTTGCTCTTTACCCACATAAGCTTTCTCCTTGTACTTGAGAGAAGAAAAGGTTGAACCCAAGGTCCCCATAGCTTTTTCAAGTTCATCAATCCTATTGGTTTGATTATCCTGGACAACACAAGTTCCTAGGACACTAATTCTTTCATCAATTCCTCCTAGGGATTTATCAAGTTCATCAGTTTTATCAAGTAGCATTCCCAATTTAGTTTCAACACTTGGAAAAATTTTCTCTATGGTTTCCAATTTTTTCATAACATCCTCAAGAGAGATTTTAATTTTAACTTCATTAACAGGTGGTATTCCAACTAGACTCTCAATGATGCAACTAGCTTCTAAAGCGGGAGTACATAGGAAATTACCTCCTGAAAGAGTATCAAGAACATACCTATTCCAACTAGATAAACCAACATAAAAATTCCTAAGAAGGATAGTAGTGGAGTGTTTCTTAATGCACCTATGATGAGCATTACTAATTCTGTACCAAGCATCTTTAAAACTTTCTCCACCTTGTTGCTTAAAAGAACGAACTTCAACTTCAGGATTACTCATGATAACAGTAATAAAGTAAACTAGGCAAATAAAGTAAAGACAAGTAACTAATTTTTTTGTGTTTTTGATATGGAGAACAAGACAGTAAATAAAGTAAAGCTAGCAACTAATTTTTGTGTGTTTTGTTTAAGTGCAGCAAACAAAGTAGTAAATAAAATAAAGCAAGACAAAAACAAAGTAAAGAGATTGGAAGTGGAGACTCCCCTTGCAGCGTGTCTTGGTCTCCCCGGCAACGGCGCCAGAAAAAAAGCTTGATGCGCGTAGATGTACACGTCCGTTGGGAACCCCAAGAGGAAGGTATGATGCGCACAACAGCAAGTTTTCCCTCAGAAAGAAACCAAGGTTATCGAACCAGTAGGAGCCAAGAAGCACGTGAAGGTTGTTGGTGGAGGAATGTAGTGCGGCGCAACACCGATAAAACCGGCGCCAACGTGGAACCTGCACAACACAATCAAAGTACTTTGTCCCAACGTAACGGTGAGGTTGTCAATCTCACCGGCTTGCTGAAAACAAAGGATTAAGCGTATCGAGTGGAAGATGGTGTTTGTTTGCAAAGAACAGTAAAAGCAGTAGAATGTATTCAGATGTAAAAGAATGGACCGGGGTCCACAGTTCACTAGTGGTGTCTCTCCAATAAGATAACTAACATGTTGGGTGAACAAATTACAGGTGAGCAATTGACAAATAAAGATTCAATACATATCAACGATGATTACTATGTGATTTAATCAGGGCATTACGACAAAGTACATAGACCGCTATCCAGCATGCATCTATGCCTAAATAATCCACCTTCAGAGTTATCATCCGAACCCCTTCCAAGTATTAAGTTGCGAACAACGAGATAATTGCATTAAGTATGGTGCGTAATGTAATCAACACAAATATCTTTAGACAAAGCATCAATGTTTTATCCCTAGTAGCAACAAGCACATCCAGAACCTTAGAACTTTCACGTCATCGTCCCGCATTTAATGGAGGCATGAACCCACTATCGAGCATAATTACTCCCTCTTGGGGTTACAAGTATCAACTTGGCCAGAGCCTCTACAAGCAACGGAGAGCATGCAAGAACATAAACAACACATATATGATAGATTGATAATCAACTTAACATAATATTCTCTATTCATCGGATCTCACCAAACACAACATGTAGTATTACAAATAGATGATCTTGATCATGTTAGGCAACTCACAAGATCTATAACAATGATAGCACATGCGGAGAAGACAACCATCTAGCTACTGCTATGGACCCATAGTCCAAGGATGAACTACTCACGCATCAATCCGGAGGCGGGCATGATGATGTAGAGCCCCTCCGGTGATGATTCCCCTCTCCGGCAGGGTGCCGGAGGCGATCTCCTGAATCCCCCGAGATGGGATTCGCGGCGGCGGCCTCTCAGTAATGTTTTCCGTATCGTGGCTCTCGGTACAGGGGGTTTCGCGATGGAGGCTTTAAGTAGGCGGAAGGGTAGGTCAGGGGGCGTCACGAGGCGCCGACACAACAGGCCTGCGCGGCCCAGGCCTAGGCCGCGCCGCCCTGGTGTCTGGCCGCCTCGTGGCCCCACTTCGTCTCCCTTTCGGTCTTCTAGAAGCTTCGTGCAAAAATAGGCCCCTGGGCGTTGATTTCGTCCAATTCCGAGAATATTTCCTTACTAGGATTTCTGAAACCAAAAACAGCGGAAAAACGACAGAATCGACACTTCGGCATCTTGTTAATAGGTTAGTGCCGGAAAATGTAAAATAACGCTGTAAAGTATGTGTAAAACACTCAAGTATTGTAATAAAAGTAGCATGGAACATAAGAAATTATATATACGTTTGAGACGTATCACCCCTATGATGTGTGTTCAGAGGGAACCCATACTAAGATACATAAACTTCTAGTTAAGCCCTTACCCATAATCAGGTATTGTGGGGGTACTCAAGAATTGGAAAGGTATCGCATCCAAACCAAAATTAGTTTTTAATCAAAAATCACTATCTTCTCTTGGTCATATTCACCTTCAAAATTCATTCCATAGTTTTCATCGTCATCATTTCACCACACATGTTCCCATCTAGAGTAGTCATTTTTAAATTTAGCACTAGCATCTAGGTATGAAGGGTGCTAAGTACTTTGCTTTGCTTCTAGGCTAACTGTGATACTCTTGTACTAATCCAATCCTAACCAAGTGAATCATGAATCAAAAAGTACTTTGATAAAACAAAGGTAAATAAAACTTGAAAATAAAACTGGGAAGTAGGATCATGAACATAAAGTAAATGGGTGATGCATTGCTCATGGGAGCTTTGCACTTTGCAAGAGTATTATCTTGCCTTGGTTGGGGAATTGGTCAAAGTGGTCTTCTTCTCCTTGGAAGTAGACCTCCTCCTCCTCTTGATACTCCTCGGTACTAGCGTCTAAAATACGAATACGGGGTACACAATCATCATACCAAACTTATTTACTAAACTAAGCACACACATGATTTACACAACTTAAACTAGCATCACACATGACTATTAAGTTGGTGGATGTGTTTTTTCTTATTTAAGAAAAATAATTTCCTCTCATACTAACTTAGGTGTTATTTTTATTTATTTGGAGAAAATAATTTCCTCTCATTATCTTATTAAGATTTAATTTCTCTCATGAATAATATATGACCTAGGTTGACCAAAGTCAACCTCTTCATACTTATCATTTAAGAAAATGATTTAAATGAGGTGTAGCACCTCATACAATTTAATCCTAGTAGGGTAAAGATTTAATATCATCAACAATTCATGTGAGACCTATATGACCAGAGTTTCTACACCCAATTGAATTGTTGGTGACAAGATTTAAATGATAGATAAACTCCCATATGATTTATTAATAGTTTTGGACAATATCTTTGACTAGAAATAGCCATATAGTCCTTTAATTAAACTAGGCCATGATCATTCAAAGTAAGCATGGCATATTTTTGCAGAAACAATTAGTACAAGTGTAATGTGCTTTATAGGAGTTGGAATTAACTTAAAAGCATTTGTGGTTGATTTTTAATAATTTTTATAAGGCAGAAAAGTCCCTGCCTTGTTTACTTTCCTTCTTTAATTCTATAATAGATCTAGGGTTCAATCCAGTGGCATTGTGTAGATAAAATCCTAAGCTTTCCAAATATATAAACTTTGTAAAATTTGGCCAAGTAGATTTGTCCCTATTAAATTTTAAAGTTGACAACAGATTGCATATTTCATTTATTCTGGAATTTCGAATTTGAACTAAGTGGGCTGGCGGGAAAAGCAATTGGGCTGCACAGGGGAGAAAGAGGTGGGCCGGCCCAGTACTGCGTCCAGCGCAGCGGGCCGCCTGACGTGCGGGGGCCACGCGTCAGTGGGTTTTGGCCAGCGAAACGGTACGAGGAATACTGGCCGTGCGATTAGAACGCGATCGCACGGTCGAGGGAGGGCTTCGTCTCCGGTGAGAGGTGAACTTACTGGCGGCGGAGGTAGGGGGTCGGAGCGGCCGTCGGAGCTCCGGCGAGCGTCGGAGTGGTGCGCCGCAACGTTGTCGACGATGAGGAACCCCCTGGTAGCAGCGGCGTGTCCTGGGGCGGCCTCCTTCTCCGGCGAGCTCCGTGTACTGGCGGCGGCGACGATCTTGCGATTGGGGCAAAGGGGTGGCTAATCGAACAAATTGAGGGGTCGAGGAGGGACGGTGTGAGGAGGAGAAGCGAGTGGTGTGCTCGGATTGAGAGGAGAAGCGCTCCTTTTATAGCCACGGGAGGTGGCCATGGCGGAGCTGGCTGGTCGTCGATGGCGTCGTCGTTCCAGGGCGGCGAAGGGGCAAGTCATGGGCGCGGAGTGTTGGCGACGTCCAGGCGAAGCTAATGCGCGTGATTGTGGGGAAAACGAGGCACTGGCGAGCTCGTGAGCTTGACGGGAGCGGGCAATACCGTGGCGGGTCTCGTCGACGGTGACGATGGCCACAGCGTTCCCGCGGTCCATCGGCCATGTCCTGGCGTCTCCTGGTGGCGTGGCGCAGGTGCTGACGAGCGGCGAGGGCAAGTGGTGGCGTGGTGCGTCGGGGCGTCGTCATGCCCGTGCGTGCTCTGGCGCGCGTCGATGCACGCTCTGGTGTGCGCGCGTGTCACTGGGCACGTCGCGTTCTGGCGTCTACGGTGCACCAACGCGTCGATGCTCATGTCCAGCAGACTCAGGGGAGTGAGAGGAGGTGGGATGACACGGTGGTGCAGGGCTGAGGTGACCAGAGAGAGGGGTTGGCATGGTGAGTGCATGCCATGCCACGGCATGGTGATGTTTTGGTCAATGTAGGTCAGCAGAGGTGATGACAAGTGGTGGCACTGGTGCTGGGAGGTGAGTGGAAGCTCCAGTGCTGCAGGGGTGGCCAGAGTTGGACCAAGTCCAAGGTGAAAATTCAGTATGGGCTTCAATCTTTACCCTGCCTGCAAGGTGTTTGTTGTAATGCCCGCAAGAAAAATAATTTTGAATTTTGCTAATCTTTTTGGTGGGTTGTAATCATATATTAAATGGAGTATATTGGTGGTGGTGGTGGTGATCAAAATGGAATTGAAATGCAAAAACCCATTTTGCATATGATCTTAAATTTGATTCAAAGTCTCCACTTTGCTTGCTTGTTATTTGAAATAGAGACATAATTTGGGGTGATGGTTTTGGGAAAAAATGTTCACCATGTTGTTGTCTTGGATGAGGTGCAAAGAGTGGGCAAAGTGTAGATGGGAAATCTAAAAAACCAGGGGCTCAAAGTGAGCATCAGGCTAAAATTGCCCCATATGACCATAATCACATGTGAGCTCAACTTTGATTCAAATTTGATTTGAATTGAGTTTGATTGATTCCAAAAGTGTTAAAAAGTGTTTAGTATCCAGTTACACCCAATGGTGCAAACCAAAATGGTCTAGATCAAAGATTTGTAAAAATGGCCTAAGCCTTATGTGTGTGTTGAAATGGATTTTTTTATATTTTCTTTTCTCTTTTCTTTTTCTTTGTATTTGGATGATCAAGAGATCATGGTGAGTGTTTTTAGAGCAAGGGTAACACATAAGCAAGCATCATGGCAATTGCACACTCAAAATATTAATAAGGTGATCTACATGCATAGTCCTATATGATGAGAAAAAGTTTTTGTTGACTCTAATTTTTGGATTCTTGGAATCTCTCTCTTGTTTCTTTTATTAAAAACTTGGGATGTTATAAAATACATGATAGAACCTATAGCTGAGATATAGGGGATGTTAGCCATCTTTGCTCTATCTTCATCGGTTGCTAGAATCTGAGTCATACTCAACTTTGTACATTTGATCACCCCTTCTTAGATTGATCCATTTTGAACCTCTCCAAAATCTTCTTTAAGTACGTGCTCTACTTAGTGCTAATAGGTGTCTTGGTCTATCTCTTTAGATCTTGATACCTAATATTTAAGACGCTTCACCCATATCTTACATGGAGAATTTGTTGTACAAATATTCCTTCACACTTCTCAATACATTCACGTCATTTTTTATTAGCAATATGTCATCCACATAGAGCATCAGGAATGCAACAACGTTTCCAATCATTTTCTTGTATATGTAGTTCTCTTCGAAATTTTGGACTGATCCAAAATCCTTAATCACTTTATTAAATCGAAGATTTCAGCTTCGAGATGCTTGCTTTAGTTCATAAATGGACCGTTGAAGCTTGCATACTTTTCTAGCATTTTCAGGATCAACAAAACCTTCGGGTTATACCATATACAACTCTTTATCAATGTTTTCATTAAGGAACGTCATTTTGACATCCATTTGTCATATTTCATAATCGAAATATGCAGGAATTGCTAGCAGAATCTGAATAGACTTTAGCATCACTACGGGATAGAAAGATTCATCATAATCAACTCCTTAAATTTGTCGAAACCCATTTGCGATAAGTCAAGTTTATAGACGATAACGTTTCCATCACTGTCATTTTTTCTCTTAAAGATCCATTTATTCTCAACGGAATTGCGGCCAGAGGGAATCTCAACCAAAGTCCATACTTTGTTGCCGTTTTTTATTGAATATGAAGAAGGTTCTAGAGGTGTTACAGACCAACATGGCCTCGGCAAAGTTCCATGCCAAAATAAAGCGTCTAATATTGCGACATCAAAATATTCAAGGTCTAAGCAGTTAGCACGGGCCAAAGACCACATAAGGGCTTCATCCTTAATTTTGTGAAACACGCGCCAACGAGGCAAGCGCTTTCTTGGCTTGGTTCTTCGATGAATCACATTGACACACCAATCTTTCACCGTGGGAATAGGCAAATAGCATGCCAATCCGAAGTCCAGAAGTCATGAAGCCCTAGCCAATCCTTCACACTTGACCAAATTCCTGCCATGGAGGACGAATTCTAGATGTTCGTCGTCAGCCGCACTCAATGAAGTTGTGCTCGTAGCACCAAGTAGGCCGCGACGATGGACCAATCGTGCAGGAGCAGGCCGGTGAGCCTAGTCGGAGGAGGGTCCTGATGGCGAGCGGGACACGGAGCTGGTTCAAGCGCTTCGTAATCAACCACATGCACAGGTTCCTGCAAAAAAACTTTAATTCGAGTTTTTCCACAATGAAGATGAATCGTCTCAAAACACTCCAGCTTGGGAAGCTGTACAAGATATAGACTGTGCTACTGTTTTTTTGATAGCCAAGTCTCTTTTACGACGAGAGGCATCTAGTTTGGTAAGACAATTTGGGACCATGCCAACTATGAACTAACTAGCCTTCGTGGACGTTCCTCGAGTTGTGATATTATGTTTTCGGTTTCCTCCAACATCTTAAACCCTGATAGCAATTACCAGGAGCTAGAGGCCGGTGTATCCTCCTCTTCTAAGAAAGCAGAGGGACGCATAGCTTTGCTAGAAAAAATGGGTTAGCTTGGCTAGTTTTGTTTCGTTCTTACACGGAGTTGCTTATTTATAATCAAGTGTGACTGCGTGAGTTCATCACAAATGTGTTGGGTCGGTCATTACGGTTCGGGGGCAGAAGTGGAATTCTGAACGAGTCATGCATTTAGGGCATCTCCAGCGGGCGCGACGCAAATGGTCGCTGAGCGACCGTTTTCGTCCGCCGTGACCGGAAATGCGTCTGGGCCCTGCTCCAGCAGGGCGACACAAAGTGACCGGCCCATCCGCGGAGACGCAAACCTGACCCAAATATGCGCCAGGTTTGCGTCCCCGCGGACGCTCGGCGGTCGCGGAAAATGTCCGCGTTGGGTACATTCGGGCCCGGTCGGCAGTGACTAGATAAGCAAAATATTTTTTCATTACTATTGATTGGCCAAAAGGACCATCTTTACAGAGATGGTTAGTCGAGTTAACCTAAAACTACAACGGCCGTACCTACTCGCCGTCGCGCGGCCTACACCGGCCTCGGTTACTCGCAGTCGCGCGCCCTACTACTGGCCGCCGGATGGGCCGGCGCCGTCGTCGAAGCGGGAGCGCTTCTTGCACTCCGCGCGCTGCGCACGCCGGCGAAGGGACATCTCGTCCTGCCGCCTGCGGCGTTCAAGGGCCTCGGCCAGGGAGCTGTCCCACAGGGCCGTCACCGTCGCAATGGCCACCTTGGTAGCCGCCGCCTCTGCCGTCGCCCGGCCCTCCTCCTCCTCTGCCGCCGCCTGGACCGCCGCCGCCGCCCGGGCCTCCTCCTCTGCCGCCGCCTGGACCGCCGCCGCGTCCTCCTCCGCCTGGACCGCCGCCTGGATCGCCGCCACGTCGACGACGAAGCGGGCCATGTCCCTAGCCGCCGCCGCCACAGCTTCGTCCCTGGCGGCGATGGCGACCTCCAGCTCCCGGTTCTCCTGCTCGACCCGCGCGGGAGAACGGCCCCTACGCTGGAGCGAGTCCAGGTCGGAGCACATTAACCCCCTAGCCATGGCCGTCGCATAGCTGGCGGCTTCCTCCTCCGCCACCAAAGCCTGGCGGCGCTGGGCGTCCCCTGCCAGGGACTCGAAGGACGCGAGCAGAACCAGCTGGTCACCGGCGCACTGGAAGCGCCTGGGCACGGGGGGGGGGGGGGCGTCGTCCGCGATGTCGTGGATGACGGCGTCGGCCGGAGGGGCCGCGAGGGCCGCCCGCGCCTCCGCGAGCTCGGCCCTGGCGTCGGCGAGCTCGGCCATGGCGTTGGCGATCTCCGCCCTGGTCGCCGCGAGGCGCCCTTCCGCGCGCTCTGCCGCCTCTGCCTCCGCGACCTCCGCCTCCGCGACCTCCAGGTCCAGCTGCTGGGCCTCAACGCCGGCGGCAGCTACCTCGTCCTCCTCCTCCTCCGGGTGGAGCTGGCGGCAAATGTCAACAACTTGCTCCCAACTCATGTGGTCCGCCATGGATGGATGGTAGGGTGAGGTGTGCCCGTCGCACCCGGCGGTGTCCACCGTATATAGCCACGGCGGGGCGGGAAACGGCGTTGGCGCGCAGGGCGTTTCCCGCGCGCGCGAAACGCCGGCGAAACTTGCGAATGTATTGGGCGCGCGCGGGAACGATCGTCGTCGCGCGGGAACAGTTAATCGCCGGCGGCAGTCCTCGACGGGACGTAAAACGCCATTAGCGACCTTGACGCTGTCCCCGGATAAAATATGCGTCCGCATCGCTGGAGCTACCCGACGCAAACGGTCGCCCTGTGCCACAACGCGTCCGCGGGCCGATGCAAACGGATATTTCGGACGTCCGAAATGCCTTAGCAAATTGAAGTTTTGCTGTCCATCATTTGGGCGTGCACTGAAATGTCGATTGGTCTTTCTATGTAGTCACGCAACTAACGAAGCTTCATGTAAAAATTATGCAACCAGCAACTAATTAAACACATGATACACTCTAGTTCTTATTCAGGCACTACAAGTTAAAGGATGATACTGCGTGCGGATGAGACCTGTGACCCACACGCTAGTGTGAGCATAGAGGATATGTGCAAATAGATGAGAAAATTAAAATAGGGTCTGATAAATGAAGGATGTTGCTAGAGCTAGAGCTATTATTTCGGAGCGGCCAAAATAGGGGCAGCCCCCATTTGGACTCTAGGGCTCTATTTTCAGAGCAATTATTTAAATACTCTAAACAAGGTACAAGAACACCAAAGCTATACATTTTTTTGTTTCAAAAAATGTTATAGCATGCAGGTCATTTGATTCTTCGTAGCAGGGACGGAGCCAGGAATTGACATCAAGGGGGGCAGTATTAGTTTTGTGATCTGATTAAGGGGGGCAAAGCTAGCTAAAACACCATGGACAAGCATCGATCATGACTATTTTCCTTAAGGAAGTCAGGATCATAGGGGGGGCGTAGCCCCTGCTCGTCCCCCCTTGTCTCCGTCCCTGCTTCGTAGATTGGTGGCTCAAGCTGGTCCTGGAGAGAACTAGGGAGGAGTCTCCATTATCATGTTGGTCGATGTGGGAAGAAAGGAACTGATAGCATGGTGCTCCAGAGAGATAACCATCACCACCTTGTTGTGTGTTCATTGAACTGATCCATCGCCTACCAATCAACATTATTGTTACATTATTGTTTTTCCTAGCTGATCTCTTTTTCGATAAAAGAAATATATTAATATCAAAAGATACCAATTACAGCCAACTTCTGCAACAACGCAATAACGCGAGGGGGAGGGAGGGGCGTTAATCGAGTGGTCGGGGCTACATGCGTGGCAGGTGATGCACTCGGCGAAGTGGATCGCCTGCGCGGCCATCAGGCACACGCCGGAGGGGCGCCCCGCGGCATCGGGGGCGGGGACGAGGGTGGGGAGAGGCGGAGGTGTAACATCCTAGAAATTCAAAAACAAAATAAACAATTTCCCTAGTTCCAAATTTTTGGAACCAACAAAAACTTTTATTAAATTAAGATTGATACATAATAATCTTGCATAATTCTTGTGCTCTTGTCATGATTGCTTGTTATTAGTATTTGAAATAATATTAACCCTAAAACCTCACCCCTCTTCTCACCATACTAGTGAA
Organism: Lolium rigidum; assembly: GCF_022539505.1. Classification (NCBI taxonomy): domain Eukaryota; kingdom Viridiplantae; phylum Streptophyta; class Magnoliopsida; order Poales; family Poaceae; genus Lolium; species Lolium rigidum. Next base: position 283,533,583 of record NC_061509.1, read on the forward strand.
AATAAAGAAAAAGGAAATTAAATAAGAAAAAGGCATATGTGCCTATGGCTACAATTATAAATATTTACCATAGACCTTTTCACTTTACTTAAAGGATTGGAAAAACTTTATAAACCTTATATAGTACTTCTTAAATCATTTCTAGGTTGAAATCAAAAAGAATAAAAAGAAAACTAAAAATGCCATAGAGGCATATGAGAGTAAAATAGTAAATAAGGGAATTTAAGAAAATTAACCCTAGGACTTGTTGTGAATGGTTGGATCACCTCCATATATCATTTCAACATTCAACAAAACCAATTGGGTCAAACCAAGTCAAATTAAAAATAAAATACCACATATGCATAAAAGCATATGTGACACATAGGCATTTCACCAAACATTGACCTAGGTCTCTAAACCTTGACTAAATGGTGTGAAACCCTCTCTAAACCTATTATAACATTAAATGGACCCTAAGCCATGTCCAAGTGAGGCAAGAACAACCATAGTACAAATTTATGAAAATTTGACACCTCATCACTTATGTCTTAAGGCCAAATTTGCAAATCTTTGAACAAGACCATTTGATTTAGTTTCAATGCTCTTAAAATGTTTCTAAACTCATAAGAATCACCTTAGAGTCAACCAAAGTCAAATCAAATAAAGAGAAATCAAATAGGGAGAAAATTCCCAAATTTCACTCACATACACCTTATGCCAAATTGCAAAACCTCAACCAAGGCCATCATTGCTTGATCTCTTGCTTGTAGAATGTTCATATATGACAAATAAACACATTTGCATCAAAGAAACCAAAATCAAATCAAAGCAAAACTCAAAATCAACATACATGTGATAATGGTCATTTTGCCACTTTATAAAATGTTCCCCACTTTACCCCCCTGTAATTCTCAAATCCTAAACTAAACTTGGTCAACTATGACCATGTCATCCAAGACCATGTCAAAATGAGCAACTCTCATGTTGACCATCAGTACAAATGTTGACCAGGTTGACCAGTATAGTGTTGACAAGTGGTGATGTTGAAACTGTGTGAAGATGACCCCATTTTGGAAACCTCACAAACCACCACCAAAATGAACACCACCACCACCATGCAATCACATAAATTATATCAAAGAGGTACACCAAAAAGAATTGCCAATTTCCAAAATTTTCTTCATGCGGCCATTTAGTCGAACACCTTGCGAGCAGGATTCGGACTTTGGCACACATGCTATAAACCCCCGGTCCAAAGCCTCCACCACTTTCTTTTGGTGATCATCACACCCCTCTCGCAACCCCTGCATCAGTACATGTACTGGCTCTTGTCGATCAAAGTGATTGGAGCACCTTTTCTTCTCCATGCCGTGTACCATGCCACCCCCATTGCCACTCATCATCTCTACCTCTCTCTGGCATATCAAACCATGTCAACTAGCTTCCCCAGGAGATCCTGAACATGCTTGACACGATCATTTTCCAAATCATACACGACAACCCTTGGACACGACGTGATCACCGCGTGTGGACGCGCCAGAGCGTGCATCGGCGTGTCTCTGGACGCCGCCAGTACACCAAGCGCTCGAGCGCCCCGTCCTTCTCTGGCCAAGCTACCACCGCGTTGAGCACCTACTTCCCGCCCTCTACACGCTAGACATGCTTGAACGCCTGCGCGTACACCCTAGCCGTCGCCATGATCGCCACTCTACCGCCACGGTACTGCAAGCCTTTGATCATTGCCAGCATGCTCCCGTCCTTCCCCTTGCTGCCCTTCACGCGCATCGTACACGCCATGATCGCAGCTACCTAGCGCACCCCTAGCTTGCCCCTTCACGCCCTGGAAAGACCTCGCCGTCGAGGACCTCTCACAGCACCCGCCGGTCACCACCTCAGCTATAAAAAGAGGCCACCCCGAAGACGAGTTCCTCACACCTTTCGCTTCCTCTCCTCTCCCTCGACCTTCTCCACCTCTTCTCCCCACTGATTACTCCACGGTGAGCTCCAATTTCTCGCCGGAGACCCGCAAGCCGCCGCAGATCGAAGCCATTGATCCACGCCGCCCCGAGCTCCGCCACTGCGCCAGGCGTCTATTCGCCCTCGCCAACGACGCCTCGACCACCGCCCTCGACCGCCGGCGACCTCCTGCGCTCTCCGACCCCCTACCTCGCCGGCGCAGCGCGCCCTTCTCCCCCGTCGACGACGACGAAGCTCCACCGTAGATCTTCGATCTAATCCAACGGGCCAGGTTAGCACGTACCCATTCGGCAGTTATGAGCCACTGACGCGTGGGACCCCCTGTCAGGCGGCCCGCGTCGTGGTCCGTGTTAGTTGGGCCGGCCCGGTCCTGTTTAAACCTGTTTAGCCCATTTTGCTTTCCCGCCTAGCCCACGAAATTCAAACTCGATTTAATCTTTTTAGCTAAATTCAAATACTGGTGCCAACTTCCAAATTAAATAGTTTGAAATCTATTACACCAAATTTAACAAATTTTATATATTTGGAAAGCCCATGAAATTATCTAAACAATGCCACTGGCCCCATGTCCAAATTCTAAATAAAATTTAAATGATAAAAATAACAAGGCAGGGACTTTTCTGACTTCAAATAAATATTAGAAATTATCTAGAAATGATTTTAAGTTGATTCCAACTCTAATAAATCACATTTGACATAATATAATTGTTTATGCAAAAATATAGCATGGTTGTTTTGCATGATCATGGATTAGAATTAAATAAGGGCTATGGAGCCATTTCTAGATCATTTAATACATACACATAGAATTCTTTAAATAGTATGAGGGCTTCTCTCTCATTTAAATTGTGATATTAAGTAACTCAAAATAGAGGTGCTGACCCTGGTCAAGAAAGTATCATGCTTAGTTACTTAGAGATTTTAGATCATTTTTAATGATAGTTTAACTTATATAAGGTATAGCCTCTCATATAAACCATTAATCCAAATAGTTCAAAGAAAAGTAATAACATATATAATATTGACCTATAGGTTCCTATTTGAAAATACTTAATCCTTCTCATAAGTAGTATTTTAAATATTTCAAACCTATTTATTAAATCATGTAATAGACTTTGGTCTCATTTAAATCTTACCTCAACCAAATTAATATGAAGTAGGTCCCATGATCAATTAAAACCCACATTAAATAAATTAATAATATTAAACCATTGCAAGGCATTAATAAATAGTATGGGGTGCTCACCTCATTTTAAATCATCTTTCTCAAATATATGAATTAATGTGTGGACCCTTAATTGGCTAGGCTCATACTTGCTCCCTTATAAATCCTAAATCTAAATAATATTTAAATTAATTAAATCACATGAGATGATGAATCTCATTTAACTCACTTTCTCAAAATACTAAGTGTGAAGTGTTGACCTTGGTCAACAAGGGATCATCCCTGATTATTTAAGAATATTAACTCACCTCAATAATAGTCCTTTAAATTTGTTACACTTATGTGCTAAATCATATGAGAGATATTCCTCTCATTTAAACCTTGTTCTCAAGTAATTCAACATGAGGTAGTAATCATAGTCTAAGTAACCTCATCTTGAATTATTTGGTGACATTAAAACACTACCATGTTAGTATTAGATTGCATGAGGTATGGAACCTCATTTAAATCATTTTCTCAAATGATAAGTATGAAGAGGTTGACTTTAGTCAACCTAGGTCATATATTATTCATAAGAGAAATTAAATCTTAAGAAGATTCAATGAGAGGAAATTATTCTCTCACAAACTAAAGAGAAACCCTAACTCCATTTTTTAATGAGAGGAAATTATTTTCCTATTATTAAATAAGAAAACCCTAGCATAAGTTTGTAATGAATGTTAAGTAGTGACGCTAGATCATTGTGTGAGCCACTAAGGCAAATTAAGAGTACTTAAGTATTGTTTGGTGATTGTATCCTCGTATTCGTTTATAGACGCTAGTACCGGAGACTATCAAGAGGAGGAGGTATTCTACCAAGAGGAAGAAGAAGAATACTTTGATCACTTCACCAATCAAGGCAAGATAATACTCTTGCAAGCTATTAACCATGCAAGCTCATCCTTGCTAAACCCAAAGCTCTACAAGAGCAAAGGCACCATCACCCTTTACTACTATGTATTACCTATCCCATGTTTTAATTACTTTTACTTTGGCTTATTTATTTCAAAGTATTTTTTGATTTATGATTCACTTGGTCTAGAGTAGAACAATACTTGGTTTAGATTAACACCACTCCAAGCTAGATAGCACCCCTCATATAGTTGCTATTGCTAATCAATTAAAAATTGACTACTCTAGATGGGAACATGTGACTTTGAAATGAAGTTGAAACCTTGGAATGATGGTTCATTCCATTGAAGGACTTTGAAGGTGAATATGACCAAGAGAAGATGGTGATTTTTGATATAAAACTGATGGTTGGGTTCGGATGCGATACCATTCCAATTTTGAAAGTACCCCCACAATACCCAAAATGGGTACGGGCTTAACTAGAAATTTATGTGCTTTAGTATGGGTTCCCTCTAAACAAGCGTCATCGGGGTTATGCCAAGGGCTGCCTCCAAAGACATCTGAGATGATGTGACGTGATTGAGGTGAATTGTCCGGCCCAAGCCCTGTGCAGTTCCCGGGTTAACAGGTTGGTTTTCACCGGGAGGCCAAGCTCATGGGGAGAGGTGCCTGTACTAGGGTATATAAGTGAAAGGTTATGGTTGGTAGTTCGCATACGGAGTATGACAAATCAGGGCCAGTTAACCCTGACGGATTATTGCAAATATTGTGGCACAAGTGTACGACCTCTGCAGAGTGTAGAACTATTCGAATAGCCGCATCCACGGTTACGGACGATTGGAAAGGCCATACTGTTCCGTCATCAGACCATTTTCAAAAATGTGACATATGACTGGTGACTTGCGGTTGCAAGTTGAATGGTGATTTGGGATTGAATCACAACTGAGTTGTGGGAATGACATTAAGGTTCCCACTTGAGTTAGTCTATTTTGATTCAAGCATCTTTACTAAATGTTTATGAAATAAACTTGGCTTTAAGCAAATAAACCTAGAGCTTAGTATCCCTTTACCACAATTGATAATGCTTACACTAGTATTAGTTTGCGAGTACTTTAAAAGTACTCATGGCTTTGTCCCTGGCTATTCAAATGGCCAGACTATGAAGGTGAACAGCTGTACGAGGAAGATGGACAGCAGAACGTCTACGACAACTAGGACCGCTCCTGACGTCAACAGTTGCCTGTGGAACAAATGGACCGCGACCGTTACTTCGCTTCCGCTATGTGTTTTGTAATAGGATCTCTAGATCCACTATGTTGTATTAAGACTGGATCAGGTGATCCTTGGTTGTAAGACGATTACGTATTGTAATAAATGATGTGTTGTGATATCAAGCTATTATGTCTCGCAAAAACAATATTCCTGGGATTGCGAGGAATGGCATAATAGGCATCTGGACTTAAAAATCCGGGTGTCGACAAGTTGGTATCAGAGCCATTGTTTGACCTTAGGAGACCCTAGTTAGAATGGACGTTCGGAAAATTTTAGTTTCTAAAACCAATGAAAGAAGTATTTGTGAAAAACTTATTCATTTCTTCTCTACCAGATCTTCTTAAAAATAATAAGCCATGCACCTCCTTATAAATCCATTTAAAATTTTGCCACACTTGTTCACATCTCTAATTTACTCATCCATTTCACTTTCAGATGGAGCCTTACGTCCAGACGGAGACCTACGATCTGGAAAACGGAGGAAGTCTGGTGTTTGAGCGCGACTTGTACCTAGTGTCCGAGAAGCTCGAACGCCCACCTCCCCAGTTCCACGGAGTCCGGATCCACAACACCCCCGCTGGGGAACAGCAGTGGATGATCACCGCTGACTTGAAGGGAAGTTCGGAGCCTCCCATCTCGGAGAGGATCCTTTTCTCCTTCAAGGCATACAGCTGGGTGGACGGTCTTGCTCACGCCCTTCAGGAGGGACTTGCTCGGGTGTGCGGACAGAACATCACCGCACTCCGGGGAAGCCGCTTCGCCCACTTCGCGAGACACGACACCATGGGAGAGCCCATGGCACTCTCTTCGCACCCGGTGCTCGGGATCCATGTGCAGCATTTGGACTTTATGCTTCATGAGACCCGGAAGGATCTGGAGCTGACACGTATCCACTCCCACCGTGCCCAGATGGCTTTGGCTCATCATGCTGATGCCATCAGGCTACTCGCCAAGGACCGCAGGTCACTTCGCCTGCAGCGCGCCAAGAATGTCGCTACTCTCACCCGTCTTCGCGAGAAGATTCGCACCCTAGAGGTGACTGTCCGGACACAGCAGGACCAGATTCAGGAGATGGAGGAGGATGGAGAAGACATCCAAGGAGGAGATGACTTCCTGAGTGACGACAACGACTTTGAGGATGACGAGTTCACTGATGAGGAAGACTATGAGTTTCTGGAGGCTGCAGAGGATGGGATCATTCCCATCGATGTGGATGAAGACAATGAGGAATAATTGCACCAGTTTCACTTACGTAGGTGTGAGTTGTATCCCGCACCATGTATCGTAGATTGTGGAAAAAGGGTTCTTAAAACCCTTAGTACTTTAGCTTGTAATGTGTAATGTTTGTTGTGAATAAATAAAATATGTGTTATGTTCATCCTGAAAATATCTTAAGTTTAAGTTCAAACTTAACTCAAAATAAGCCATAGAAAAAATTCCCTCTTACCTCATGATATATCTACATAATCAGATGGCCCCCCCAAACCGCAACGCCACCCAGGATGCCATGATGCAACTACTGCAAACAATGATGGCAGACCGGGAAGCAGAAAGAGCGGAACGTCAAGCAAACCTTGCTGCACTGCAACAGATAGCTCAGAACAATCAAGGCCATGGAAACCACGATCACCCGGGGTCAAAATTGAAGAATTTCCAGAACACCAACCCTCCAATGTTCAGCAAAACCGAAGAGCCCCTCGATGCTGATGACTGGATCCAGACAATAGAAAACAACCTTGAAGTTGCGGGAGTTGAAGCCGCAGAAAAAGTACTGTTTGCCACCCACTACCTGTCGTGACCTCGCAAGAGCCTCGGTGGACTAGTGCCCGTGCAATGAATGCGGGACAGATGATGACATGGGAAGACTTCAAGCTGAAGTTCAGTAAGTACCATGTGCCCCAAGGATTAATCAAGAAAATGAGAGACGAGTTCCGTGAACTCAAGCACGGAAGAATGTCCGTGGTGGAATACCGCGACAGGTTTCTCACTCTGTCAAGGTACGCCCCGGACGAGACCGACACAAGTGAGAAGAGAAAGGAAAGATTTCTGAACGGACTGCACGACGAGATGCAAACGGTGTTAGTGAATATCCCGTTCGCTGACCTCGAAGCCCTCGTAGACTCAGCCATACAGATGGAAGGAAAGCTGCATCAGGCCAATGAGAACCGCAAGCGCAGAATGATGAACCAGAGTGGACCCCACCATATCCAGAAGCACCGCAATAACTCCTCTGGAGGATTCACCCCCAGAAACAACAGGCCACCTGCTCAGACTTATCGCCCCAATAACAGCAACAACCACGGAGGACCCCCGAAGCCCGGAGGCAACAACAATAACAACCGCAACCCCAACAGCCACAACAACAATGGGAACAACACCAACACCAACACTGGCCAGAGGACTGGAAGCAATGCTATCCCCGTCGCCCCGAAGGATAAATCAACAGTAAACTGCTACGAATGTGGAGTTGTAGGCCACTTTTCCAAAGAATGCCCCAAGAGGCTTGCCAAAATCGCCGCCAACACCGCTGCACCTGCCCAGCAACAGCGTCGTTTCGCAGGTAGAAGGAACCAGAACAACAGCAACAACCGTTTCTACCACATGACTACCACTGAACACCAGGAAGCACCCCAGACCCTGACAAGTATGCCTTCCTGCAAATCAAAATGCTCAATCTCTCTTAGGAACCTAACTTCTCTTAAAATCTCGGGACGAGATTTGTTTAAGGGGGAAGGGTTTGTAACATCCCAGAAATTCAAAAACAAAATAAACAATTTCCCTAGTTCCAAATTTTTGGAACCAACAAAAACTTTTATTAAATTAAGATTGATACATAATAATCTTGCATAATTCTTGTGCTCTTGTCATGATTGCTTGTTATTAGTATTTGAAATAATCTTAACCCTAAAACCTCACCCCTCTTCTCACCATACTAGTGAAAATAAAGAAAAAGGAAATTAAATAAGAAAAAGGCATATGTGCCTATGGCTACAATTATAAATATTTACCATAGACCTTTTCACTTTACTTAAAGGATTGGAAAAACTTTATAAACCTTATATAGTACTTCTTAAATCATTTCTAGGTTGAAATCAAAAAGAATAAAAAGAAAACTAAAAATGCCATAGAGGCATATGAGAGTAAAATAGTAAATAAGGGAATTTAAGAAAAGTAACCCTAGGACTTGTTGTGAATGGTTGGATCACCTCCATATATCATTTCAACATTCAACAAAACCAATTGGGTCAAACCAAGTCAAATTAAAAATAAAATACCACATATGCATAAAAGCATATGTGACACATAGGCATTTCACCAAACATTGACCTAGGTCTCTAAACCTTGACTAAATGGTGTGAAACCCTCTCTAAACCTATTATAACATTAAATGGACCCTAAGCCATGTCCAAGTGAGGCAAGAACAACCATAGTACAAATTTATGAAAATTTGACACCTCATCACTTATGTCTTAAGGCCAAATTTGCAAATCTTTGAACAAGACCATTTGATTTAGTTTCAATGCTCTTAAAATGTTTCTAAACTCATAAGAATCACCTTAGAGTCAACCAAAGTCAAATCAAATAAAGAGAAATCAAATAGGGAGAAAATTCCCAAATTTCACTCACATACACCTTATGCCAAATTGCAAAACCTCAACCAAGGCCATCATTGCTTGATCTCTTGCTTGTAGAATGTTCATATATGACAAATAAACACATTTGCATCAAAGAAACCAAAATCAAATCAAAGCAAAACTCAAAATCAACATACATGTGATAATGGTCATTTTGCCACTTTATAAAATGTTCCCCACTTTACCCCCCTGTAATTCTCAAATCCTAAACTAAACTTGGTCAACTATGACCATGTCATCCAAGACCATGTCAAAATGAGCAACTCTCATGTTGACCATCAAGTACAAATGTTGACCAGGTTGACCAGTATAGTGTTGACAAGTGGTGATGTTGAAACTGTGTGAAGATGACCCCATTTTGGAAACCTCACAAACCACCACCAAAATGAACACCACCACCACCATGCAATCACATAAATTATATCAAAGAGGTACACCAAAAAGAATTGCCAATTTCCAAAATTTTCTTCATGCGGCCATTTAGTCGAACACCTTGCAGGCAGGATTCAGACTTTGGCACACATGCTATAAACCCCTGGTCCAAAGCCTCCACCACTTTCTTTTGGTGATCATCACACCCCTCTGCAACCCCTGCATCAGTACATGTACTGGCTCTTGTCGATCAAAGTGATTGGAGCACCTTTTCTTCTCCATGCCGTGTACCATGCCACCCCCATTGCCACTCATCATCTCTACCTCTCTCTGGCATATCAAACCATGTCAACTAGCTCCCCAGGAGATCCTGAACATGCTTGACACGATCATTTTCCAAATCATACACGACAACCCTTGGACACGACGTGATCACCGCGTGTGGACGCGCCAGAGCGTGCATCGGCGTGTCTCTGGACGCCGCCAGTACACCAAGCGCTCGAGCGCCCCGTCCTTCTCTGGCCAAGCTACCACCGCATTGAGCACCTACTTCCCGCCCTCTACACGCTAGACATGCTTGAACGCCTGCGCGTACACCCTAGCCGTCGCCATGATCGCCACTCTACCGCCACGGCATCGCAAGCCTTTGATCATTGCCAGCCTGCTCCCGTCCTTCCCCTTGCTGCCCTTCACGCGCATCGTACACGCCATGATCGCAGCTACCTAGCGCACCCCCTAGCTTGCCCCTTCACGCCCTGGAAAGACCTCGCCGTCGAGGACCTCTCACAGCACCCGCCGGTCACCACCTCAGCCTATAAAAAGAGGCCACCCCAAAGCACGAGTTCCTCACACCTTTCGCTTCCTCTCCTCTCCCTCGACCTTCTCCACCTCTTCTCCCCACCGATTACTCCACGGTGAGCTCCAACTTCTCGCCGGAGACCCGCAAGCCGCCGCAGATCGAAGCCATTGATCCACGCCGCCCGAGCTCCGCCACCGCGCCGAGCGTCTATTCGCCCTCGCCAACGACGCCGACCACCGCCCTCGACCGCCGGCGACCTCCTCGCGCTCTCCGACCCCCTACCTCGCCGGCGCAGCCGCGCTCTTCTCCCCGTCGACGACGACGAAGCTCCACCGTAGATCTTCGATCTAATCCAACGGGCCAGGTTAGCACGTACCCATTCGGCAGTTATGAGCCACTGACGCGTGGGACCCCCTGTCAGGCGGCCCGCGGCGTGGTCCGTGTTAGTTGGGCCGGCCCAGTCTGTTTAAACCTGTTTAGCCCATTTTGCTTTCCCGCCTAGCCCACGAAATTCAAACTCGATTTAATCTTTTTAGCTAAATTCAAATACTGGTGCCAACTTCCAAATTAAATAGTTTGAAATCTATTACACCAAATTTAACAAATTTTATATATTTGGAAAGCCCATGAAATTATCTAAACAATGCCACTGGCCCCATGTCCAAATTCTAAATAAAATTTAAATGATAAAAATAACAAGGCAGGGACTTTTCTGACTTCAAATAAATATTAGAAATTATCTAGAAATGACTTTAAGTTGATTCCAACTCTAATAAATCACATTTGACATAATATAATTGTTTATGCAAAAATATAGCATGGTTGTTTTGCATGATCATGGATTAGAATTAAATAAGGGCTATGGAGCCATTTCTAGATCATTTAATACATACACATAGAATTCTTTAAATAGTATGAGGGCTTCTCTCTCATTCAAATTGTGATATTAAGTAACTCAAAATAGAGGTACTGACCCTGGTCAAGAAAGTCTCATGCTTAGTTACTTAGAGATTTTAGATCTTTTTTAATGATAGTTTAACTTATATAAGGTATAGCCTCTCATATAAACCATTAATCCAAATAGTTCAAAGAAAAGTAATAACATATATAATATTGACCTATAGGTTCCTATTTGAAAATACTTAATCCTTCTCATAAGTAGTATTTTAAATATTTCAAACCTATTTATTAAATCATGTAATAGACTTTGGTCTCATTTAAATCTTACCTCAACCAAATTAATATGAAGTAGGTCCCATGATCAATTAAAACCCACATTAAATAAATTAATAATATTAAACCATTGCAAGGCATTAATAAATAGTATGGGGTGCTCACCTCATTTTAAATCATCTTTCTCAAATATATGAATTAATGTGTGGACCCTTAATTGGCTAGGCTCATACTTGCTCCCTTATAAATCCTAAATCTAAATAATATTTAAATTAATTAAATCACATGAGATGATGAATCTCATTTAACTCACTTTCTCAAAATACTAAGTGTGAAGTGTTGACCTTGGTCAACAAGGGATCATCCCCGATTATTTAAGAATATTAACTCACCTCAATAATAGTCCTTTAAATTTGTTACACTTATGTGCTAAATCATATGAGAGATATTCCTCTCATTTAAACCTTGTTCTCAAGTAATTCAACATGAGGTAGTAATCATAGTCTAAGTAACCTCATCTTGAATTATTTGGTGACATTAAAACACTACCATGTTAGTATTAGATTGCATGAGGTATGGAACCTCATTTAAATCATTTTCTCAAATGATAAGTATGAAGAGGTTGACTTTAGTCAACCTAGGTCATATATTATTCATAAGAGAAATTAAATCTTAAGAAGATTCAATGAGAGGAAATTATTCTCTCACAAACTAAAGAGAAACCCTAACTCCATTTTTTAATGAGAGGAAATTATTTTCCTATTATTAAATAAGAAAACCCTAGCATAAGTTTGTAATGAATGTTAAGTAGTGACGCTAGATCATTGTGTGAGCCACTAAGGCAAATTAAGAGTACTTAAGTATTGTTTGGTGATTGTATCCTCGTATTCGTTTATAGACGCTAGTACCGGAGACTATCAAGAGGAGGAGGTATTCTACCAAGAGGAAGAAGAAGAATACTTTGATCACTTCACCAATCAAGGCAAGATAATACTCTTGCAAGCTATTAACCATGCAAGCTCATCCTTGCTAAACCCAAAGCTCTACAAGAGCAAAGGCACCATCACCCTTTACTACTATGTATTACCTATCCCATGTTTTAATTACTTTTACTTTGGCTTATTTATTTCAAAGTATTTTTTGATTTATGATTCACTTGGTCTAGAGTAGAACAATACTTGGTTTAGATTAACACCACTCCAAGCTAGATAGCACCCCTCATATAGTTGCTATTGCTAATCAATTAAAAATTGACTACTCTAGATGGGAACATGTGACTTTGAAATGAAGTTGAAACCTTGGAATGATGGTTCATTCCATTGAAGGACTTTGAAGGTGAATATGACCAAGAGAAGATGGTGATTTTTGATATAAAACTGATGGTTGGGTTCGGATGCGATACCATTCCAATTTTGAAAGTACCCCCACAATACCCAAAATGGGTACGGGCTTAACTAGAAATTTATGTGCTTTAGTATGGGTTCCCTCTAAACAAGCGTCATCGGGGTTATGCCAAGGGCTGCCTCCAAAGACATCCGAGATGATGTGACGTGATTGAGGTGAATTGTCCGGCCCAAGCCTCGTGCGGCTTCCGGGTTAACAGGTTGGTTTTCACCGGGAGGCCAAGCTCATGGGGAGAGGTGCCTCGTACTAGGGTATATAAGTGAAAGGTTATGGTTGGTAGTCCGCATACGGAGTATGACAAATCAGGGCCGCTTAACCCCGACGGATTATTGCAAATATTGTGGCACAAGTGTACGACCTCTGCAGAGTGTAGAACTATTCGAATAGCCGCGTCCACGGTTACGGACGATTGGAAAGGCCATACTTGTTCCGTCATCGGACCATTTTCAAAAATGTGACATATGATCGGTGACTTGCGGTTGCAAGTTGAATGGTGATTTGGGATTGAATCACAACCGAGTTGTGGGAATGACATTAAGGTTCCCACTTGAGTTAGTCTATTTTGATTCAAGCATCTTTACTAAATGTTTATGAAATAAACTTGGCTTTAAGCAAATAAACCTAGAGCTTAGTATCCCTTTACCACAATTGATAATGCTTACACTAGTATTAGTTTGCGAGTACTTTAAAAGTACTCATGGCTTTGTCCCTGGCTATTCAAATGGCCAGACTATGAAGGTGAACAGCTGTACGAGGAAGATGGACAGCAGAACATCTACGACAACTAGGACCGCTCCTGACGTCAACAGTTGCCTGTGGAACAAATGGACCGCGACCGTTACTTCGCTTCCGCTATGTGTTTTGTAATAGGATCTCTAGATCCACTATGTTGTATTAAGACTGGATCAGGTGATCCTTGGTTGTAAGACGATTACGTATTGTAATAAATGATGTGTTGTGATATCAAGCTATTATGTCTCGCAAAAACAATATTCCTGGGATTGCGAGGAATGGCATAATAGGCATCTGGACTTAAAAATCCGGGTGTTGACAGGAGGTGGGAGTTGTTTGTCAATGGAGGGGGGCTTGGAGGCGAAGGGAAGACGAGACAAGGCAGGTAGAGACCACTGTACTGGTCTAGCACTACGGTACACCGACCGACCGGCCATCACTAGGCCATCAAGGAGGGTGGTGCTGCGAGTAGGATGGGCCAGTCCAGCGAGTGAATGCCGCACGCACGCACGGCCCACGTCCCAGACGGTAGGTCCCACTCGTCAGAAACAGCGCCTCCGTCTGTCATATTCATCTACAGCGTAGTATATGTTTCATCATGACCAAGTTATACATGCACCTTTTTCAGATGGAGTGACAAATTATTATGCACTGAAAAAGGCGATGACAAGAATCTACTATCACTTTGTTTTACAATGTAAGGGCATGCCCAATGCACTGCCCTAGACCTACTGCCTCACACCTTTAGCTAGGTTCGGGTGGTCCAAAGTAGGTTCGGATGAGGAGGCAGCCTCCTCTTCAAGAAGTGGGATCTTAAGCCTAAAAAGCATGCTTTTTGGAGAGAGAAAGAGATACATAGTGTCATATTTGTGGGGTCCCTTTTCTCTTTTTTCTGACTAAAGTAGTAGCTTCCATTGGAGAGATAAAATTGACCATGTTGCTTCTGACTACTTTTTTACATGGAGCAGCTAGTTGTGTATGCCACCATTGCTCATGCCCTAAGACGTTTTAACAAATTAAACTAAAATAGTTTGCCAAAAGGGTTTATATTATGAAATGGATGTACTACCTCAGATCCACTTTAATCGACGCGGGCGTCACCTATCACGTAGCACATGCTCTTCACAGAGCCGCGTCGATTTAATCGGACTGGAGGGAATTAGTATGTTTTTGCTCTCTTCTTACGATGATTGTTGGGTCCCAATACGACAAAGAGAATATTGCTGCAATCATGTGGTAGTAGACATTCATCCATTCTTTCATCATCACGTTGATTATCATCTGCGTGCTTTTTTTCTTTTGTACCATCACTACGTGATTTTTCGTTTATTGGGTGTTCAACACTGCAATTTTCATACCGATTCCCACGTTCTTGTAGGAACAGTATCAAGAAAAAGATCCAGCGAGCTGCCCGCTATAACACAAGTGACATGTCATCTATAGTCATTGTAGAGCCAACATATATAGTAGTGAGCTATAAAATTGTACTACTTTATCTATGTATGGTCCACCATTCACTCTCACATAGTGTCTAAGAGCACGTGCTAGAGCTGACTTTTGCATAAGATCCCACTCCTCTTCTCTCTCCTCCTCTCTCTCTTCCAACTAAGAAATAATATATTATTTTAATTATTACAGCCAGCTGATTAGGACTTATTATACTTGCTGACGTACTCTAGCAGTTTATTGCATACGCAGGGATCGTTGATACCAAAGTGTTCCACATTCCAAGGGAAAAAAACACAGTCGGGCACACACACACATGTTCAGAGCTCCTACAACTACTAGATTACTAGCCTTTTTTGCGAAGGCATAGAGCCTCTAGCTGCTCTATTAGAGCAATAACAATAATATAGCCTGCTGCTGGCTACATGCTCATGCCATGTCAGATATAGCCATCACAAAAAAGTGATCCATACAATAGATTGGCTACTGTGTTGGCTCTAATGAATATTAAAGTATTTAATGCATGCATGTTTGGACATGGTTAGCAGGCCAAAAGGAGGCATGCGCCTGCTACAGCGCCAGTAACTGGCTGCCCTCTGCATGCGGGCTGTACCACCTCGTTTTCTGTGTGTAGCCCGGACACAGATCAAGCGTCGGCTTCCTTCTCTCTCACACTTTCTCTTACCTCCACCTAAGATTTTTGCTGATTTGGACTAGCTTATAGCCTGCTGAGTAGGACTATTGTACTTGCTCTTAGGTGAGTGTTGCACATTGATGTTAGTAACTTGTTTATAAGTAGTAATAAATAAATAAATAATCCATCTGGCCCAATTAATTGAGGCAACTCACATGTGCACTTGTACCGGACATATTGAACGGTTGTGCCAATTAATTTAGGGCACTGAAAATAGCACGGGGTATATTAATCACCATTTTTTTCATTATTCAGTGGATAATAGATTACAAAAACCTTCCGACATCCCATTAAGCCACAGACGGCGGCCCTGGAAATCGTGAACGATGTTACTGTCTAGGAAGTGTTCCTTTTTAATGGAGCTCCTACCGTCATGGAACAAAACCAGTTCGTTGTACTCCATCTTCGACTCCGTGATCCCACGTACGATATGTGCAAAAGGCCCCATCACTCCCCTATATAGGATAAGGATCACGTTAGAGCAATCCCTCGCCACTCTCACTCCTCGAGCATTGATATCCCTCACCAACGCATATGCCTTGCTGCATCTAGTGCCTCCATAGTCTCCATGTCAGAACTTTCGGAGAAGGTCAGCGTTATGCTCCCAGGAATATCCCAATAGCAGATGCAGGCGAGCCAACGATGATCCCCTAAATCGAGCATAAACAAGCATGTAGACTGTGATACCTTCGTGATAAAAAATGTGCGGGGAGATGTTACCCTTGCTAGAAACAAAACTCGGTTGAGGCACTTTATGACTCAATCAAGCATAACAAGCACGAGGTGACTGATTGAGACTGCATAGAGCACGATGTAATTTGTAAACATACTGGAAATGGTGTGAATCCTCAAAACCAGGAGGCAGTTGCATATAGACATCCTCTTTGAGAAAACCATGGAGAAAAGAACCTCTAACATCAACCTGGGGAAGGCACCAACCACGGGAGACCGTAAGGGATACCACAAGATGAACGATGATATGCTTTACCACTGGACTAAAGGTGTCATGATAACTAATACTATGCTATTGAGTGAAGCCTCCTGCAACCAACCAGACTAGCCTTGTATTTATGAATTGAACCAACACGACGAAACTTGGTTTTGAATATCCACTTAATACCAACAATATTTGTGTCAGGTGGTCAAGGAACTAGTGTACACATCCAAATTGCGCTAAAGGGCATCAAATTTATCTTCCGCCTTGGCCTCGATAACCATTGGCGCTCACATCCAACGCCACCTCCATATCTGCTTCATGCACCCACATCATTGTTGTGCGGCTAGATCGCACCAACTTCCTCCCTTGGAAGACGTAGGGCGGTCCCCAACATTGCCGGCCAAGGATGGTACGGTTTCCTCGACGGGAGATGTGTCCCCCCGTCCACGGCAACCACTTCTAGACAAGGTGATGTTGCACTCAAGGTGGGCATTCCCACCTAAGCTATCTGGTAGTACACAAATTAGCGGTTCCTTTCTGCTCGAATAAATGACCAAGGAGATCCTCGCCAGATGGTTCGGGCGAAACACCTCCGCTAAAGTCTGAGGGTGTCTCACCTCCATGTTCTCCGCCCAAAGTTGAGTTGGTGTACGACAGATCTGGCGCCTAATGATGCTGAAGAAGAGAGATGTTTGTTGCTGAGTATTTCAGTGAGATGAAGGGCTTCGCTGACGCCATGGCCATGGTCGGAAACCCCATCTCCGATGATGAAATGATCGATTACATCGTCATTAGTATCAGCTCTCAATTAAAGGCACTATAGGACCCGCTCTCCGCCCTCAACACCGCTGCAACATCCTTGAGCGGACTTCTACACCATGCAAGAGAAAAATCCCAGGCCGGTGATTACTCTACCTGGGCTAACGTTGCTGCCCGGTGCAGCGACACCAGCCGCAGTTTTGGAATCTCCTTCAACAACATCAACAATAGCGACAGATCCGATGCTCGTCCAAAATAGTGGCGAGAGTGGAAACTGCAATAGAGAAACTATGGAAACTGCAATAGAGAAACTATGGAAACTGCAATGGCGAGAGTGGAAACGGTGGTGACGGTGGATAAGGCGGTGGTGGCGGCCGCGGCGGACGCAGCCGTAACTCCTATTTTTTGCCCATGCTATCAAATCTACAAGTTTTGGGGTCATGAGTCCCTAACCCGCAAGAACTGGTTCAACCAGGTGTACCAAGCCGACGATCATATCGCTTCGACAGCTCGCTGTCTCTCATCACAATGAGCACGGTACATGGACACTGGTGCAACCGACCGTCTCACCAACAACATGGATCGGTCCAAAGGGCGCTATCATGGGAAGCACCAAGTTTAAGTTTCTAACGGTGCAGGTTTGTCTACTGCGCACGTTGGTCATTCTCGTTTAGTTGGTTCATTGAAATCCCTTGACTTGAAAATTGTTCATGGCATTAGCAAAAAATTGTTTTCCATTTACCGTCTTATCTTCGATATCTTTATAAAGTTTCATAAATATTTTTTCTCTATCAATGACAAGGTCGGGAAATCATTCTTCGTACTAGGATTTGTCCACTTCCTTTCGGTCGAGCCACTCCTCATGAGAAACATGCGTATTTTAGGGTCAAGCTTTCACGCCATCAATGCCATCGGTGTCTTGGTCATCATACGACTAATGTAGTTCATACTATTGCCAAGTCCAATAACCTTTCATGTTCTCCAAACATTGATTCATCCATGTGTGATGCGTGTCAACGTGCTAAGAGCCACAAATTACCATATAATTATTCCTCGCTTTTTTCTCATGCACCTCTTGAGCTTATTCATACCGATGTCAACCTTCCCCAAGCGGTTTTAAGTATTGTTTTATTGATGAACTATAGTCGTTTGTTGGATCTTTTTGCGTACACACAAATATGGCACCGAGGGCATCTTCTACATGTTTTAGAATCATGTTGAGCGTATTTAAACAAAAATTGATGCAACAAAGTCCGACTGGGGGTGAATATCACTGTCTTCATGCTTATTTTCAGACATGGGGATCTCACATTGTCTTTCATGCCCACATACGATCCAACAAAATGGTATATTGCAGAATGCTAGCATCCACTTCCAATTTGTTTCTAGGACGTAACCCTTCTTATCGCTTGATATCTCATAAATAGAATGCCCTCACGAGTGCTCAAAAACACCACGCACATCTCTCGGCTTCTCAATATGTCTCAGACATGTGTGCCGGTGTTGCATCCATCGCCACCCCACCTTCATCTTGCCACGCTCCGCATTCGGACGGGGAAGCGAACGAGAGGGGTCAAAATGCATGGACCTCTACGTCGGCGCCCTCACCCCCGTGGTCTCATCTCCAGCGCCCGTCGATCCGCTGAGCTCCCACCCGCTCCAGTTGAGAAGGCGTTCGTTGCTCGGCTGGGTCATTTGGTTGTAAGAAAGTAGCGATACGGCGTATTCCTAAAAAAAGTAGGAACACGGTACATAGTTACATCCCACATGGCAGACACTAGTTATGGCCTTACATGAAGAATTTGAGCTAGCTGCAACAAATTAGACAAAAAAAGGTGTCGGCTCAAAAGAGATTTGGTTTATGTGCATAGCCCAAATTCTTGATAAAAAAGTGGGGCCTTGGTGGTATGTACAATTTTCTCAATTTTTTGCAAAAAAAAAAAAGTGGGGCCTGGTGAGCCTTTCATGAAAGAAAAAAAAAGACAAGTAGACAAGTAGACAAGTGGTAGTACTAGTAGAATATCATTGGTGGTGAGAGGGGCAAGGGCTCAAGAGTCCATTCCAAGAATGGCATCGATGTTGGAGGCACGAAAGAGCAATTGTCGGGTGCCGACTTCCTTCTTGTAGCTAAATATCGCTTTCTATTAATAGGAAAAAGAGAGGGAGCTCTCTTTTGCTAAAAAGAGTGGGTTACCGACTGCCGTTGGAGATATTTGTCACTAGCGGTTTGGAGCTTGGGAAGGTGCGGCTTTTGATCAAACCGCATCGCTACCAGGACCGGCCGGCCGAGTGGATCGAGATCGGCCAGACCGCCTCTCCTCCGAGCAGCACCGGAGGAGGGAATCATGAGCGAGGGCACGCTGGACATGGTGAGGCGGCTGCGCGTCCCCGACAGCGGCAGCAGCAGCATAGGCATCGTCGCCGACGACTGGAACAGCGGCGGGCGCTGCATGGGCGCCCGGATCCGCGGCGTCAACGTGGGGTTCCTGGACGAGCAGGTGCTGGTGCTGGTATTCCGCGCGCTCGACTGGGACCCGCGGACGCTCTCCTCCGTGGCGCGCGCCAGCCGCCGCCTCCGCGCCGTCGCGGAGCGCGTGCTCTGGCGCGACCTGTGCGTCTCGCGGGCGCCGCTGATGGTGGCGGCGCTCACGACCACGGCGACGGGGCGCGTCGGCGGCGGGTGGCCGGCGCTGGCGAAGCTGCTCCTCTTCTGCTGCGGCACCGCGGCGGGGACCGCCGTGCCGGGCCACTTCGCCCCCATGTCCCGGTTCTCCAAGACGTCCGGGCGGAGCTTCCTGCCGCGGCGCTGCGGCAAGGACGTCCTATACGTGTCGGACCCGTGCGAGCACGCCGCACCCGGCGACGACGGTGACGACGACGACGTGGGAGCGTACCGGGGCGTGTTCCGCGGGTTCGTGGGGTCAAGCACGCGCGCCGGCCTGGTGGACGGCCGCACCCCGCTGGAGCCAAGCGTGCGGTGCCCCTACTGCGGCGCTAGCGTCTGGAGCGTGGCCGCGCCGCGCGGCGCGCGCCGCCGCCTCGGCGCGCACGAGAGGCGGCTCCAGTACTTCGTCTGCGTCAGCGGACACCTCCACGGCAGCTGCCGGCTGGCGCGCCTCACCTCCAGCGACGGCGGCGCCGTTGGCTCCGGCTCCGACGACGACGACGATGACGGGTTCGCTGACGCCGACAGCGGACGACTGAGGACGACCGGGCGCATGGCGCAAAGAGCCACTTGATGAAAGTAGCTCTACGTAGCGTTTCGTTTCGTTGGCTTAATTCCTGTCGTCTTGCGGTGTGTTTCGCAGTGGACTTTTGTCGACACGATGATGGCTCGAGTTCTTCAGTTATCCGACGGCCTGCGTTGCTCCGCGTCTACGCCCGTGATCAAGTTTGCCTCTCTCCGTCGGTCAGTCTACATGGCCGTAGCTACCGTGTGTGTATCTACCGCATGACTTTCAGGAATGTTGCTTTTTAGCCTTACAAATGGTAATGTGTGAACTGATGGTAATGTGCAGATTTGAACCTGTTTCTGCAGTTGAACTGAGTCGAGTTATGACTGAGTGCTGCTATACAAGTTCTCTCCCTTCTGGTGGATACCCGCTCCTTCCCTCTCCCTTGAGGAACCCTTTCTTCCCCTCCGTTCCTGGCCTCTCTCCCCCTTGCCTCCGGCGGCCACGGTGGTCGGCGGTGGGAGGGAGGGAGGTCCAATGGAATTTAGATAGGTTGTCTAATAGTGTTAGGTTTCCAAATAATGCAGATCTCAGTTTCGGAGGGCTTCTTCTCTTCCTCATTTCGTCCTTGGCGGTCGGGCTCTGGGCTGCGGAAGCTGTCCGTGATGGCGGATCTGCGTCACATCCTCTTCCTCGGGGATGCTTTGTACAGGAGGTTTGGCCGGCGGCTTTCGGAGCTGTTGGTGGGCGAGCGGAGTTTGTGATCCAAGTGCTGGGTCGGTGGCATCTTGGTGGTGGACCTGGCGTTCGGCCTCGACGACGTCGATGGCGAGCGGCAGCTCCGGCTGTCGAGGAGTATGGGGACAGTCCAAAACCCGTATGGGCGATCATGCTTCTTCATGTCCATCGATGGCAAGCGGCGGAGACGGAGGTTGCAGATAGTCCCACGGGTTTCTTTGTATTTTCTGTTTCTTTGAGGGCTGTTCTGCATTTGTGCTTGGTTACGTGTTCTCTCTCGACCCTTCTGGTTGTTGCCGTGTGACAAAGGATTAATTTGTCAATGCCTACAGATTGTAGACTAGGGTTTTGCTAGAAGTAGAGGGCAAGTAGATCTCGAAGGTTTCAGCCGAAAAGTACTCGACGATTGTAAAACTAGGGTTACGTGTGTAGTAGATTCGATCCTTCCTTTGTCCCTCGACTCCCCCTTATATAGAGGGTGGAGCCAAGGGTTTCGTAATACACAAGTTACAGAATTCGGGAGGGTTTCATCCCCAACCCGTAAGATTACAAATCTCTATTTTTCCTAATACAAACTATCTTTCCTTAACACTAAATAGGCTTTCGAGTCTTCTTATTCTTCGAGTCCTGGGCCTTTAGCAAACCCCGGGTACCATCTTTGGCAGGCCCATTGGGGATGTCTATGTCAGTAGCCCCCGAGATTTTTCTTGAATCGAAGAATCAGGGAAAATCTCCAATTTTACTCATTACATAATCTTTCGATATGCAAATACTATTTTGTACAGGGATAACGGTAGTTGGGGCTAGTTCATCCGACGGATCGGGTACTAGTTAACTGCTCTAGTGGCAATCCGCAAAAACCTACTTCAAGATCACGTCCCCGAACATGATCTCGGGATACGGTGTAAACTTCGACGAGTGCCGCTTAAGGTCTTACCATTCTGTCGAGTCCCAGTCATATTTTATCGGGTACCTAACGCGTCCGTTAGGATTTTTCTTCGTATCTGTTGATACGGAAAAAAGTAGCAGTCCGCTGTCAGAGACGGTGCCACGCCGCTCAGAACGGATCTGGGGTCTTACCTTCGCAAAGTTTTGCGGCATTCAGAGATTTATTCGCGACTTTTAGCGCTCTGAGAATATATTGTCGAGTGCTTTTTGGCTGTTGGAATAGCACATTTTCTCGAGTCATATTTGATGACTTATTTTGTCTTCCCGATGGGAGTATATGTAGAGTTATCTGTGTAACTCGAAATATACTCACTTCTATATTTTTTTTAAAAAAAAAAAATTCATCGGCCACGCGAACAGCGTTCCCGATGGGAGTAGCCCCCGAGGCTACAACCAAGAACTTGTGTTTGGATGTAGGCTCCACAGATTAGTATCCTTTGCCGCTATATTTATAACCCTTCTCGATATTTTTCTATTTATCGGAAGCGCTGGGACTTTGAATGAATGATCACGTGGTGGCTTTCAAAAAAAAAATCGAGTTATGACTTATGAGCAAGTCGATACCATGGCAAGATTTTTAAACACCATTTATATTAGTTGGATGAGTCCTGCTATACACACGACATTTTATATCCGATACCCGTAAGTTTCATTTTATATCAGTGAGCTTGCTTCTTGTGGGCAACGGTTGGACTCTCCATTTTCTCTTCCCTACAACAAATTAAAGCCCACACAAGTGGTTTGTTTTCTGCTGTGCTATCATCCGTCCTTCCAATAAAAAGAATGCTGAAGAAGTCAAGGCAAGAGCCTGTTTAGAAAATAATAGTCCATTGATGTATTAATCTGATTTTGGGCTGTTTTTAAAAAAGCGGACGTCGGCGGCTTCGTCGTTCCATGCTTAGGGGCATGCCTTGGATTTGCCAAGTTGGGTTGTCTCTCCTAGGCGGATGCGATGAATGTCCAGACGACGACCACAAGGGTGTTCTTGCATATTGGGGTGTCGGGCTGTGATTGTTGTGCGGTTGCGATCCTATGAGGTGGGGTTAACATGCTGCCGTCGCCTCATTGACCTCCGCGCCATCATCACGCATCCATTGAGTGTGTCCATGCATGAAACCATTAGTGAGCAGGTGCCCTGAAATTTGCCTGAATAGGGGTCAAACCATTTCCCTAGTTTGCATTTTCGACATGGACATAATACCTCCGTGAGGTTATTTTCATAAATATCGGCGATCGCGTGTTTTAGATATCTCATCACGATGCTTTTCCTCATCTTGATAACCATTATCGTCTGCACGGCAAGATATATAATTGATTAGAACCATGCATCCGTCAGTAGTTTTCACGGAAAATTTCGGCATGACATTTCTACACAGTAGGACATAGGACGCCAGAAATGTGCCGAAACGGAAACTTAACGAATCAAAATTTGGGCGCAACGTTGGCAACTCATTTTCAATGCCGACACACAAGCACAAACACAACATATATGTCACACACGAGCTTTGCATCAAATTTCCAATATACGACGATTTCATTCCTCAATTTATTCATTAATCACCTACTTGGTTGATAATTGATATATTAGTAGACGAGATCAAGATGTCACGCCGCGACCATAACGTATGGACTTCGACTTTCTAGATCTAGATCTAGATTGAGCGGTCAATGCGGGATAGACAGATCTAGATCTAGGGTTGTGGGAGATGCATGTAGAAAGAGAAGATTTGCTCAAAAAATATTATTTCCTTTGGTCAAATTGGCCAAATTTGGGGTAAAAAAGGGGCAAAAACTAGCTAGGTTGTGAGAAGGCTCGGGTTGTGTGGGAGGAGTGGAGAAGTGGTAGTGGGGGGAGTGGTTGTTGGTAGAAATAACTGCACAGGTTACTGCCGGCGCACCAGGGCATGGGTGCGCCGGCAGTAATAAGCCCACCCGGCTGTATTTGGTGCGGGCCAGGCCCAGAAAGTAATGCCGGCGCACCAGGCCAGAGGCGCGCCGGCAATAGCCCGGATCGGGGGAGCCACTGCCTCATATTAGCGCCGGCGCGTCTTCTTGTCTAGTGTGCCGGCAGTAAGGCATCATCGTCGGCGCGGCGACAACTTGGTGCGCCGGCACCACTTGCCACCGGCGCGTGGATATTGTGGTGCGCCGGCAGTGTCTTCTCCATCTATAGGCGTTTTCCTAGTAGTGGTTGCGGCTCGATAGAGTGTGAGTGGCGACCTGGTGCTACGAGGATGATGATGTCTATTAGCTGCAACTCTGGGCTGCTTTTGCTTGCAAGTCGGCGTGGCGGCCCAGGATTTGGCACGATGGCTGTGGTCTACGGGCAGATTGATGTTTATGTGCAACTTGGGTTGCGACCATATGGTTTGTGTGGCGCTCGTCGTATGAGCGGAGGACGTCGGGGCGGCAGCGTTGGAAGGTGGTGATGGCGGGCTTTCCAGGGCGCGACAGCTAGGTAGATGCCGAGGTGGCGGATATGTGGCGGATACTTTGATATCGTTAAGTTTGTTGACTTTGTGTCGCGTGGGCGACGATGTTGCTCTTGATGCTAGTTGCTAGTGTCGTGTTCGCGTGGCTCTTTGAGAGTCGGCTTCTTAAACAACATCGGAGAGTTTCGTGCATGCTCCTCTAGGAGTCACGACATTTTTTTTCTTTCATTGTGGGGCTCGATCCAGTTTGCATCAATGTTAGCTGATATTTTCTTAATTAATCTCGGACAGCTATTTTTCTTAATCAATGAAAGGCATAGTTTGGGAACGTATCACATGAAAATGACCCACTTCCTGAAAATCTGAAAATTCCTATAAGAGCCGTTGGATTCTGTTCCAACGGTCCGATCTCAACTTCAATCCCACCTCCACCTATTTTGTAAAATAACCCTTGCAGTCACAATAAAGATCAATCCCGTCCTCAAATCTCGTCTGCCTCTCTCCGTCCAGTCTCCACTGTACAGCCCACCTCCGATTCTCCCCTGTTTTTGGCTGCGCACGGAGGTGGTTCCCGGCGACGGGCGGCACTGCCTCTTGAAAAAAATCCCCTCAGACTCCTCTCGCAGCAGTTCGGCGGCCACTCGCCGATTGTGCATGATTAGTGGAGCAGATCCATCCACTATTTTTTTTCGTTGATATTGGATTTCGAGCTGACTCTGTTCCTGAAGACAAGTTCATGCTCTGATTCTACTCTTTAATTGTGGAATTTATTGACTCGTTCTAGTATATTTCTGCTAAAGATTTCCTGGTTTTCTTCCCTTTTTGCCACGCGATTTGCTTTTGAATCGGGATTTCTTGTCCGATCTGACCGGTAGACTGTTCATGATTTTTTTATCGTACAGATCCGATTCTGCCCGTGTTCCTGATCCCTCCTTGCCAGTGAATGGTTATGGCATGTTGCTAGTAACGCTGGAATGGACTGGTGAATTGTCAATGCGTTTTTTTTTTTGCTCATGAACTCGTCTAAATCTAAACTGCGCAATCCATACGTGTGCTTGTCTGTGAAATTGAACGAATCTGATATTTTTCGTTATTTATCCTCAAGATCTCGTGGTAACTAAATATTTCCGAGTTGAAGCAAATATTTGCTATTTATATGCACAGAACCTGTTTTACTCAATTTTGGGGCATATGAGCGAGCAAATCAAGTGGCACTAGAAGAAGAGAAGAAGGTCCAGGAACAGTAGACATGATCTGTACTAGCAGTAGCAGGCTTGCTATTTTAGAATGAATATATGTGAAGGGCCTTACTGCAACTTGTCAACTTGTGGTGCGGGCGGTTTCCTGTGAAGTGAATGTGCCCAGGCCCAGACGAAATCAGAACCACCGGTACATGATCCAACAGTCCTAAGCGGAAATTTGCAGGTTTTAAGGATCAGGATTCAGCCAACCAACTGAGCACACGTACGTCAGTAAAGGTTTCCGTAAGTTCACAGTCCGTATGTCTAGGATTTCCGTTCCACCTGATATGCCCCCGGCATAGTTTTGTCTGGTTAAAAAAAAGGCTGGGGCTTGGGACATGGGACGAGGTACACAGGATTGAATGGTCTGCTTCAAAAGAAAGTGAACAAGTAGCGCTGTGGAGGAAGTATGAAGTATCGATCGGACAGAGATCGTATGAAGTTGTCGTGCGTGTGAAGCAATTCCGTAGTTGGATAGAACAGCTCGACTTTCTATTTTGAGTCCTGCTATACACACGACATTCTCCATCCGATACCCGTACGATCCTTTTGTATCAGTGAGCTTGCGGCAACGGTTGGACTCTGCATTTTCTCTTCGGAACTGCTTCACACACGACAACTTTTATACGATCTCTGTCCGATGCTTCACACTTCCTCCACAGCGCTACTTGTTCATTTTCTTTTGAAGCAGACCATAGCTCTAGTCAATCATGTGTGCCCCGTCCCATTGTGTGCCCCGTCCCATGTCCTAAGCCCCAGCTCAATTTCTTTTTAAACCAGACAAAAACTTTGCCTTCCATTGATTAAGAAAAAATAGTTGTTGGATCGAACACAAGGTCGACAAATTAACAATGTCAAAGTCTCCATCACACAACATGCACGTTAAAAGCATATCCACCGGCGGCCCTGATAGCATTTTGGGGCCGGTATCGGAAACGATGCAGGAAGGTTGGTCGTCGGCGTTAATGGCCTCCCGCGCGGAAACCCAAATGGCGACGAGGGCGGCGACTGGCCACACGGCATCCACCCACCTTCCACACGCGTCTTTCTATGCGTGTCCGCCGCCTCCCTTAAAACCCCATCGGCTCGTACTTCTCTTCTTTCCCGCCTTCCAACCCTAGCCGCCACCGTCGCAACCGCCGCACAAACAAACCACCTCTCCCACGCACCCACCGACGATGCCGCACAATGACGAGCCCTGGCGGCAACGGTGGCAGCGTGCTCTGCTCGTGCACCCGTTCGCCAACATGCTAAACAGAAAAAAATTAGCACATAAAGTGATGTGTTATAGACCTAAAAACATTTTTCCCGGAATTTATTGAGCGACGGAAAGTGTACCCCTAGTTCAAATTCGGTCAGTTTCCAGCGGATTCGGCGGGACACCGCAGGAAGCAACAGTGATTTCCAGATAGCTAGCATGCACATATGGCATGTGATATGTGGTGCGGAGGCGGTGTCCTACCACTACGCGGAGGTCTCGTGCAATACAAAAATACGCCCCATGTAGCTGCTTCACAAAATAAACCCGTTGGCACCCTGAAAATGAAAAAAAATCATCGGCCATGGGTCGAATTGGAAATCCGCTTCCGGGGCATTGCTTCCCATCCCAGAGACCATGCACGTGCCAAATATGGCCTCGTTCCGACAAACTATGCGGTGTCACGGACCGTTTCCTACTCATTTCCCCTAAAAGTCATAGAACTCCGGACTTGATAGCCCTGTTTGTGAAGGGTGTTCCAAAATAACTGCCGTATCCCAATTCCGTCTTTTGGAGTGGTTACTAGGACACATAAAATGACGCCATGCGGCTCCGCGGGATTTTCTGACTTCGTTTAAATCGCCATCTGGCCAAAATGGGAATCCGATGACATATAAGAAAGTGTTTGAATTGTTACTATATTAGCATGATATACATGATTCAAATATGCATGATTTTGACATAAACGGATAGAGGATGTTTTTCTGAACATTTTGATACCTTATACGCATTTTTCTGACATCATATGAATTAGTTATGATTTTTACAAAATTAGACAAATTTGACAAATAGTCTACGCCGAGGGTGGCCGTCGGCGTAGCCCTGTCTATGCCTAGGGCCAAACATATGCCGAGGGCTGCCCTCGGCGTAGACTTCGCTACGCCGATGGCAACGATACGCCGAGGGTGAGACTCGCTGGCTGGCCGTGCCGGGCCATACGCCGACGGCCCCGACATTTGGCCGTCGGCATATGCCACGACCCTCGGCGTACGTCGCCATTTCTGTAGTGCGCAGAGAAAAAACCATTTGTGTGGGCTTTAATTTGGAGTAGGGAAGAGAAAACGGCGCTGCTATACATACGATATATTCGTCCGATAGACGTACGACGCTAGGTGGAAGGAAACTCCCCACACGCGAGGCAAACTTAGCTCGAGTTGTACATGCAAAGACCTGTCTCCCCGCGGCGAAACATGCACGAGATCGAGTCCAATTTGAAACAAACCGGTACATTTTTAAAAAAAAATGAGGGAAAAGATTTACCATTTTTATTGAACAAGAAAAGGTTTTAGAGGTGTTATAAGCCAACATGGTCTTGTCAAACACCATCGTATAGATGGAATATTGGTTTCAAAAGCCGCGGGCATTTTCTCCTTTCATATCTCCCAAAAAATGAGTATATCTAAAGAGGCAAGCGCTTTCCAATTTACATACCAATCTTTCACCGTGGGAATAGCATGCCAATCCGAAGGCGACAAGTCATGAAGCCCCAGTAAATCCTAAACACTTGACCAAATTCTTGCCACGGAGGATGAGTTCTTTGTGTCCGTCATCGCTGTGTGCCGGTACCACCGAGGAGGCCACGATGATGGACCGAGCATGCAAGAGCAGACCAAGGACGGTCCCAACGGCGAGAAGAAGACAAAATTTGTTTAAGCGTTTAGAGCAAGTATAATAAGTTACAGTCAGCTGACTATAAGAGATAAAATATTGTAAGTTTTTGTTTAGTTGGAGGAGAGAGAAGAGAAGTGAGCTCTTATCTAATAGGCAGCTCTAGCACGTGCTCCTAGGCACTACTATGTGAGACTAAAATATGGGCCATGTATTGTAAAAGTACTACACTTTTATAGCTTATTATTGTACATGCTAGCTATAAATTGATAAATAATGTGGTAAATTGTTATAGACGGCTGCCGGCTACACTATTGTTTTTGCTCTTAGTAATCAACAGCATGCACAGGTTGCTGCAGAAAGAACTTCAATTCGAGATTTTTCCACACTGAAAATGGATCGTGTCAAAACGCTAGAGCTTGGGAAGCTGTACAAGGTATAGACTGTGCTACTGTTTTGTTGGTAGCCAAGTCTCTTTTACGATGAGAGGCATCTAGTTTGGTAAGACAATTTGGGACCATGGCAACTATGAACTAACTTACCCCCGTAGACTTTCCACCGATTGTGATATTGTGTATTCGGTTTCCTCCAACATCTCAAACATGATAGCAATAGACATGAGGTAGATGCTGGGGTGTCTCATCGTCTTCTAAAAAACGGAGAGCCCCATAGAAGCATCGCTTTTTGCTAGTATAAAAAATGAGTTAGCTTGGCTAGTTTTGTTTCGTTCTTACACGTAGTTGCTTATTTATAATCAAGTATGACCGCGTGAGTTCATCACAAATGTGTTTGGGTTGGTCATTATGGTTCGGGAGCAGAAATGGAATTCTAAACGAGTAGTCATGCATTCAGCAAATTAAAGTTTTGGGGTGCATCATGACATTGGGGCGCACAGTGAAATGTCGATTGGTCTTTCCGTCAGTCATCATGCAACTAATGAAGCTTCGTGTAAAAATTATGCTACCAGCAACTAAACGCATGATACACTCTACGTACTACTCTAGTTCGTATTCATTCACTACAAGTTAAAGGATGATACCGCGTGTGGATGAGACCTGTGACCCACACGCTAGTGTGAGCATAGAGGATATGTGCAAATAGATGAGAAAATAAAAATAGGGGCTAATAAATGAATGATGTTGCTAGAGCTATTATTTCGGAGCGGCGAAAATAGGGGCAGCCCCCATTTGGATTTTAGGGCTCTATTTTCAGAGCAATTATTTAAATGCTCTAAACAAGGTACAAGAACACCAAAGATATACATTTTTTGTTTCAAAAAATGTTATAGCATGCAGGTCATTTTATTCTTGGTAGATTGGTGGCTCAAGTTGGTCCTGGAGAGAACTAGGGAGGAGTCTCCATCATCATGTTGGTCGATGTGGGAAGAAAGGAACTCATAGCATGGTGCTCCAGTGAGAGAACCATCACCACCTTGTTGTGTGTTCATTGAACCGATCCATCGCCTACCAATCAACAGTATTGTTTTTTTTAGCAAGAACGGTAGAGCTTATGCCCCACAGTATTTTATTAATAATAAAACACTGCACAAATATTTACAAAGGAAAGAAAAAAGAGCATTCAAATCAAAGAATCAACAGTATTGTTACATTATTCTTTTCCTCGGCTGATCTATATATAGATATTGAAAATCCCCTATGAGAAGTCATGGCCTATCATCCGCATGTTTTATAGATTTCATATGCTTAAAGAACACTACTCTGTCTAAACACTCATTAGGTGCATAAATGTTTGAAAGTTGAAATGAAGTGGCATGTGTGATTGACGTGACCTGAACGGTGAGATGGTGCTCGTCTTTAGCCTTAAAGAATATGTTGTAGAGTTTGATGTTCCGGGCAATCAGGCATTTAGGCTACCCGCTGATGCCGCGTCAGACGGCTGAAACATGAAACGGGCACTGGTAGAAAAATGGCCTTTGGTTGCGGTTGGCAACTGCCATTAGTCGCGGTTGCGCAACCGCGACCAATTAGGCGCGACTAAAGGCCCCCCCCTTTAGTCGCGGTTCCTTACGAACCGCGACTAAAGGCCCGTCCACGTGGGCGGCAGGCGAGCGCCAGGGCGGAGGACCTTTAGTCGCGGTTCTTCTGGCCAACCGCGACTAAAGGCCTCCGCAGGGTTTAGGGTTTAGCCCCCCTCCCCTAAATCTGGTTTGTTTTTAATTTGTATTGTTTTATTTCTTTTGGGTTTTAATTTTGAAGGAGTTTCACATATTCTACCGTACTACATACATGCATATGAATGTACAATTTCAAACAAATTTGAAATTAGAACCAAAAAGAATTCAAGAGGAATATACAATATATATTCAATATCGGATGACCATATACAATTTTGAACAAGTTTCCATACATATTTAGTGCATATAAAGTTCTACGTCCTCTACATAGTGTTCTCCTCTAGGATCGATGACTTCTCTGGCGAACCATCCAGCTAGTTCCTCTTGAAGTGGTCGGAAGCGAGCTTCTAGAGTAAGCGTCGTCCGGAGGTTATTCCTCCTGATGTTGTTCTCAGACGGCTGTCGCTCAGTGGTGTATCTCCGGATCCTCTCACAAACATAGTATCCACATAGATTGGTCCCCGGTGGCTGAATATCCCCGGTCGCAGCCTTTGCCCTTTTAAAATGTAGCTCTTTTTTGAATTCACCGACCTTTTGATCTACGAACCGTCTCCAAACCCTACGAGGCAAGGAAAATTAAATGAACAAGAGAGTTATTAATTAGTTACTTGATATTAGGAAATGATGAATGAA
Organism: Lolium rigidum; assembly: GCF_022539505.1. Taxonomy (NCBI): domain Eukaryota; kingdom Viridiplantae; phylum Streptophyta; class Magnoliopsida; order Poales; family Poaceae; genus Lolium; species Lolium rigidum. Next base: position 283,564,986 of record NC_061509.1, read on the forward strand.
ATAGGCCGATCGATATAGAGCGCAAACGAATGAAAGTAGTTACTTTTGCATCATTTTTCTCATGTCGGCCCAAAGCTTCGTATCCATATTCGAGAGAGTCGTGGACGAGAACTGTGGAGTTCTGAATTTGAATTACTAGCGAGAATCCGGTGGAACCTGCGGACACGATACATGCACAGTCATGCATAACTCATCGATTAGCCACATACCATGCATGGAGTAAACAAAAGAGAATGTGCTCAAGACAGAAACACTCACCCAAAATGGTAAGAAAATAGAATATCACTTTTGAGTTCCTGTTTTGTAAGAAACCGCCACAGGTCATCCTCCCCGTCTTTGGGGTGGTGTTCTAACACATATGAATTAACGATTTGTGGGTCAATGAACCCAACATCATGGGTGTGCCTTATTCGCATTTCCCGCTTCTTCATTCTGCATAATAGCGTACACAACAAGATAGTTAGGACAATATATATATTTATAGTGCAGGCAACGAACGAGATGGGGTAGAAATTAATAAATCACTTACAGAACATAGCAGCTGATGATAGATTTGTCGAGCTCGCGCAGATTGAACAGCTCGGAACAATTCACTCCGATGAATTGTTATATAGTAATGTTTGAAGTGATGCTCAGGTCTAACTTCCGCATAAATATATTCTCTGGCGTTTTTAAGTTTTATGTAACCCTTGTACCAATTTAGCAGACCTTTCATTTGTCGAGGTAGATCCTCTTCCCGCGCAGGCTCGACGAGAGGACCATCCTTCACATATGCAAATACTACGTCCTTCATTGCCACGTCATCAAGGCCTAATGCTGCACGAAGAGTCAGACCTAAGTCTGCCGCTTGTTCTTTGGCTCTCGCTACGGTCAATCCCTGTGCTGCCGCAGCTGCTATGACATCAGGGGCATCGTCCTCCGGACCTGCGGCTTTCACTATGAGCGGGGCGATCGACTCGTTTAGTTTGTTCCCCGAGCTGGGCAACTTGTTTCCCCCCGACCGCGAGTGCTTGACTACGAAGTTCACGTTCATAGTCGTCAGGCAGATTCTTCGCGGCCTGGGACGGTGTGTTCAAAAATGACTTAGCCCTGCTCTTTTCCTTCTCAGAAAATACTTGTTTGGGCTCGGGCTCTCTTTTCTTCTTGCAGTCCGCCTGCCATTTCTCATGCTGAGCAGCCACGACCGCTGCATTTTGCTCCACACTAAGTTCCCAAGGCCTCGGGGTGAGAGGCTTTAGTGATGGCTCTGGTATCTTTGTGGTTACATGTACATAAGGCTCCGGGTTAATAACCCAAGACTGCCTCTGCTTCTTCGCCGGAGGTGGATTGGGGGGTGGCGTCTGATCACCCGCCGGACGAGGACTGGGGGGCGGCGTCTGCTTACCCGCCGGAGGTGAATTGGGGGACGGCGTCGGCTGACGTGAAGGAGGTGTAGGTGAACCACCACCACCACCACCGCCGCCGCCACCACCACCGAGAGGGGGTGGACTTGTTTGCCTTGGCGCCTCGCCCGGAAACTTGATAAACTTCTTCCGCCATAGAATGAATCGGCGCTTGACATCTCCAAGTCTTGTCGCCCCTTCGGGTGTAGCAATGTCAATGTCCGGGTCCTCAAACCCTTGGACTATGTCCTCCACCGTGACACGAGCATAGCCATCCGGAATGGGGTTGTTGTGGTGGAGTGCTCCAGGTGGTAAAGCACTCGCCGATGGCTACCTTCATGGACATGTTCCCGATAGGATAATACGGATGACATGCTTTCATCTCCTTTATATCGTCCACGGGGTAGCGAGGAGGCTCCGGTGCAGTAATTTCGACCACCGGAGGCTCCGGTGCAGTAATTTCGATCGTCGGTGCACCGGCCGGTGGGGCCTCCGTGGAAGCCACGCTGCTTCTTCTCTCGCTCGCTGGCTTCCGAGATCCATTGGATGATCTTCATGCTGCGCCCGAGATGCATCTCTTTCGGCTACTAGTACACTCACGGTTTTCTTCATCACATCCATTTCCGATGCCAACCGCGCCACAACATCCGCATCCCGATCCATCTTTCTCTTACGGCTTCACGTAACCGTACGGGTCATCGTTGCGGGGAACCCTATTTTCCACGGAATGTGCCCCATGCCTCGTACACGTCCTCCGTGTTCGGGATTCCCGAGGGCTTTCGTCGGCGCGTCGTTCTCTCCGTTGAACTTGATCTTCCCCTCTTGAGCATCCCTCATTGCCTCAATAAGCTTTTCGGTGGGTTTAATTATTTTGCCCCGGTAAACACACTCTCCTGTCTCCGGGTTCAGCGATCCCCCATGCCCGTACCACCAGCTTTTGTCCCTTGGGTCCCATCCCTCCGTACTGGACGGATTCCTCGCGCCCTCAGCTCGTTCTCCATCTTCTCCCACCTAGGCTCCCAAAGGCGATACCCTCCTGGCCCCATAATATGATTGTACTCCTTCTTAGCCGCATTTTCCTTATTTTTTCGATAGTTCAAGGAACTGCTCCGATTTATTTTGCTTCACAAATTCTGGCCAATCATGTTTCAGTTTCTCATATTGTCCTTTGAAATCCGGAGTCTTGTTCACGTTGACATAGTCACGGGCTAGATTTTGCTTGAATTTCCGGAATGCACCGGCCATCTTTCCAAGAGCGAACTGTTTGAGTAGCTTCCTCCTCTTCTTGTTTTCCGCAATCTTGTTACCCTCCTCATCCAATTTGTGGTATTCCGGAGGTAGGACGACATGTTGCAGAAGCTTTTGCAAGCAATCTTTTTTTGTTCTCTTGTCGACAAAAGTGAAACCAATACGTGCCTTCTTTGGCTCATTCCACTCCTGGACGGTGATCGAGATGTTGTCTCTAACAACGGCTCCGCATTGGTTGATAAACTTGGTGGCGTTCTTCTCGGGCTCCAGCGGCTTGCCGGTTGCACTGTCGATAACCTCGATGGTATATATTTCTCCTTGTTTCAGCGTCTTGGTTGCGCCACGCTTTGACGAAGTACTCGATTGTTTCGATGATCCGGCCGAGGGCTAAAATAAGAAAGAGAGTCGCGCGCGTTAGTACACACATATTTATTCAAATCAGTTAGTTTGTATCACCAGAGGCTCAATGTATATATATACCTCGGCGCCGGAGGTGGTTGCTACTTCCAATTGAAGATCGTCGTTTATCGACGTTTCTTCGGCATCATCTTGCCGACGACGCCCTTCATCTTCACCGTCAAGGTTCAGATAAGAAGAGATATCATCTTCTTCTTGTCCGGTCGGCTCATATGGAATATCGCCTTTTATGATGCCGAATATATGGTCTTCAGCGTCCATATCATAGTTGTCCAGAATCGGGTCAGCTCTATCATCCGCCATATGTCAGTCCTGAAAACATGTAGTAAAAACAAATTAATTAAGTGCAGAAGGGGGCGGTGGCGGTGGCGAAAGGGCGGTGCCAAAAGGAGGGGGCCGGCGAGCTGGAAGGGGTGGGAGAGGGTGTCGCGGAAGAGCGCGTGTGTGCGTCGGGAGAGATTGGAGGGGCCGGGGCGCCGGCGGGCGCCGCCCTAGCTATTGCATGTGTGCGTGTGGCGCGCGCCCCCGCCCTAGCTATTTTAAGTCTCAAATTTTAAGTCTCAAATTATAAGTCTTCTTTTAGTTTTTTAAGTCTCAAAATTTAAGTCTGAAATTTTAAGTCTGAAATTTTTAAGTCTCAAATTTTAAGTCTTCTTAAGTCTCAAAATTTTAAGTCTGAAATTTTTAAGTCTCAAATTTTAAGTCTTCTTTTAGTTTTTTAAGTCTCAAAATTTTAAGTCTCAATTATTTAGTTAATTTTAAGTCTTAAATTTTAAGTCTAAAATTTTAAGTCTCAAATTTTTAAGTCTCAAATTTTAAGTCTTCTTTTAGTTTTTTAAGTCTCAAAATTTTAAGTCTCAATTATATATTTATTTAGTTAATTTTAAGTCTTAAATTTTAAGTCTAAAATTTTAAGTCTGGAATTTTTAAGTCTGAAATTTTAAGTCTTCTTTTAGTTTTTTAAGTCTCAAAATTTTAAGTCTCAATTATATATTTAATTAGTTAATTTTAAGTCTTAAATTTTAAGTCTAAAGTTTTAAGTCTGAAATTTTTAAGTTAAATTTTAAGTCTTCTTTCAGTTTTTAAAGTCTCAAATTTTAAGTCTCAATTTTAATTTCGAAATTAACAAGAACTAAAACTAAAAAAAAAAAAAAAAAATTTGGCCGGGCGTGCGCCGCGCGCGCGGCGCCATTCTCTCTGGCCGGCGGCGCGCTGATCTCTGGCCGGCCGGTGGCGCGCGCGGCGCCCTGTACTGTGGCCCGGCCGCCTCTCTGGCGGCGGCGCGCCGGGTGCGCGGCGGCTGCGGCGCGCGGCGCGGCACGCGCGGGCGGCGGTTACGTGTGTTTGGCGACGGCTACGTACGGCGGTGGCGCGCGGCGGCGACTGAGGAGGCGTCGGCGGCGGCGAAGGCGCGGCGGCGTCTGCGTCGAGGAGGCGTCTCGGCGCGGCATCTGCGTCGTCGAGGTCGATCTCCACGCCTGACGGTTCGAGGAAGAAGAAGAACTGGCCGCGCCGTTCGCGCGCGCCAGTATTTATAGGCCCCCCCTTTAGTCACGGTTGGGGAGGCGACCCGCGACTAAAGGGCAACCTTTAGTCGCGGTTGGGGAGGCGACCCGCGACTGAAGGCTTTTTTTCGCCGGCTTTTCGTTCCCGCGCGCAGAGACCTTTAGTCGCGGTTGGGGAGGCCAACCGCGACTAAAGGTGTTTTCAAAATTACTTTTTGTTTTCCAAATGTTAAAAATACAAATAATATATCAATAAATTCAGGAAAATAAAACTAATTTATTTCAAAATCATAAAATACATATAATATATCAAAAAATTCAGAAAAATGAAACTAATTCAATTCAAAATGTTAAAAATACAAATAATATATCAATAAATTCAGAAAAATAAAACTAATTCATTTCAAAATCATAAAATACAAATAATATATCAAAATATTCAGAAAAATGAAACTAATTCAATTCAAAATGTTAAAAATACAAATAATATATCAAAAAATTCAGAAAAATGAAACTAATTCATTTCAAAATCATAAAATACAAATAATATATCAAAAAATTCAGAAAAACAAAACTAATTCAATTCAAAATGTTAAAAATACAAATAATATATCAAAAAACTCAGAAAAATAAAACTAATTCATTTCCCGCCACTTTCTTCCTGCTAGTTCTTTCCCGCCTCTTTCTTCCCCGCCTCTTTCTTCCCCGCCTCTTTCTTCCCGCCAATTTCTTCCCGCCAATTTCTTCCCGCCAATTTCTTCCCGCCACTTTCTTCCCGCCTCTTTCTTCCCGCCGCTTTCTTCCCGCCTCCTGTCTTCCCGCTCCCATTTTTCCCGCCATTTCTCACTACATATATGTAGCCGGCTTGGCCAGCATTATCACATCTCTACAATCTCTCATGGCTTCCACCGCACCCACTCTAACCTACCAGCAGGTGGAGGAGCTTTGCGCCTCGAACTACCCTTGCCCACCGGGCTACCGCGTCCCCGCCGGCCTGGAGCCTAAGCGCCGGCGGCGTGCCGGTCCCTCCCGTCCCTCGAGGTACCGCGCGTCGGGCGGCCATCACGAACCACTACTACCTCGACCTCACGCCGGAGCAGCGGATGAATCCCCGCTTGCATCCCGATAACCAGCATACTTGGGACGCCTTCTTCATCAATCGGCGTGAGAGGGCGCTCGCCAGGTATGAGGAGGAAGGTCTGCCTCCTGGGAACTTCCACGAGGCCGGCCGTCAGCTATGGTGGTACGGCCGGACTCTGCAGAGCGTCATGGACTACATCACGGCCGGCGATATCCCCCGCATGCGCTACCCTCAGTTCGAGCCACGAGCGCCGCCCGACGACTGCGACGACAGCAGCGACGACGACGGCGGCAACCTAGAAGGCGACGACTACCTGTACAACGGCGGCGACTATGAATACTACGAGTATGCATATTATACGCCTAGGCAGGAGTATGACTGAATCACTCCAAATTTCATGTACCATCAGTGCTATCTCGAATCAATCGAATCATTCGAAAATAGACACGAAAACACATCACGGATAATATAATTCACGTGATACATGAAACAAAGTTTGGTACAATAAATTATTACACATCATTTCTTCCCTTGTGTCCCTGCTTGCTTACGATTGTGCCGTATCCATGGAGCATCCTCATCATTTAACTTAATGCTTGGGTCGGTGTTCACTTTGAAGGGCGGAATTTCAGCAAACATATTATAATCTTCCGACATGTCCGTCTTGTCCTCCACTCCCACGATGTTTCTTTTCCCCGAAAGAACAATGTGGCGCTTTGGATCATCGCATGATGTACCGATCGTTTTCTTATCTTTCCGTTTCCTCGGTTTGCTACTCATGTCCTTCGGATAGAAAACCCGAGTGACATCTTTCGCTAGGACGAATGGTTCGTCAAGGTAACCAAGATTGTTGAAATCCACCATTGTCATTCCGTATTGCTGGTCCACCTTTACCCCACCTCCCGTTAGCTTGAACCATTTGCACCGGAACAAAGGGACCTTGAAGGAGGGTCCATAGTCAAGTTCCCATATCTCCTCTATGTAACCATAATATGTGACCTTTTGCCCATTCTCGGTTGCTGCATCAAAGTGGACACCACTGTTTTGGTTGGTGCTCTTTTTATCTTGGGCGATCGTGTAAAATGTATTCCCATTTATCTCGTACCCTTGGAAAGTCGTTATAGTCGAAGATGGTGTCTTGGCCAACATGTACAGCTGATCTACAACAAGCATTGTCACTCATTAAATGTTTTCTCAACCAACCGCCGAAAGTCTCCATGTGGGCCTTCCTAATCCAGGATTCGAGGCTTCCCGGGTTGTCCGAGCGTAAAATATTCTTGTGTTTCTCAAAGTACGGAGCCACCAAGCTGGAATTGGTCGGAACCGTGTGGTGTGCTTCGGTCCGAGAATGGCCGTCCATACATATCGTTGATTTCCTTCCGATCGTGCCTTTTCCACTTAGTCTCCCCTCGTGCCGCGATCGAGGAAGACCAATCGGCTTAAGGTCGGGAACAAAGTCAACACAAAACTCAATTACCTCCTCATTTCCATAGCCCTTGGCGATGCTTCCTTCGGCCTAGCACGGTTACGAACATATTTCTTTAATATTCCCATGAACCTCTCGAAGGGGAACATATTGTGTAGAAATACAGGACCGAGAATGGAAATCTCTTCGACTAGGTGAACCAGGAGGTGCGTCATAATGTTGAAGAAGGATGGCGGGAACACCAACTCGAAACTAACAAGACATTGGACCACATCGTTCTGTAACCGTGGTAGAACTTCCGGATTGATTACCTTCCGAGAGATTGCATTGAGGAATGCACATAGCTTCACAATGGCTACTCGAACATTTTCCGGCAGAGCCCCTCAAAGCAATCGGAAGCAATTGCGTCATAATCACGTGGCGAGTCGTGAGACTTCAGGTTTTGGAACTTTTTCTCCGCCATGTTTATTATTCCCTTTATATTGGACGAGAATCCGGACGGGACCTTCATACTCGCTCAGGCATTCAAAAAAGATGACCTTCTCTTCTTTGGTCGGAGCGTAGCCGGCACGACCTTGAAACCATTCCGGATGCCGGTTATCGTGGTCTTTCAAACGTTGTTGGTCCTGCCGTGCTTCCTTTGTATCATTTGTCTTCCCATACACGCCCAAGAAGCTTAGGAGGTTCACGCAAATATTCTTCGTAACGTGAATCACGTCGATTGCAGAGCGGACTTCTAGGACTTTCCAATATTCTAGCTCCCAGAATATAGATTTCTTCTTCCACATGGGTGCGTGCCCGTCAGCTCCCTTCGGAATTGATTGTCCGCCAGGACCCTTTCCAAAGATGACTTTCAAATCCTTGACCATATCAAATACCTCAGCACCGGTAGCGTTCCGCGAGCTTCGGCCGGTGATCCGCCTTGCCGTTGTAATGCTTGCCTTTCTTTTTTACTCGGATGATTTTTCGGAAGAAATCGACGATGCCCAAGGTACACGTTCTTCTTACAATTTGGCAAATGTACACTCGTCGGTCTCATGTAAGCAGTGCGTGCATGCATTGTATCCCTTATTTGACTGTCCCGAAAGGTTACTAAGAGCAGGCCAATCGTTGATGGTTACGAAAAGCAACGCTCGTAGGTCAAATTCCTCTTCTTTGTGCTCATCCCACACACGGACACCAGGTCTTCCCCACAGCCGTAAAAGTTCATCAACTAATGGCCTTAGGTACACATCGATGTCGTTGCCGGGTTGCTTCGGACCTTGGATGAGCACCGGCATCATAATGAACTTCCGCTTCATGCACAACCAAGGAGGAAGGTTGTAGATGCATAGAGTCACGGGCCAGGTGCTATGGCTGGAGCTCGCTCGCCAAAAGGATTCATGCCATCCGTACTTAGACCAAATCTTATGTTCCTTGCGTCAGCTGCAAAATCTTTAAACTCTCTGTCGATCTTTCTCCATTGCGTTCCATCCGCGGGGTGTCTCAACTCCCCGTCCGACTTACGGTCCTCTTTGTGCCATCGCAACAACTTGGCATGCTCTTTGTTCCCGAACGGACGTTTCAACCGTGGTATTATAGGAGCATACCACATCACCTTGGCGGGAACCTTCTTCCCGGGTTTCGGCCCTCAACATCGTCACCTGTGGTCATCGCCTCCGATCTTATAACGCAATGCAGGTGCATACCGTGCATTCATTCAAATTCTCGTATTCACCGCGGTAGAGGATGCAGTCGTTGATGCATGCATGTATCTTCGTAACCTCTAAACCTAGAGGGCGAGACAACCTTCTTTGCTTCGTACGTACCGGCGGGCAACTCGTTATTCTTTGGAAACATATTCTTCAACATTTTCAGCAAGTTTTCAAATGCCGAGTCAGCTACACCTGCCCGTGCCTTCCATTTCAAGCAAATCCAGTGTGCAACCCAGCTTTTTCAGACCATCATCGCATCCGGGTACAGCCGCCTTTCCGTGATCCTCTAACATGCGATCCAAATTCTCCCTCTCCTTTTCGGTTTCGTAGCCGACTCCGTGCATCAGCAATGGTCCGACCAAGATCATCAACGGGCTCATCACGTGCCTCTTCTTGATCACCTTCCCCTTCACCTTCCCCACCTTCAGCATCATCCATGAAAGTATCACCGAAATGATCAAGATAGCTCTCATCGATGTCATCCCCTTCTTCATCTTCTTCCATTATAACCCCTCTTTCTCCATGCTTGGTCCAACAATTATAGCTTGGCATGAAACCATGCCGAATGAGGTGCGAGTGAACTTCCCTTGACGAAGAGTAACCCTTCCGATTCTTACAGCCAACACATGGACAGATAACAAAACCCCCCGCTTGTTCGCATTAGCCACTACGAGGAAATCTTTCAAACCCGTAGTGAATTCGCCGGAGAGTCGGCTAGCGTACATCCATTGCCGATTCATCTGCATTATTATAATACAAAATATATAATTAACCATCATGCATTTGTTAAACTAAATACAAATTAAACAATGAACTACACACATATGCATATTTTATCAATGACACATATATATGAAAGGTTCAAGTTGTTGCTAACCGCGATCGAGGAGGAAAAAATAAATGAGGAAGCTCGATCAAGTGTGGCTCCGACACTTCATATCATGTTTGTTTCATGCTCTTGGGACATTTCATCAAACACCTTGTGTGCATAAGAGGAGCCAAAAGCAAACCCTACACCCCCTTGTGAAGTTTGTGAAGAGAAGTGGCACCAAATGGCTAAGTGCTGTGGGCTGAGTGGTATATATAGGGGAGGGGCTTTAGTCGCGGTTGGCCGGGCCAACCGCGACTAAAGGCCTTTGGGCCAGGCCCGAGGACATTTAGTCGCGGTTGGCCCGGCCAACCGCGACTAAAGCCCCTCCCGTCCACCAGATGGCCACCGAGCGCCCTGGGCCCAGGCCTTTGGTCGCGGTTCGCCACAAGGGCCGCGACTAAAGGTCCCATTGGTCGCGGTTCTTGCATATCCGCGACTAATGGGCCTGTCCGGAAGGCCTTTTTTCTACTAGTGGGGGTAGATGGCATGGCAGGAACTGAGCTGCTTTGAGCTTATGTTTTCAAGCTTTTGTTTCTTTTAGGCACGAAATATCAGGGTTTGCGTTAATTCACTAGTAGAAATCTGGGCATCCATCTAAGCCATAAATACCGGATCCCTTAAGAACCGGTACTAAAGAGGGCATTAGTACCGGTTGTATTGCCCAAACCTTTAGTACCGGTTCGTATGGACCTTTAGTACCGGTTCGTGACACGAACCGGTACTAAAGGGTTAGCGTCACCTTTAGTACCGGTTCGTGTCACGAACCGGTACTAAAGGTTATCCTGCTTCACACGCACCTCCACACCCCCCCCCCGTGGATCGCCTTTTTTTGCTCTGTAAAATACAAACGAAAATGATAGAAAATTCAAAAAATAAAATGTTTTTAGATTCTCATATGTTATGCAACCTACTATTCGGTGAAATTAAGAAATTCGAATTTTGACTTTTTTTGCAAAAAAAAGTTTGAAAAATAGTAAAACCGCATTAACTTTTGCATACGACGTCGGAAAAAAACGTATAATATATCAAAAAAATCCTGGGAAAAAGTTACATCTGAATTCACCGGGATTTACCCGGTTAGCCAATTTTTAGATTCTCAAAATTCCAAATGAAAATATGAAAGCAGGAAGATTTTAGTTTTTTTTCAGAAATTTAGAAATTTATATATTTTTAATTTTGTAAAATTAAAATAATAATTATAAGATTTTTTGAGTGCTAACATATTACTATTACTTTTTATCAAATTATAAGATTTTCAATTTTTCAAGTTTTGCAAAAAATATTAAAATTTTAAAAAAAATTAAAAATAATAAAAATTAAAAATTTAATTTTATTTATTTATTCAACATTATTATTACATCATTACTTTTGTTTATTAAAAGAAATTTTTGGAATTTAAACAATAAAAAGTGTGACATCGACCAACATGTTAATAGGATTGATATGATACTACTATCACATACATGCGCGTGAAGCACTTAGAAGTGGAATGGGATGGAACTTGGAAGTTAAGCGTGCTAGTGCGGGAGTAGTGTGAGGATGGGTGACCGATCGGGAAGTTTGACCACAGGTAAGTAATTTGATTAGAGATAAAGTGTAGTTAGAGACTAACAGAAATACTAGTAATTCTGAACAAAATAAAAAAAGAGGGAGTGAAAAAAAAGGGTGTGAAAAATAATTAGAAAAAATGGATAAAAAAAATAAACAAAATAATTATCCTTACGAACCGGTGTTAAAGGTGCCTCCACGTGGGCACGGAGGAACCCGTGGGGCTGGAGACCTTTGGTACCGGTTCGTAACACGAACCGGTAAAGGTGGGAGGCCTTTAGTACCGAATAATTAGTACCGGTTCCAAAACCGGTACTAAAGGCCCTTTGGAACCGGTACTAAAGGGGGGTTTCTCTACTAGTGATTGTTGTGTTTTGTTAGTATCCCCTAGCCCCCACTTGTGTTCCACGGTTCCATGGTTAATGAGTTGATGACAAGAAACCATGAGTGGAATGAGCCACTAATTCGTGAACTTTTCTTTGCCCCTGAGGTTGATTCGATAATGAGTATTCCTCTAAGAAGTTCAGTGGGTGATGATTGGCTAGCGTGGTCGAAGGAAAAATCTAGGATATATAATGTGCGATCAGCGTATACAGCCTTGATGGAAGCACGTCAGTCGGAGGAGGCCAGGAATAACGTTTCTGTGTCGTCTTCATCTGACAATGATGCTGATGTGTGGAAAAGGTTGTGGAAACGTACTAAAGGAGCGTGCCTTTTGGTGGCGAGTTCTTCGAGGTATTTTACCCGATTATAGGACTTTGTCACGGTGATATATAATGGAGAATAGCACATGTGCTATGTGTAAGGCTGAATCTGAACATGTGATGCACGCATTGATTGAGTGCAGCCATGTAAAGTTATTCTGGGAGGCGGCTAAGGAATTTCTTTTGATTAAGCTTCCACGGCTACACCCGTTAACTTGGACGAAAGATATACTTTGTGAGAAAGTTATCGACCAAAAGGAGAGAGCTATTATAATTTCAGTGATTTACTCAATTTGGTCATCAAGGAATAATCTTACTCACGGTGAAGCTGGTTTTAATTCAGCTAAGTCGATTGAGTTGGTGAAGGAGACCCTGCAGACTTTAGAGCTTCCAAGGGAGAATCCTAAGCCTACTAGGCTGGTTGCTAAGTGGCAGTGACCTCCAGATGGCTTTGTGAATAAATTTAGATGGGGCGTTCAATGTCAGCGAGAACTTGGTTGCAACTGGTGTAGTTGCACGTGAGGGTTTGTTGTATAAGGGTTCCATGGGTAAAACGTACCGTGGTATTTCTGATCCTCTGATTATTGAGACTCTTGCACTACAAGATGTTGTTACTTATGCAAGGGACAGAGGGTTCAGTAGAGTTGTCTTTGAAGTGGAGTCTGAAAATCGGGTTCATCTTTGGCACAATAGAGCGACTGGTCGTTCTATGGTCAAGAATGTTTTAGATGAGATTGGTGAGCTGAGTGTGCTTTTTTACAGTTTTTAGCTTATGTCATGCTCGTCGCGAGGCTAACCAGGCAACTCATTCTTGTGCAAAATTTGCAAGTATTCAAGATGGGTTGTTTTCCTCGGATGTTGAGCCACCTGCTTTCCTAGTTCACAGCCTACAGGCTGATTGTAATGGTGTGTGAATAGTGGCTGCAAGTTTTTAACGCACTATTTTTCTTACCAGGGTACCTAAGGGGACTGGAAGGGTTTTAATGATGCGGCTTGCTAGCTTAATATATTGATTCTTAAAAAAAAAATTCTCTTGGAGCAAGTAAAAGACATGCCAACAGAAATGTATATGCAAATGTAAAATACAGAAGACCAATGCAAGACACATAAAGGAAACTAGGGCTAGCACTGTTTTCATTTTGTGTTTTATAGGGAGCACACATGAAAAGTAAAGGCGAAACTATATAAGCACTGATCTTGGACGTGACCGTAAGGGAGTCATGCAATTTATTTTTTCCTTCAAAGCATAACCATACTCAAATTAATGATGCTAGTTAAAAAGGAAACTAGAGCAGGAGACACCGATTGGTTGCTTGATCTGTTGTGGCCTGGTTATGTGGAAGAGAGCTGCTAACAATCAATATATCTAAAAGACATAGCAACTCCTTATAATTGCAGGCACTGGTGGAAAAATGGCCTTCGGTCGCGGTGCGCAACTGCCATTAGTCGCGGTTGCGCAACCGCGACCTATTATTCGCGACTAAAGGCCCCCCCCTTTAGTCGCGGTTCCCCGTCCACGTGGGCGGCAGGCGAGCGCCAGGGCGGAGGACCTTTAGTCGCGGTTCTGCTCACCAACCGCGACTAAAGGCCGCCGCAGGTTTAGGGTTTTAGCCCCCCCCCTAACCTGGTTCCCCTAACCCCTGGTTACTTTTTAAGTTGTATTGTTTTATTTCTTTTGTGTTTTATTTTAATTTTGAAGGAGTTTCACATATTCTACGGTATACATGCATGTGAATGTACAATTTCAAACAAATTTGAAATTAGAACCAAAAAGAATTCAAGAGGAATATACAATATATATTCAATATCGGATGACCATATACAATTTTGAACAAGTTTCCATACATATTTAGTGCATATAAAGTTCTACGTCCTCTACATAGTGTTCTCCTCTAGGATCGATGACTTGGTTCGCCAACCATCCAGCTAGTTCCTCTTGAAGTGGTCGGAAGCGAGCTTCTGGAGGAAGCGTCGCCCGGAGGTTATTCCTCCTGGTGTTGTTCTCAGACGGCTGCCGCTCAGTGGTGTATCTCCGGATCCTCTCACAAACATAGTATCCACATAGATTGGTCCCCGGTGGCTGAATGTCCCCGGTCGTCGCAGCCTTTGCCATTTTAAAATGTAGCTCTTTTTTGAATTCACCGACCTTTTGATCTACGAACCGTCTCCAAACCCTACGAGGCAAGGAAAATTAAATGAACAAGAGAGTTATTAATTAGTTACTTGATATTAGGAAATGATGAATGTAATAGGCCGATCGATATAGAGCGCAAACGAATGAAAGTAGTTACTTTTGCATCATTTTTCTCATGTCGGCCCAAAGCTTCGTATCCATATTCAGAGAGTCGTGGACGATAACTGTGGAGTTCTGAATTTGAATTACTAGCAGAATCCAGTGGAACTTGCGGACACGATACATGCACAGTCATGCATAACTCATCGATTAGCCACATACCATGCATGGAGTAAACAAAAGAGAATGTGCTCAAGACAGAAACACTCACCCAAAATGGTAAGGAAATAGAATATCACTTTTGAGTTCCTGTTTTGTAAGAAACATCCACAGGTCACCCTCCACGTCTCTGGGGGTGGTGTTGTAACACATATGAATTAACGATTTGTGGGTCAATGAACCCAACATCATGGGTGTGCCTTATTCGCATTTCCCGCTTCTTCATTCTGCATAATAGCGTACACAACAAGATAGTTAGGACAATATATATATTTATAGTGCAGGCAATGAACGAGATGGGGTAGAAATTAATAAATCACTTACAGAACATAGCAGCTGATGATAGATTTGTCGAGCTCGCGCAGATTGAACAGCTGGAACAATTCACTCCGATGAATTGTTATATAGTAATGTTTGAAGTGATGCTCAGGTCTAACTTCCGCATAAATATATTCTCCGGCGTTTTTAAGTTTTATGTAACCCTTGTACCAATTTAGCGAGACCTTTCATTTGTCGAGGTAGATCCTCTTCCTGCGCAGGCTCGACGAGAGGACCATCCTTCACATATCCAAATACTACGTCCTTCATTGCCACGTCATCAAGGCCTAATGCTACACGAAGAGTCAGACCTAAGTCTGCCGCTTGTTCTTTGGCTTTCGCTACAGTCAATCCCTGTGCTGCCGCAGCTGCTATGACATCAGGGGCTTCGTCCTCCGGACCTGCGGCTTTCACTATGAGCGGGGGGATCGACTGTTTACTTTGTTCCCCGAGCTGGGCAACTTGTTGTTTCCCCTTTCTAATTTTTTCCGGGCCTCCTCCAAGGCTTTCTTCTCCTGCTTCTTCGCGTCCTCCTCGCTTCCTCTCCGGAACGTGAGTGCTTGCGCACGAAGTTCACGTTCATAGTCGGCGGGGAGATTCTTCGCGGCTTGGGACGGTGTGTTCAAAAATGTCTTAGCCCACTTCTTTTGCTCATCGGAAAATACCGGCTTGGGCTCGCCCTCTATTTTCTTCTTGCAGCTCGCCTTCCATTTCTCTAAATCGGCAGCCGCGCCCGCCTCGACTTCCTCGGCACTACATTCCCAAGACCTCTTGGGGAGAGGCTTAAGTGATGGCTCCGGTATGTTTGTGGTTGCAGGTACGTAAGGGTCCGGGTTAATAACCCAGGACTGCTTCTGCTTCTTCGCCGGAGGTGGATTGGGGGGCGGCGTCTGATCACCCGCCGGACGAGGACTGGGGGGCGGCGTCTGCTTACCCGCCGGAGGTGAATTGGGGGGCGGCGTCGGCTTACCCGCCGGAGGTGTAGGTGATCCACCACCACCACCACCGCCGCCGCCACCACCACCGGAGGGGGGTGGACTTGTTTGCCTTGGCGCCTCGCCTGGAAACTTGATAAACTTCTTCCGCCACGGAATGAACTGGCGCTTGACATCTCCAAGTCTTGTCGCCCCTTCGGGTGTAGCAATGTCAATGTCCGGGTCCTCAAACCCTTGGACTATCTCCTCCACCGTGACACGAGCATAGCCATCCGGAATGGGGTTGTTGTGGTGGAGTGCTCCAGGTGGTAAAGCATCGCCGGTGGCTACCTTCATGGACATGTTCCCGATAGGATAATACAGATGACATGCTTTCATCTCCTTTATATCGTCCACGGGGTAGCGAGGAGGCTCCGGTGCGGTAACTTCGACCACCGGATGCTCCGGTGCACCAGCCCGGTGAGGCCTCCGTGGAAGCCACGCCGCTTCTTCTCTCGCCGGCTTCCGAGATCCATTGGATGATCTTCATGATGCGCCCGAGATGCATCTCTTTCGGCTACTAGTACACTCACGGTTTTCTTCATCACATCCATTTCCGTTACCAGCTTCGCCACAACATCTGCATCCCGATCCATCTTTCTCTTACGGCTTCTGTAACCGTACGGGTCATCGTTAGGGGGAACCCTACTTTCCACGGAATGTCCCCGGGCATGCCTCGTACACGTCCTCCGTGTTCAGGATTCCCGAGGGCTTTTGTCAGGGCGTCGTTCTCTCTGTTGAACTTGATCCTCCCCTCTTGAGCATCCCTCATTGCCTCAATAAGCTTTTGGGTGGGTTTAATTATTTTGCCCCGATAAACACACTCCCTGTCTCCGGGTTCGGCGATCCCCCATGCCCGTACCACCAGCTTTTGGCCCTTGGGTCCCATCCCTCCGTGCACTGGACGGATTCCTCGCGCCCTCAGCTCGTTCTCCATCTTCTCCCACCTAGGCTGCCAAAAGCGATACCCTCCTGGCCCCATAATATGATTGTACTCCTTCTTGGCCGCATTCTTCTTATTTTTTTCGACAATTCAAGGAACTGCTCCGATTTCTTTTGCTTCACAAATTCTGGCCAATCATGTTGCAGTTTCTCATATTGTCCTTTGAAATCCGGAGTCTTGCCCTCCTTGACAAAGTCATGGGCTAGATTTTGCTTGTATTTCCGGAATGCGTCGGCCATCTTAGAAAGAGCGAACTGTTTGACTAGCTTGCACCTCTCCTTGTTTTCCTCAATCTTGTTACCCGCCTCATCGTATCTGCGGTATTCCGGAGGTAGAACGAAATGTTCTATAAGCTTCTTGAAGCAATCTTTTTTTGTTCTCTTATCGACGAAAGTGAAACCAAGACGTGCCTTCTTTGGCTCATTCCACTCTGGACGGTGATCGAGACGTTCTCTCTAACAACGGCTCCGCATTGGCCGATAAACTTGGTGGCGTTCTTGCTGGGCTCCGGCGGCTCGCCGGTTGCTTCGTCGACAACCTCGATGGTGCATGTTTCGTTTGGTTTCATCGTCTTGGTTGCGCCACGCTTTGACGACGACGTACTCGATTTTTTCGACGATCCGGCCGAGGGCTAAAATAAGAAAGAGAGTCGCGCGCGTTAGTACACACATATTTATTCAAATCGGTTAGTTTGTATATCACCGGAGGCTCAATGTATATATATACCTCGGCGCCGGAGGTGGTTGCTACTTCCAATTGAAGATCGTCGTTTACCGACGTTTCTTCGGCATCATCTTGCTGACGGCGCCCTTCATCTTCACCGTCAAGGTTCAGATAAGAAGAGATATCATCTTCTTCTTGTCCGGTCGGCTCATATGGAATATCGCCTTTTATGATGCCGAATATATGGTCTTCAACGTCCGGATCATAGTTGTCCGGAATCGGGTCAGCTCTATCGTCCGCCATATGTCGATCCTGAAAACATGTAGTCAAAACTAATTATTTAAGTGCGGTGTCGAAAGGGCGCGCGGTGGCAAAAGGAGAGAGGGCGGTGGCGGTGGCAAAAGGGCGGTGGCGGTGCCGATCGAGGACAACACATAGAGGCCTCCCTCGCCGTATACGGAGGGGGGGCGGCGAGGCAGGGGCGAAAGGGCGGTAGCGGTGTGCCGATCCTCTCTCTCGTAAAAAAAGAAAAAAACCCGCGCGTATACGGAGGGGGAGGCGAGGGCCTCGCCGCCCCCTCCGTATACATGCGAGGTCGGTGGCGGTGGGTTGCTAGTGAATTTTTTTGTTAAGTCAAAATTCAGAAATTTTTTGTCCACTTAAAATTTTATTAAGTCAAAATTATCAAGTTTTATGTTTTTTTGTTAACTATATATATAGTTACTAATTAATTCATTAATTATAAGTGGACAAAACAAAAAATTATTAAGTCAACATATGTTTTTTTTGTTAACTATATGTTTTTTATTAAGTCAAAATTATAACTGAAATTTATAACTGAAATTTATAACTCAAATTTTGTTAAGTCAAATTTACCGTTTTTATTAAACTAATTAACTAGCTACTTAAAATTAAAAAGAACAAAAAAACTAAAAAAAAAGAAAAAAAAACCCTGGCCGTGTACACTGGCGCCCCGGCGCCCTCTCGATCTCTCTCCCGGCCGATGGTGGACACGTACGGCGGCGCCGGCGGCCGGCGGCGCGCGGCGGTGACGTGTGTGGCGGCGCGCGGCGGTGGCCCCGGCAGTGTGTGGCGGCGGCGCGCGCGCGCGCGCGGCTCTCGATCTGTCGACGGCGGCGGCGGTTACGGCGGCGGCGGTTACGGCGGGGGCGCGCGGACGCTTACGGCGGCGGCGGTTCCGGCGGCGAAGACGAGCGGCGGCCGGCGCAGGCGACGAAGACGGCGCAGAGACGACGAAGACGAGCGGCGGCGCAGCGACGAAGACGAAGACGGATCGATCGAGAACTCTGGCGCGGCGGTTCGCGCCGCGGGAATTTATAGGGACCACCCTTTGGTCGCGGTTGGCCAGGCCAACCGCGACTACAGTACCCTTTAGTCGCGGTTGGCTGGGCCAACCGCGACCAAAGGCCTTTTTTCGCCCCTTTTTTGGTTCCCGCGGAAATGACCTTTAGTCGCGGTTGGCCAGGCCAACCGCGACCAAAGGCCTTTTTCAAAATTCTTTTCTTTTTCAAAATGTTAAAAATACATATAATTCATTTCTAATTGTGAAAAATACATATAATATATCAAAAAATTCAGAAAAATAAAACTAATTCAATTCAAAATCTTAAAAATACAAATTATATATCAAAAAAATTAGAAAAATAAAACAAATTCATTTCAATATGTTAAAAATACAAATTATATATCAAAAAAATCAGAAAAATAAAACTAATTCATTTCAATATGTTAAAAATATAAATTATATATCAAAAAATTCAGAAAAATAAAACCAATTCAATTCAAAATGTTAAAAATACAAATAATATATCAAAAAATTCATAAAAATAAAACTAATTCATTTCAAACACATCACGGGCATTTCTCTTCTTCCCGCCATTTCTTCCCTGTCTTCCCGCCTCTTTCTTCCCGCCAATTTCTTCCCGCCTCTTTCTTCCCGCCTCTTTCTTCCCGCCATTTCTCACTGCATATATGTTGCCCGGCTTGGCCAGCATTATCACATCTCTCCAATCTCTCATCACTCTCTCATGGCTTCCACCGCACCCACTCTAACCTACCAGCAGGTGGAGGAGCTTTGCGCCTCGAACTACCCTTGCCCACCGGGCTACCGCGTCCCCGCCGGCTGGAGCCTAAGCGCCGGCGGCGTGCCGGTCCCTCCCCTCCCTCAGGGTGCTGCGCGCCGGGCAGCCATCACGAACCACTACTACCTCGACCTCATGCCGGAGCAGCGGATGAATCCCCGCTGGCATCCCGATAACCAGCATACTTGGGACGCCTTCTTCATCAATCGGCGTGAGAGGGCGCTCGCCGGGTATGAGGAGGACGGTCCGCCTCCCGGGAACTTCCACGAGGCCGGCCGTCGGCTATGGTGGTACGGCCGGACTCGCGAGCGTCATGGACTACATCACGGCCGGCGATATCCCCCGCCTGCGCTACCCTCGGTTCGAGCCACGAGCGCCGCCCGACGACGGCGACGACAGCAGCGGCGACGACGGCGGTAACTTAGAAGGCGACGACTACCGGTACAACGGCGACGACTATGAAGACTACGAGTATGCATATTATACGCCTAGGCGGGAGTATGACTAAATCACTCCAAATTTCATGTATCATCAGTGCTATCTCTCGAATCAATCGAATCATTCGAAAATGGACACCAAACACATCACGGGTAATATAAGTCACATGATTCATTCAACAAAGTTTGGTACAATAATAAATTATTACACATCATTTCTTCCCTTGTGTCCCTGCTTGCTTACGATTGTGCCGTATCCATGGAGCATCCTCATCATTTAACTTAATGCTTGGGTCGGTGTTCACTTTGAAGGGCGGAATTTCAGCAAACATATTATAATCTTCCGACATGTCCGTCTTGTCCTCCACTCCCACGATGTTTCTTTTCCCTGAAAGAACAATGTGGCGCTTTGGATCATCGCATGATGTACTCGATCGTTTTCTTATCTTTCCGTTTCCTCGGTTTGCTACTCATGTCCTTCACATAGAAAACCTGAGCGACATCTTTCGCTAGGACGAATGGTTCGTCAAGGTAACCAAGATTGTTGAAATCCACCATTGTCATTCCGTATTGCTGGTCCACCGTTACCCCACCTCCTGTTAGCTTGAACCATTTGCACCGGAACAAAGGGACCCTAAAGGAGGGTCCATAGTCAAGTTCCCATATCTCCTCTATGTAACCATAATATGTGACCTTTTGCCCATTCTCGGTTGCTGCATCAAAGCGGACACCACTGTTTTGGTTGGTGCTCTTTTTATCTTGGGCGATCGTGTAAAATGTATTCCCATTTATCTCGTACCCTTGGAAAGTCGTTATAGTCGAAGATGGTGTCTTGGCCAACATGTACAGCTGATCTACAACCTTATTGTCACTCATTAAATGTTTTCTCAACCAACTGCCGAAAGTCTCCATGTGGGCCTTCCTAATCCAGGATTCGGGCTTCCCGAGGTTGTCCGAGCGTAAAATATTCTTGTGTTTCTCAAAGTACGGAGCCACCAAGCTGGAATTGGTCGGAACTGTGTGGTGTGCTTCGGTCGGAGAATGGCCGTCCATACATATCGTTGATTTCCTTCCGATCGTGCCTTTTCCACTTAGTCTCCCCTCGTGCCGCGATTGAGGAAGACCAATCGGCTTAAGGTCGGGAACAAAGTCAACACAAAACTCAATTACCTCCTCATTTCCATAGCCCTTGGCGATGCTTCCTTCCGGCCTAGCACGGTTACGAACATATTTCTTTAATACTCCCATGAACCTCTCGAAGGGGAACATATTGTGTAGAAATACGGGACCGAGAATGGAAATCTCATCGACTAGGTGAACCAGGAGGTGCGTCATAATATTGAAGAAGGATGGCGGGAACACCAACTCGAAACCGACAAGACATTGGACCACATCGTTACGTAACCGTGGTAGAACTTCTGGATTGATTACCTTCCGAGAGATTGCATTGAGGAATGCACATAGCTTCACAATGGCTACTCGAACATTTTCCGGCGAGAGCCCCTCAAAGCAATCGGAAGCAATTGCGTCATAATCACGTGGCGGTCGTGAGACTTCAGGTTTTGGAACTTTTTCTCCGCCATGTTTATTATTCCCTTTATATTGGACGAGAATCTCGACGGGACCTTCATACTCGCTCGGGCATTCAAAAAAGATGACCTTCTCTTCTTTGGTCGGAGCGTAGGCGGCACGACCTTGAAACCGTTCCGGATACAGGTCATCGGGGTCTTTCAAACTTTGCTTGGTCCTGTCGTGCTTCCTTTGTATCATTTGACTTCCCATACACGCCCAAGAAGCTTAGGATGTTCACGCAAATATTCTTCGTAACGTGCATCACGTCGATTGCGGAGCGGACTTCTAGGACTTTCCAATATTCTAGCTCCCTGAATATAGATTTCTTCTTCCACATGGCTACGTGCCCATCAGCTCCCTTCGGAACTGATTGTCCGCCGAGACCCTTTCCAAAGATGACTTTCAAATCCTTTACCATATCAAATACCTCGGCACCAGGTGCGTTCCGCGAGCTTCGGCCGGTGATCTGCCTTGCCGTTGTAATGCTTGCCGCGCTTTCTTACGTTATGATTTTTGGGAAGAAATCGACGATGCCCAAGGTACACGTTCTTCTTACAATTTGGCAAATGTACACTTTGAGTCTCATGTAAGCAGTGCGTGCATGCATTGTATCCCTTATTTGACAGTCCCGAAAGGTTACTAAGAGCAGGCCAATCGTTGATGGTTACGAAAAGCAACGCTCGTAGGTCAAATTCCTCTTCTTTGTGCTCATCCCACACACGGACACCAGGTCTGCCCCACAGCTGTAAAAGCTCATCAACTAATGGCCTTAGGTACACATCGATGTCGTTGCCGGGTTGCTTCGGACCTTGGATGAGCACCGGCATCATAATGAACTTCCGCTTCATGCACAACCAAGGAGGAAGGTTGTAGATGCATAGAGTCACGGGCCAGGTGCTATGGCTGGAGCTCCGCTCGCCAAAAGGATTCATGCCATCCGTACTTAGACCAAATCTTATGTTCCTTGCGTCGGCTACAAAATCTTTGAACTCTCCGTCGATCTTTCTCCATTGCGTTCCATCTGCGGGGTGTCTCAACTCCCCGTCCGACTTACGGTCCTCTTTGTGCCATCGCAACAACTTGGCATGCTCTTTGTTCCCGAACGGACGTTTCAACCGTGGTATTATAGGAGCATACCACATCACCTTGGCGGGAACCTTCTTCCCGGGTTTCGGCCCTCAACATCGTCACCGGGGTCATCGCCTCCGATCTTATAACGCAATGCGGTGCATACCGGGCATTCATTCAAATTCTCGTATTCACCGCGGTAGAGGATGCGATCGTTGATGCATGCATGTATCTTCAGTAACCTCTAAACCTAGAGGGCGAGACAACCTTCTTTGCTTCGTACGTACCTGGCGGGCAACTCGTTATTCTTTGGAAACATATTCTTCAACATTTTCAGCAAGTCTTCAAATGCCGAGTCAGCTACACCTGCTCGTGCCTTCCATTTCAGCAAATCCAGTGTGCAGCCCAGCTTTTTCGGACCATCATCGCATCCGGGGTACGGCGCCTTCTCCGTGATCCTCTAACATGCGATCCAAATTCTCCCTCTCTTTTTCAGTTTCGCAGCGACTCCGTGCATCGGCAATGGTCCGACCAAGATCATCAACGGGATCATCACGTGCCTCTTCTTCACCTTCCCCTTCACCTTCCCCTTCACCTTCAGCATCCTCCATGAAAGTATCACCGAAATGAGCAAGATAGCTTTCATCGATGAAATCATCCCCTTCTTCATCTTCTTCCATTATAACCCCTCTTTCTCCATGCTTGGTCCAACAATTATAGCTTGGCATGAAACCGTGCCGAAGCAGGTGCAGCTGAACATCTCTTGAGGAAGAGTAACCCTTCCGATTCTTACATTTAACACATGGACGAGATAACAAAACCCCCTGCTTGTTCGCATTAGCCACTACGAGGAAATCATTCAAACCCGTACTGAACTCGCCGGAGAGTCGGTTACCGTACATCCATTGTCGATTCATCCGCATTATTATAATATAAAATATATAATTAACCATCATGCATTTGTTAAACTAATTAACTAGCTACAAACAATATAAATTAAACAATGAACTACACACACATGCACATTTTATCAACGACACATCAAAGGTTCAAGTTGCTAACCGCGATCGAGGAGGAAAAAATAAATGAGAAAGCTCAAGTGTGGCTCCAACACTTCATATCATGTTTGTTTCATGCTCTTGGGGCATTTCATCAAACACCTTATGTGCATAAGAGGAACCAAAAGCAAACCTAACACCCACTTGTGAAGCTTGTGAAGAAAATGGCACCAAATGGCTAAGTGTTGGCTGCTGGGTGGGTATATATAGGGGCGGCTTTAGCCGCGGTTGGCCAGGCCAACCGCGACTAAAGGCCTTCGGGCACCTTTAGTCGCGGTTGGCCTGGCCAACCGCGGCTAAAGCCCCCACGTGCAACGGCTGGCCACCGAGCGCCCTGGGCCCAGGCCTTTGGTCGCGGTTCGCCTCCCGAACCGCGACTAAAGGTACCATTAGTCGCGGTTCCTTTACCTTCGCGACTAATGGGGCTCACCGGAAGCCTGTTTTTCTAGTAGTGAGGGTTGTCCTCTTGATCACCCTTCAGCAGTTGGTTAAAAAAACTCGACTGTCTTGTAGAGATTAGATACAGGCAATGTCTTTGCACGTTCAAGCACGAATGTACGGAGTTTGATAAGACAATTCGAGAGCGTGTGAACTATGAACTAACTAGCCTCGGGCGAGCTTGTCCGATTTGCGCTATCGTGTTTTCTGTTTCCTCCAACATCTCAAAAACGATAACAAATAGACAAACATGACAGGAGAGGCTGGTGTATTTTGAAGCATAAGTTTGCTAGAAAAAAATGCTTTTGAAGGGATAGCTTGGCTAATTTTGTTTCATTCTTACATGGAGTTGCTTATTTATAATCAAGCATAAGTTCATCACAAATGTGATAGGGTTGGTCACTGTTGGGAGCAGAACTGGAATACTGACGAGTCATGCATTAAGCTAATTGAAGCTTTGGGCTTCATCACGATATTTGTGCGCGCAGTGAAATGTGGATTGGTTTTGACAAAGCTCTTTCTGTGCATGTGGAGGCCGAGCTCAGTCGCATGTGATCATGCTATATTCTTGTACTTAAAAACTCTATCTCCATCTTAATGAAAAAAGATACGCGAGGCTCGCACGTGTTCTTGAAAAAAAGAAATGTGGAATGGTTTTCTAGACATCTAGAGTTCTAGTAGTCATGCAACTAACGAAGCCTCATGTATAAAACATGCAGCTAGCAACTAAACGCGCGTGTCCCTTCCACTAACGTGGGTCGCTTGTGCTGTACTGGTCGTGTACTCTAGCTTCATGCATTTTTTCTCTCTATCTATTTAATTGCATGCAGTTCTCCTGAATGGTTCGGAAAAAAAGAGCTTAACCGCATGAATCACTCTAGTTCTTATGCTTGCACTACAAATTGGATGCAAACCACGTTGGGTTGCGTAAAAAAAAGTTGTTGGAGGAATCGTCGAGATTTTATAATTACTTGGATAGAATTACAATCAACTAGCAGGAACGGTGACACACACTCTGGAGCAGAACGAGTAACCCTACAAGCAGTACGATCTCCAGTTCTACCCAAGTTTCTAGACTATGTTCAACGCTATCTTGATCACAACTTCTCAAAGACTCATCAGACGCTTCACCTCTTCAATCAGATGACCATAAGCTAATTAAATATGATCCAGAATAGGAATCTGACGGCTTTTCTCAAGTTCCAAAAGACGATAATGATGTGAGTAAATGGGACTCACCACCCAAACACTACCCAAGGCTTAGCTTCCTTTGATGAAGATAGTAAATCTCACTCCATGGTTATGTTAGATGAACTAATTGTGATATGTCGTCTGTGGCACAATTTGTCATTCGATGTTCAGAATATTTGAATTTGAACTTCAAATACTAGGTTTGATTGCGTTGGATTTGGGTATGCTTATGTTGGATGAACTAATTGTTCAGCAATCTACCACCTAGTCCGGTACTTGCAGGCCTTGTTAGAAAATTAAATGATTTAAAACTATGTCTACAATCGTGTTAATAATCTAACCAAACAACAGTCGAATCAGTCCTTAAACAAGATGACGAACACAGAAGTCCTTAAACAAGATGACGAACACAGAACTTAACCATGCCAATCGTAGTCGGACGAATATGTCCAATAAGCATTTGTGTGTTGGATGACTTTCAGCAAAGATTGCATTATAGCCTTACAAATGGTAGAGATGAACTGATATGGAGTGGATTTGAAACTGTTTCTGGAGGTGAACTGAATTGAGTTGTGAGCACGCATATTAACTCTTAATAATACCAATGCCGCAGAAAAATTTGGTGTGTAAGATATAACTCTATCAAGAACCTGCAAACAGGCCTCACATCTCCTGGAGGTCAGTCAAGCAGAATCTGCTACCTGAACGCTTGTTCGAACCGTTCCCAGAATCTCCGATCTCAACTGCATCAGCAATCTGCCCAGGTAGTTCAGACCTTCACCCTCGCGCCCACCGCCCCAGAATAAATCATGGGGCGAGGACTCGACGAGAACAGAGCCAGCCGTTGACAGCAGCATCTCCGTCAGGTGGGGGTAACTTGAAAATTTGCATTTTAGAGCTCTGTACATCACGTCGATTTTCATGGACTCCCAATCAGTCCGTACCTAACGAGGCAATAAAGAGTTAAATAGAGAGACACAAAATTGGTTTGCAGAACAAACCAAGAGTATGCAGCAAATGGTCAATGTGACATGCAAGCGAAGGAGCGAAGGCAAAAATATTCTGTGGTAATTGTCTCCATGGACACCCTACCTATGGTCCGTTGGCACTGCCATGCTCGTAACACCTACCCAGCCAATAGCAGTGAGTGATGATATACACCCTCGAACTAACACATAAATTAGAAGGAAAATTAAAGGGAGTTCCTGTCCGCTTTTATGATTTCAGGATGAAAGAAGAATCCTTTCAAAATTGCTGAATATTTTCTAAGCATAACGTGATGCAAACCTACATAATTTCAGATACACATTCGCCTCTGCTATCAAGAACCACAAAGAAAGAGCAGCCAGGGATTAGTTCACCCATTCGCTACAGTACTACATTTCTACTTTTAGCTGGGACACGTTTGAAGAGAAAATTTGAAGGTATGTTTATGAATTACTTCAGGAGCACTGCATGTCTACATTAATGTATTTTGTCAAAAAATCAGAACATCCTTTCATGTTGATCTATTAATGTTGACAGCAACAGGTAACATACAATTTGAACACCATAGTCCAACGACAGGTAAAGGTTGGACATATTTTCTGGTAAAGGCAACTAAGAATGCAGTGGGATGTACTCTACAATACAGTGTGATGTACTTTTAAATAAATGTGTGCACATGAGGTACCTAATGAATTGCAGCGGATATGTGGTGGGATGGACAGTATTGCCATAAGTTATATATAAGCTATAAACAAGGCCCATCAAGTTAATATTGGTGGCATTATAGTGAAAATGTTAGATGAAAAAATTGTGGTGAAAGTGTACTTACGAGTTCAATTGGCAGAACTAGATGTAAAGATCGCATTATGAGACTACAATCATGCCAGATGGAAAATAAAGTTACACTCTTGCCAGTTATTTTCCAATTTATATATATTATTACTAATGCTACCGAGATACTTTCCCCTTTAGCAATCTTTCAGGTTCTCTTTGACTCGAGTTTGGGTGCTTATCTTCTTGATTGAAAAGACACTTACTTCCTCGTAGGTATACTATTTATAATACCTTTCATCAGAAAGAAGATCCAAAAAAAAAAGATGCCAATTTTATATATTGTATCTAGATGGTCTGTTGATCCTTTCCCACAATAATCAGCAAACAGTATAGCAGAGTATTCAGATATACCAATTCAGGAAATTCTCTTTGCCGAGTCCTTCCTATTCTAGCAGCTTCTTCAGGACTCCTTGCCTGCTTTATTTCTTGCACAACGTCTCTTGCTTGAGGATTGTCAACACCAACAAACTTATGTGCCTGCAAATAATTTTGGGCTTACTCACAGGTTCACAGGTGCAATTATGATGCTAAAATAACATTTGCAGATGTTGAAGGTTTAAAAGATGCTCTAGTCAAACATGATCAAAAATTCATTTTCATAGCAGAGAATAGCACAAAAGTAGCACTGATAAACATCAGAAAAGTGAAACCTGGTAATAGTGCTCCACTGTTAGCCATGTCAAACAATCTCCTTTTTCGTCAGGCATGTGAAGTGGATGAGGAGAAAAGTTTGAGAAAGCCCCAAAGGTATCCCAAGTCTTGTAAAAGGAGATAATATTTGTTTCATATGGAGATACTTCTGGATCAACTGAAGGTATTTCATCCACAGATGGTATCACAGGTGAGAGATCGGGAATAGGTTGGATGAATCCACTCATGAGCATGTCACGGTCAATCTGCAATATTGTAAGGAAATATATAATATTACTGCCATGAAACTAAGAGGGACACACATGCAGATGTTATTACTACTCCTAAATAATATACAGATGCCTACAGTCACACACACAGTTACTCCGATGTTCAGTGTAACATGTAATAATTATATAAGATAGCACGTGTATGAACTTTTATCCAAACCTGGAAGAAGCGGTAGCCAGTAGGGAACTACTGAATTCTACAGAAATAAATCTTATCTTAAACAACAGCAAGAAAAGCATGACACATAATCTAGCAACTAGCGAGAACATATAACTGAAGGAAAACACATGAGAATTTGAAATGGAACATAGGGAATTAACCTGCTCATATGAAACATCAATTAAATCAATTGCCTGAGTCATTTGATTCATCCCTAGTTCACCTACTGGTGTTGGAGCATTTACTCCACCAATTATTTTTGGAGCACAGAATGCATACACCTGTTGGAAGAACAAAATATACCGGCATGAAGTTGTAAGCAGAGTAAATTATAATATGGCATACAACATGCACACAAAAGCAAAACAGAAGACCAAACCTAATAAAATGAAGTCATTTAATGCACATATGGGAACTGGCTGATGTTTATGGTGCATGATGGATATAAGATGCTTACGAAAGTGAATGCACATAGACTATCCTATGGTTCTCTGAGTCCCCGTCCAAAGAGTGGTCCCTCCCCAAAGGTCCCTGAGCAGTACTACTTCTCCCTGATATAAAAGTATGTCTACATAATGCTCAAATTGGGGAGTATCTGTATATCGAGGTCATAAGATTATCCTTTTAACATTCTTATTCTAAAAAGGGAAAGCTGATTACAATGAAGTAAAAAATAAAGAGCAATTGATGTAATATCCTCTTGTGGAAAGTTACCAAAATTCAACTGCAAAGACATTGAAGATAGCTTGTTGACCAATTCAATGGATAACATGAAATTAATGGTGCCACTTTTTTCTGGAAAGCATACAAATTATAAATATCATTCAGAATTGATAGTTGCGAACTTGCAAAAAACAGAAGAGTGCTATTGCAATTAACAATTCACAAGAGAACTCTATTAACTTCTTAAATACTCCCTCCATCCCATGAAACATGTCTTAAGTTTGTCTAAATTTGGATGTATCTAGACACTAAATTTAGACAAACTTAAGACATGTTTCATGGGATGGAGGGAGTAGAAGAGTGTCTTAACATTGCTAGGTTTGATTTCAAATTCACAACTCAAACAAACATTAGCAAACGAACTAGAACAACAAAGGCAACAAATAAACATTCTGGATAACTATTAATATGTTCGATACATAAGTAATTGCACATGACAGACATATCGTGAAATAAAAAGCATTTACCTTATGAATAACTCTTGCAGATATAGCAGCAGCTGATAGGGTCCCACCACACTCCCATAATACAGAAAGGTAACCACGATCATAACAATATGACATAACATCTCTAGGATTTAGCATGTCGAATTCCACTACTTCCACACCCTTCATAGCGAGCTTCTTTTGGAAATCTCTCCGAGCACCTCTTTGTGTTGCAACTATTGTATAGGCCTCATGAACATTCCATAAATTTGCTTCTTCAGGAAGGTTACAAGTTTGTGACATTACAATGCGCACTGGAACATGCCCCTTCACATGCCTTGCAGTCAATCGAGGATCTATAACACAACTAACAGCTTTTCAATCCTATGAAGGAACATCGATATGTAACACACAAAATAAAATTTATTGCATTATCTCTGCATTACCATCACGGCGGACTGTATTTCCACCAACTATGACAGCATCACTTCTTCCACGCAATTCAAATACTCGGCCTCTGGATGCTCTGCCGCTTACCCAAGATGCGTGCCCACTACTAGCTGCAATTTTGCCTGTCATTCCATCGATGGAAATGAAAAAAAGTACAAGTTGAATGTTACTGCTCAGCTGTAGTACGTAACAAATTAACCAAACTAATATAAGAAAATGAAAAAATACTAGGCCTCACCATCTGCAGTCATAGCATACTTCAGAACCGAGAATGGAACATGATAGGCAGCTCGGTAAAGTAATGGAGCATTTACGATGAGGCATGAAGTTAGAGCTTCCTACAGTGAACACCTTAAAACATATTAGCAAGTCAGTGAAATTCAAGTTTGTGGCTGCTGCACTGTAATGTTCTTATTAGAAAAAACTGTTTCGTAACGATTACCATAACCTATTGCAGTGCCAAAGAAAGCCTAAGCAGCCAGCACCTAATGCACAGAAAAGCATTGAAATAGAAAACTAAAAGAGCAAATTGATAATATATATTTCTGAGATCCTTACTAGGTTAAACACGAAAATACATTAGAAAAAAGGGGTTTGTAGATGTTCTAAACTCATAAAAGAAGAACTGAAGTAAACAAATGAGTGGCGGGGTCAAGAAAGCTGTCTAAATCAATATAAGTATGTCAACCATGTAAGTTGCAACTAGTACGGGTGCTGACCTTACAACTAAAATGGGCATCAAGGTGTTATTAGCTTTAGTGAGATGCTCGGTATTTGTTAGCAATTATACTTGAAATGTTAGACAATTTGGTGAATCGGTTATCTTTGCTACATTGCCACAATACACATCATATCCATAATGCTCAAGACAAAGAGCTGTTTCCTATGGGCTGAAAACAATACATAATCTCAGATATAATCCTTATTTTTGCCATTTCTAATAGCTATTAAAGAAGTTAATGAACTTGAATTTCTGATTAAACTCTGATAGATCAACAGAAGTGGTCACTAAGATATTTGTAGTGAAAGAAAACCTAAGAACATAAAAAAAAAGAACAATTTATCCTCAGTGTCAACTGTCAAATCCACAAAATCATATCTGTACATTCAGGACACACGTGTACAAACCAACGGCTGCATAGTGATTTATATCCAATGATTACTCATAGTAAAGCATACAAGATATTTCTGGAACGTATTGTCTAGTTATGTGCTTTTCTTTAGCATTCATATAGCAGAAATAAATATTTGTATTTTAAAATTGGTAAACCACTTCTAAAGCTGGTTTCTAGAGAACATGATGCAGCAGCACTACAAGGTAAGTGTTACTACTATTTTGACACTGCAGCTGATCCAAAAATTGATAACTAACATATAAACCAAGAGTCACCTTGAACAATTTGCTCTGGAGATCTTCCCCCACAACATCAACTTGAATGCCTTCACTTCGCAATGATTGAATTGCTTTCCCTCTCAAGTGCTTCAAGGGATGTCTAAGACCCACCACAACTCTTGTAATTCCTGCCTGATAAAATCATCAGTTTTCTCCCTGCAGTTAGGACACCTTTTCACATGAATGTACAACAAGAATGTGAATGTACTGACTAAAAGCTTGAGCAAATCTAATGCAGCATTCCTATAGAATACATTCTAGTTTTTCATGGGACCACAGTGTTCATGCGAGCAAGCTGGCGACCAAAACCTCCTAAAAACAGGATCCAATTTGTACAGTAAAACAATGCCCTGCATCTTATGCTTGTACATTATCCACATTTGGTTTTATAACAGTTTTCAGAAGTATAGCATCCCCTAAGAGAAACTGAACTGAGATGGTGAAGGGTGTTCAGTGGAGCACCTGGACGAGGGAGGAGACGGCGGTGCTGTCCCCGTAGCAGTCGCCCGGCTCGAGGTTGAGGTAGGCGGTGGCGCCGCGGGCGTGCTCGCCGGCCTCCTGGGCGGCGAGGAGCTCCGCGCAGGGCGTGCCCTGCGCGTAGAGGAACCCCTCGCCTGCCACCCATGCCTCCAGGTCGTCAGTCTCGAGCTGGGGCCTGGCGATGACGCACCCGAAGTTGGGGTGCGGGGAGGTGAGCCCCGCGGAGCGGTCGGCCACGTCGGCGGCGCGGCGGAGGAAGACGGCGTCGTGGGCGTGGGAGGCGGCGGCGGCGGAGACGGCGCTGGTGGCTGGGAGGCGGCGCCGGCTGGGTGTGAGGCGGAACGGGCGGAAATAGGAGGCCGGAGCTGGCGCAGACACGAGCGGCTGCGGCGGCGGCGGCATGGCTGAGGACTTCAGATGAGCTAAGCTCACGGGTGCGTGGCGGAGCGAGACTGGGGAGGGGATGGTGCCAGTGCCAGCATAGGGCCGAGCAGGGGCGGCCGCCGTGCCGTTCGTCGACGGAGCAGAGCTCCGAGCTTCAGTCTGTCCGGTGCGGCGCTGGTAGCCTGGGAGGATTTGGAGATTGGGGAAGGAGACGGCCACGACCTGCCTCCGATGGGCTCTAGCCTCTACTAGGAGTCTAGTGAAAAGACCCAGGGCCATATAAGTTTCTTTTGAAAATTGCAAAATCGATTTGGAATTGCCGAAAAATTCGAAAAAAGTTTGGAATGTTGTCAATGGCGTACAGTAGAAGTGTATAGATTTCCAATGCAAAATAACATGTATTCTGGGCTCAGAGAAAATGATAAATCTCACAAATTTTAGATGTCTCAAAATTTTGCACTATTTACCTCACCTAGATTCGGAACTTTTTTATTTTTGTTTAGCGCAGAATACAAGGTATTTCGTATTTAAATTTTTCACACCGGTAGAAACCTCACCGACTACACATTTAGTTTTCTTGTTTTTATTTACTTTCGATATTTTGAATTTTAAAAAAAAAACTCGTGTGCTCTAAAAGGACGCTCTCAAGCCCACCCATTTTGAGCAGAGTCTCCACTGCCATCTATCCCCTCATCGATATTTTACTTCAAAGATAGCAATGGGTCTCTGTGTCTGTCGTCTCGTGGTGGATATTCCATCTTTTTCTTCCTTGTTGTAGTGACAGCGCACACCCCCGCATGTTGTACTGAAAGTCGTTGGCATAACCCTCAAGGAACACCGTCGAATGTCTGACAATAGACTCTCATCACAATATACCCTTCGTAAGAAGTCTCTAGAACCTCCATGTCACACTAAAGTTACCATGTAACCTTCTAATCAAACCAAGATCTAGAAGAAGCAACTCGTCGACTACTCTACGACAAACCTATCTCGGGTCCTACGGGGTTTATGCTTGCTTCTACAGCAAGATTTTCAATGGATAGGTTCTAGGGTTTGGGGGAGTGGCTCCCTCCTATTTTGTATCTCTACTTCAACTATATCTAAACTCGGTGACTGCTGGTGTACTCCGACTGTGTGACGTCGGCTCATGTAGTGGTCCTCCTCCTCATCTTATTGGGTCTGGACGGATGACCTGCCTTCACTAAAGTCTGGAAAGGAATGATAGAATAGATTGAGTACGAGCGTACTCAGCAAGCTCAACTATGAGGGTGTATGATGCACTATCTACAGCCGTGAATCAACGGATCCTAGGCATGCAAGGTTTTCAAAAACATTTTTAGAGAAGGTACGTTTAAGATTTGTGAAAACTATGTCCGTCAGTCTTCATGGGTTGTGAGAACTTCATGGATCTCCTTTCCCACTGGAATCGTAGTTCTTTACCCAAGAACAACGGTATCATGGTACACTTTCTACACTCTCAAGAGGTACGCTACTTTACCCACAAACTTTATCCATGTTACACATCTGGGACTGTAGACCTATTCCTATTCAGACTTCCTTGGTTTAAGGCCCGAACTAAAGACTCGGCCAATCGTTGCACGTCTCCGTGACCCTCCACTCCCCCTAGTGTAACAAGTTTTGGCCACGGTTAAAAGGACGAGATGTCTCCTAGAGGGGGTGAGTAGGCATTATAAAATCAGTTACAGATTTGGCTTCTAAGAATGCAGAATTAAACTAGCGTTTATTTTACAAGCATAAAATCTAAATAAGCTAGGATCAACTAAGGCCCCCTTCTTTTTTAGCTTCTGGGGCAGATTCGCGATTCTTGCAATATGCGATTTCGACTTGAGGTTCACATTTGTTGTTCCTGGATGACTTGGATCTGCTCATGATACACGTGTATGGACTGATGCTCGCCCTAGGTTCGCCAATTATCCACATCCACCTCATGGTAATCCTTTTGCATATGTACTAAGTACACAAAATATGTGCTCATATATGTTATGGTTATGTCATGATGTCTTTACTACTCGCGGGAAAATACTATCTTGTGGACTCTGGATATTCCAATAGAACTAGTTATCTCGCTCCATTCAAAGAGCAACGTTACCATGTTCCGGAATTCCAAGGTGCACCTCCACAGAACTGTTATCACCAGATTTTGGCCAAATCAGGAGATGGGCCGCAAGTGAAGATGGGCTTGAAGGACATACATATGGAGCGTCTATGAAGCGGCTTTGTGCTAAGAGTTTGGGCTGAATTGCCCGTGTATCTGTAATATAGTAGATCATATCGTGTTTAGAATTAACAGATAGAGTCTGGCCCGTGCACGGTTAGGTGCACGCCTCAATTAGAAAGTCCCTTGGACTATAAATATGTATCTAGGGTTATCGGGAAAGGAGGACAATCATCGTTCACAACAAACACAAATCAGGCGCATCGCCACCCCTTCCTTCGAGGGTTTCTTCCGGGTAAGCACCATGTCTGCCTAGATCGCATCTCGCGATCTAGGCGAGTATACGTTTATTCGTCTACCTTGTACTCGCTCGTGCTGAAGCGTTGTTGATGGCGAGCAAGTACTACTTATCATTAGGTGTTTAGGGGCTTGCATTGATGCTTTCTCGTGCATATCTGCGTGGCAATGCCGTCCCTCGACACCTAGCTGCCCTTACACCTATCCAGGTGTAAGGGCAGCATATTGCTTGTTCGTTACTTAGTAGATCCGATCCGTTATAGTTGCTCCTTGCTCCGCAAGGATTAGTTTAATATCTGCATAGTTAGGCCTTATGTCGGGGTCGGATGATCCGGTAGTGCGTTAGATGTTGTTTACCGTTCCTACAAGGGATGTTCCGGAATTGACGTTATGTTGGTTTTTAGGCCTCTTGTAGGGGTAGTTTTCATCATCTTCCGTATCTGCTAGGCCCGATCACGCGTAGGACGTTCCGGTTATGCGGTGAAAACCCTAAGCTGTCGTGGATCGTTTTAGCTTTGTTTTGATCAAGCAGGATCCCCATGTCATTGTAAATCCAACGTGAACCATGGGGCGATCGGCTCCTTGAGCCGATCCACAGGGCAACCTGAGAGCCGATAGGGCTCGTATTTAATGTTTACGTGTCTACCATGCGAGAACAATCGAAGCACTCTAACACCTTCCCGATCGGGTCTAGGTCGGTGGCACGCCCTAGCAACCGCCGGACGTGGCCGGAAGATTTGCGGGACGACGCGAGGTGCCAGGGTCCACTAAGCGGCCTTGGGAGCCTCCCGGCTCTTCGTGTTGCTTAACCATTGCCCGTCGGTGGGTTTTGGAGGGTAACACATTCTGGCACGCCCGGTGGGACATCTTCTGCAACATCCACGTCAACACCGACATCCGAGATGGCAGAGGAACAGATCACATACGAGGATCACCCTGCGGAGCACAAGAAGAAATACTATGAGCTGAAGGCCATCTGGGAAGCCGAGCTCATCGGCTCCTTTGAGACGACCCGTTCTCACGGCATCAAGCTCAAAGGAAACACCGTCCGTCGCATGGCGCCAACACGGTAGATCTCAGCCACTCCATAAGGAAGCCAGGGTTCTCCTTTACTGTCAACATGGCAGGGCTGGTGAACCGCCATGGCGCGGATAAAGCAGAGAGCAGCCACTCTCGTGGCAAAGAAAAAGAGGAGGCCGTTCCACGCGACCGGCCCCAAGATGATGATAGACGGTACCTGATACGTCCAAAACGTATCTACTTTCCCGAACACTTTTGCTATTGTTTTGCCTCTAATTTGTGTATTTTGGATACAACTAACACGGACTAACGCTGTTTTCAGCAGAACTGCTCTGGTGTCTCGTTTTTGTGCAGAAATCCAACTTTCGGGAAAATCCTCGGAATTTATGCGAAGGCCCTATTTTACCAGAATATTGACGGAGCCGGAAGGGCAAAGGAGGTGGAGGCCCGAGGGCCCCACACCATATGGCGGCGCGGCCCGGGGGGCCGCGCGGCCATGTGGTGTGGCCCCTCGGCCGGCCTCCGACGCCCCCTTCGGACTACTTATTGGGTTCGACCCGAAAACGCACGGGGAGAAGTCGAAATCGCCGTAAACCCTCCGGAGAGCCGCCACATCGCGAAACTCCGTCTCGGGAGCCGAAGTCTCCGTTTTGGCACTCCGCCGGGACGGGGAATTGGAGGAGATCTTCACCGCCATCACCGCCAACGCCTCTCCATCGACCAGCCATGTTTCCCCCATCCATGTGTGAGTAATTCCCCCGCTGTAGGCTGAAGGGGATGGTAGGGATTGGATGAGATTGGTCATGTAATAGTCATAAGATTGTTAGGGCATAGTGCCTAGTATCCGTAGATGTCACTTTTATGATATTGTTGCAACTTGTTATGCTTAATGCTTGTCACTAGGGCCCGAGTGCCATGATCTCAGATCTGAACATGTTATTGATTCATGAAGATATTCGTTGTTTATGATCTTACCCGCAAGTTGTATACACATGTCGCTCGTCCGGAACCAATGGCCCCGAAGTGACGAAATCGGGACAACCGGAGGGAATGGTAGCGATGTGAGGATCACATGTGTTCACGGAGTGTTAATGCTTTGCTCCGCTACTCTATTAAAAGGAGTACCTTAATTTCCAGTAGTTTCCCTAGAGGCCCGGCTGCCACCGGCTGGTAGGACAAAAGATGTTGTGCAAGTTTCTCATTGCGAGCACGTACGACTAAATATGGAACACATGCCTATTGATTGATTAGTACTTGGATACCGTTTTATTATTATCCGCAAATGCCCATGCTTTGATTGTTACATGAGTTTCTCTCATCCATGCAATGCCCGTTAAATCCGTCCCTCGTGCCTACGGTATTTTAATCCTGCTCGTTTACTATAATCACTACTCGCTGTCTTTATTCCACTCTGCTCGTTATTTCACTATTTCCATCGCCATAAAACTGTTACTACTCGATAAACTCTTGCGAGCAAGTTCGTTTCCAGGTGCAGCTGAATTGACAACTCCGCTGTTAAGGCTTACAAGTATTCTTTGTCTCCCCTTGTGTCGAATCAATAAATTGGGTAATACTTCCCTCGAAGACCGTTGCGATCCCCTATACTTGTGGGTCATCAAGACTATTTTCTGGCGCCGTTGTCGGGGAGCATAGCTTTATTTGGAAGTTCACTTGGATTGATATTGTTCGCTGCAAATTCTCCATCATGGGTAAACCTCGCGATACTAAGATCGCCATATTACCATCCACTACAAGAAAAGGTACAACTCTTAGTACCTCTGCTGCTCTTGATTCACCATCCGTGATAAGTAAACTTGTTTCACCACCACAAGCTTCAAATGCTGGTACTTCGCTGAATCTGAAAATTCCTCTCATAATTGTGATGATGCTTATGCTGTGCTTGATAATGATGGTTCGTTAGGATCTTTTCTAGATGCTACAATTGCTAAGTCTAGACAAATTGAAAATACTCGAAACTCCTAATGAAAATGCTGCTACACTCGTTAATTCACCCGAGTCCGTTGAATATTCTAGTGATGATCTTGATGAAGATTATGTAGAGCTTGATGATGATTTTATTGAAAAATGCAATGCTACTACCGATGCAAGAAAAATTAAAAAGTTGCTTGCAGAACATGTCGTTAGATATAAACTATCTCCTGATCCTAAATTTGCCACATCTCCTATAAACATTAGGGATAAATATTATGATTTTTCTCTTGATTTATCTCATATAGCTATTGTTGAGAAAACACCCTTTTGTGGTACTGAAAAAGAAAGTGCTGTTGAACACATGACTGAGTTATCTACTCTTAGTGGCTTGTTTTCTGATGATATTAAGATGCGTACTTATTTTGTCGCTAAAATTTTTCCTTTCTCATTAAAGGATGATGCTAAAACTTGGTATAATAATTTGCCTCCTGGTTCTATTAGAAGTCCAAAAGAATTGCTTGATGTTTTCTTCCGGAAATACTTTCCTGCTAGTGCTCAACATGCTGCTTTGCAGAGAATTTATAATTTTGACCAGGAAGATGGAGAGAAATTGCCCGAGGCTTGGGCTAGATTTTGCTCTCTTATTAGAGCTCAGCCGACCATGATTTGGAAAAGCATGATTTACTTGATATATTTTATAGTGGACTAACCATTGAGTCTAGGGCATACCCGGATAGTTGTGCTGGTTGTGTTTTCAGGAAAAGAACTCCGGACGACGTCGAAGAATTATTGGCTAAAATAAGCCGGAATCATGATGATTGGTCTACACCGAACCAACCCCGACACCGATAGTGAAGAAGAGGGGTATGATTAAATTAAATGATGAAGATATGAGGGAAGCCAAGAAGTCTCTTAAAGAGAAGGGTATTAAACCCGAAGATGTGAAGAATTTACCTCCTATAGAAGATTTATGTGAGATAACTCCCCCTTCATCCATGATTGAGGTACACTCGCTTCAACACTTTACTAGGGAAGATATTCCGTATTCAAAACCTCCTGCTCAATGCTTAGATGAGTTTGATAATTATATTGTTAAGCAAGAAAACTTTAATATGAGAGTAGAGAATCATTTAATGGAAAATTCTCGAGCTATTAGTGAATTGCATGGTATTGTGGAGAGAACCTCCAATGATGTTAAGATACTTGTTAAACATTTTCAAATGGTTCAAACTCAAATTGATCAACTTACTAAAGTGCAAAATGACTTGTTGGGAAATAATTCTAAAGAAAAACATGCTTATGAAGTAACAACTAGAGGTGGTGTTTCTACCCAGGATCCTCTATATCCTGAAGGGCATCCCAAAAGAGTTGAACAAGATTCTCAACTAATTAAAACTAGTGCTCCATCTAAGAAAAAGAAAAAGAAACATAAGAATGTTGTAGAATCCTCTCGAACCTCGTTAATGATCCTAATAGTATTTCTATTTCTGATGCTGAAACTGAAAGTGGTAATGAACATGAGGAAGATAATGATAAGAATGATACTCCTGATAAAGAAGAAATCGAAAAAGAACCTGAAAAGCATGCTAAAAATAAAAGGTACACTAAAGAAGATTTTATTGCTGAAAAACATGGTAATGAAAGAGAACCTTGGGTTCAAAAGCAAATGCCTTTTCCCGTTAAGAAACTAAAATCAAAGGAGGAGGAACATTATAATAAATTTTGTGATTGGATGAAACCTTTATTTTTGCAAATCCCGTTGATCGATGCTATTAAATTGCCTCCTTATTCAAAGTATATGAAAGATATTGTTACTAACAAAAGGAAAATCCCCAATGAGGAAATTTCTACTATGCTCGCTAATTACTCCTTCAATGGTACGATTCCAAAGAAGTTGGGCGACCTGGTATACCGACTATTCCTTGTTCCATCAAGAATAATTATGTTAGAACTGCTCTATGTGACTTGGGAGCAGGTGTTAGTGTAATGCCTTTTTCTCTTTATAAGAGACTTGATTTAGATAAGTTGATACCAACTCGATATATCTTTGCAAATGGCCGATAAATCTACCGCTATTCCTGTTGGTTTATGTGAAAATGTTCCTGTTCAAGTTACTCAAGCATTGCTTGATATTAACTGATTTTGTTGTGTTGGAAATGCCCGAAGATGATAATATGTCCATTATTCTTGGAAGACCCTTTCTTAATACTGCAGTGGGCTGTTATTGATTGCAATAAAGGCATGGTTACTTTCAATGTTGATGATAAGGAACACACCGTCTATTTTCCCAAGAGGATTGATAAAGTATGTGGAGTCAATACAATTTTTAATGTGAAAACCATCAAAGTGGGATCCATTGATTGTCCTATATATGAGCCTAAAGAAGAATATCAAACTCTTGTGATTGGATCCATATCAATTCAATATAAGGTAACATGATTGATTTGAGGTTTATTTCTTCTTATGTCATATAAAATTTATTTGGTAGCAAGACTTGATCAACCTTGTTAACAAGTATATTTTAATGCATAAGAGAGCTAAACAACATTTCTTTCTTTCTTTCTCCCTCCACTTATTTTACTCGCTGTAGCACTTTTGTTTTGCAATATGCTTTAGTTCTTTAAGATTTTAGAAATCATTTTCCTGCGCAGTAATCATTAATTTAACACCCAGAAATGTGCATTTTTCGAAGTTCTCTAAAAATTACAAAAATTACACCGTTGGTCCTATTTTTCGACGAGGCACCTGGGAGTACCAGAGGATGACCTGTGGGGCACCAGAGGGTGCCACACCACGGGCCGGCGCGGCCAAGGAGGTGGGCGCGCCACCCTGTGGTGTGGGCCCCTCCTTGCCCCACTACATCATCTCTTCCTCCCGAGCATCTTCTCTCTCCCGAAAAAACTCGTACCAAGTTCCTCTCACTCGTGTTTCCGCTCAAGAACTCGCGATTTTTCGATCTCCTTGCTCAGCCCGCATTTCGTTTGAAATTTGGCACATTTACTCCTTGGTATGTGGCTCCTTTGATTGTCCAATTAGAATTTCATTTGGTTGAGTATATCTTGAGTATTTTGCTGCTGTAGGTAACATGTTTAGTGAGCTTGCATGCTTGTTCTAAGTTGTATAAACTAGTTTTGATGCATGTTACTCTAGCAAGTTCCTATAGTAGTTCCCTTCAATTACATACCTTGAAATCAAATTTTATAATGATTGTTGAAAAATTTCAGAAAATGGAAGGAAGTATGCACCAACTTAACCAAGAAGAGTTGGAGGTACAGCAAGTCATGAGAGTTCATCGTGAAGAGGGAGTATACCCCTCTTATTACCCATGCACGGACTTTATGCGGAATGCAGGAATCCTGCAAGACGTTCAAACACTAATTTCCAATGCAGGATTGGAAGGTTTTACTGTTGGTGAACCTCACCAATATGCTAAACTAACGGTGTCGGTTGTGCAGGATTTCGAATTTCACCGGTCTCAAACTAACCCCATGGTCCGATACAAGATCTATAACAAAACTATCGACTTGCCTTTCAACGATTTTTGTACAGCAATTAGAGTGCCGCGATGGGGATCTTGCGAGAAGATCAGGGGAACACCGCGGGAGCTCTCAAATCTTTATACAAGAATTTGTAATGGGAGGAGCTTCTCCAATGATAGTGGTAAGATTAGTAGCATTCAACAGCCAGCCATCCGCTACTTTGCCTATTTCGTTACAAAGTGCGTTCTTGCGAGAAGGATCGGAGGTAAATTATCTGTCCAAGATTTGGCTTTCTTAGCTGCCGCTTTGCAACAGGATAGAACTTATAATTTGGGTGCTTTAATAGCTTGTAGACTTGCTACTAACCGTGAGAAAGGAGGAATTTGTGGAGGTCTTATCGCCTCTCGCTTATTAGCTATGCATGGTGTAGGACCTCACCATTTAGATATTCCGCTTTCTATAGAGAAGCTTGATGTTGCTTCCATGATTAAACATGAATTTATTTCAGATGCATCTAATTTGAACAACCTGCATTATAGGATAACTTTGTATAAGAAAAATTGGAGTATAACCAAGAAAATTGAAAAACTAGTACGCTTTCCTGCACCTGCTTTGTTTAACCTTGATGCCAGGAACGGGTGGTCGATCACAGAAAATGAGCTAAACGCATATATAGAAAGGGAAAGCTGTCGTGCAAGGGAAGATGTGGAGGAGGCCGAGGAGCACCCCGACTCTTCATCCGATGCAGCGAGCTCCTCATATCAACATCATGGGCATGTGGAACCTCCACGATATTCTTCTCGCACGGGGCCCTATTACCACTCCATGTATGATCCACCGGCGTGGAACTCCGACCCTCGTTGGGAATGAACTCCACTTAGGCCAAAAGCCTAAGCTTGGGGGAGGTATACCGGCATCACTCATTCTTTGCATATTATGGTTGCTGGATACTTGTACATACTTGTTTAGTCCCTTAGAGTGGTTTTCTAATGAGAGGGAGATGATATTTGGGGAAGTGCTGTCCAAAAACAGATTCTGTGCTGTTACCAAAAAAATTCGTGCGCACAGCCAGAACGTTATTTTGAGTTGCAAAAATTTGAGCATGTGCCCCAGGTTGTTATCTAACTTTCATTAGTTGAACACTTTTTGAGCTGAGCAATGGAAGATTTTTGTTAATTTCGATTTCTGTACTGCTGTCAGGATTTGGCAGATTTCTGTCATCCTGCTTTTCTGTGTTTCTGTTAGTTTGCATTCTTTTGTTTTCACTTTGTTCTTTCCTAAAACACAAAAAGACCAAAAGTATTTCTGTTGTTTCTCTTCACCATTTGTTTATTTGGTTCCTTGCTCTTAGTTTACTTTATTTGCTATCGTTGGTTTGTTATGAGAAAACCCAAAAAGATTTTGCTTTATTTTCTTGTTTCTTTTGTTCTTGTTTCTAATTCGAAAACACCAAAAATATTTGCTGTTCTTCTTTGGTTTGTAAAGTTCATCATGAGTTCAATGGTCTTCGGTGGCTGGAGCGTGGTTTTCATTTCATATTATCCAAGCTACACAAGTGAAAAGGCAATAATGACGATCTACGACAATCTGATTGTGGTGAGAGGCTGGTATGAACTCTATTTGCTTTCATTTTTGTACATATACTCATCCATATGAGCATGCTTAGTTGGTTCATGTGAGGTATATGTTATTTGAGAAAGTCTAGTAGTTCATGATCTCTCATGTTTAGCTCCAATTTATTAATATGAGTAGCATGTCATGGATGTTTGCTTGCATTGCTTTATTCATAAGTAAGTATGGCATTGTGGTATCCTCCTCTGAATAATTCATTTATATCGACTTGGCACATGCTCACGCATGC
This sequence comes from Lolium rigidum, assembly GCF_022539505.1. Lineage (NCBI taxonomy): Eukaryota > Viridiplantae > Streptophyta > Magnoliopsida > Poales > Poaceae > Lolium > Lolium rigidum. The sequence goes on from NC_061509.1 coordinate 283,607,599, forward strand.
ATATGACTGAACAAAAAGTCAATTAAGCCTCGATGATTTATATTGCTTCAGAGTTATTGTATCACTTTTATGCCTCTGTTAATTTATTTTGCCGCAAGCATGATTATGACAGTTACTGCTCTCTTGATTTGTCGCTCCCTAGTCTTTTGCTAACCTTCACTTGTACTGAGCGGGAACGCCGCTCGTGCCTCCAAACACCTGAAAACCAAGTTGTTCCAAAGCGTCCACCATAAATACCTATGCATGGCATTTCAAACCATTCCAAGTAAATTCTCATGTGCTACCTTTAAAACTTTCAAAATGCTTCTCAATTTGTGTTAATGTTTCATAGCTCATGAGGAAGTATGTGGTGTTTAGCTTTCAACCTTGTCATTTACTTTTGACGGACTCTCATATGCACTAGTGGCACATCCGCTTATCCAATAATCTTGCAAAAAGAGCTGGCAATGGGATTCCCAGTCCCAAATTAATTAACTTAAATAGACACTCCTCCATGGTTTGTGATTGTTGGACGGCACCCGAAGGATTCGGTTAGCCATGGCTTGTGTAAGCAAAGGTTGGGGGGAGTGACATCATCATAATAAAACTTAAATAAAAAGGCACTCCTTCATGGTATGTGATTGTTGGCAGGCACCCGAGGATTCGGTTAGCCATGGTTTGTGTAAGAAAGGTTGGAAGGAGTGCCACCCAAAAATAAATAAAATGGGAGCCGCTCTTGGGAGTCCGGTTGATGAGGTAGTTAGTGTACCCACTACCATTCGTTGACAACAACAAACACCTCTCAAAATAATTTTACTCCTGCTTTACAAATGAAAAGCTCTAGCGCATGTTAATCCCTGCTTCCCTCTGCGAAGGGTCAATCTTTTACTTTTATGTTGTGTCTCCATTCTTTCTTTGAGCACTATCTTGAGAGCACAACTGTCATTCTTAGTATAATATGCTTGTCTCAAAATATGATTGATTGTGGTATAACTTTGATGCTTTTATCTTTGACAATCACTACTTCTAGTCTTTCTATGAACTCCAGAGGTGTTTCGGCATTTATGTTTTGCCGATCAAATACAGGCAAGCGAGATACCACTTTACCATATTCTCTTATGAACATTGCAATCCAGCTTATATACATGATTCATGATGCTTATTATTAATTGTTGGTACCTCTCCATGATTGACATAATCTGTTGGATGATCTTATTTGCATGTGTCTCATTATGAACTGCTTAAGTATTAGCCATAGCATGAGAATATATACATCATATGAGCAAATGTGTTCGTGAAAGTTCTTTTATCGCTCAGTTGTTAACTGAATTGCTTGAGGACAAGCAATAAGCTAAGCTTGGGGGAGTTGATACGTCCAAAACGTATCTACTTTCCCGAACACTTTTGCTATTGTTTTGCCTCTAATTTGTGTATTTTGGATACAACTAACACGGACTAACGCTGTTTTCGACGGAACTGCTCCGGTGTCTCGTTTTTGTGCAGAAATCCAACTTTCGGGAAAATCCTCGGAATTTATGCGAAGGCCCTATTTTACCGGAATATTGACGGAGCCGGAAAGGGCAAAGGAGGTGGAGGCCCGAGGGCCCCACACCATATGGCGGCGCGGCTCAGGGGGGGCCCGCGCGGCCATGTGGTGTGGCCCCCTCGGCCGGCCTCCGACGCCCCCCTTCGGACTACTTATTGGGTTCGACCTGAAAACGCACGGGGAGAAGTCGAAATCGCCAGAAACCCTCCAGAGAGCCGCCACATCGCGAAACTCCGTCTCGGGAGCCAGAAGTCTCCGTTCTGGCACTCCGCCGGGACGGGGAATTGGAGGAGATCTTCACCGCCATCACCGCCAACGCCTCTCCATCGACCAGCCATGTTTCCCCCATCCATGTGTGAGTAATTCCCCCGCTGTAGGCTGAAGGGGATGGTAGGGATTGGATGAGATTGGTCATGTAATAGTCATAAGATTGTTAGGGCATAGTGCCTAGTATCCGTAGATGTCACTTTTATGATATTGTTGCAACTTGTTATGCTTAATGCTTGTCACTAGGGCCCGAGTGCCATGATCTCAGATCTGAACATGTTATTGATTCATGAAGATATTCGTTGTTTATGATCTTACCCGCAAGTTGTATACACATGTCGCTGTCCGGAACCAATGGCCCCGAAGTGACAGAAATCGGGACAACCGGAGGGAATGGTAGCGATGTGAGGATCACATGTGTTCACGGAGTGTTAATGCTTTGCTCCGCTACTCTATTAAAAGGAGTACCTTAATTTCCAGTAGTTTCCCTAGAGGCCCGGCTGCCACCGGCTGGTAGGACAAAAGATGTTGTGCAAGTTTCTCATTGCGAGCACGTACGACTAAATATGGAACACATGCCTATTGATTGATTAGTACTTGGATACCGTTTTATTATTATCTGCAAATGCCCATGCTTTGATTGTTACATGAGTTTCTCTCATCCATGCAACGCCCGTTAAATCCGTCCCTGTGCCTACAGTATTTTAATCCTGTTGTTTACTATAATCACTACTGCTGTCTTTATTCCACTGCTGTTGTTATTTCACTATTCCTACTGCCATAAAACTGTTACTACTGATAAACTCTTGCGAGCAAGTCTGTTTCCAGGTGCAGCTGAATTGACAACTCCGTTGTTAAGGCTTACAAGTATTCTTTGTCTCCCCTTGTGTCGAATCAATAAATTGGGTAATACTTCCCTCGAAGACTCGTTGCGATCCCCTATACTTGTGGGTCATCAAGACTATTTTCCGGCGCCGTTGCCGGGGAGCATAGCTTTATTTGGAAGTTCACTTGGATTGATATTGTTCGCTGCAAATTCTCCATCATGGGTAAACCTCGCGATACTAAGATCGCCATATTACCATCCACTACAAGAAAAGGTACAACTCTTAGTACCTCTGCTGCTCTTGATTCACCATCTGTGATAAGTAAACTTGTTTCACCACCACAAGCTTCAAATGCTGGTACTTCGCTGAATCTGAAAATTCCTCTCATAATTGTGATGATGCTTATGCTTGTGCTTGATAATGATGGTTCGTTAGGATCTTTTCTAGATGCTACAATTGCTAAGTCTAGACAAATTGAAAATACCGAAACTCCTAATGAAAATGCTGCTACACCTGTTAATTCACACCGAGTCTGTTGAATATTCTAGTGATGATCTTGATGAAGATTATGTAGAGCTTGATGATGATTTTATTGAAAAATGCAATGCTACTACTGATGCAAGAAAAATTAAAAAGTTGCTTGCAGAACATCGTCGTTAGATATAAACTATCTCCCGATCCTAAATTTGCCACATCTCCTATAAACATTAGGGATAAAGATTATGATTTTTCTCTTGATTTATCTCATATAGCTATTGTTGAGAAAACACCCTTTTGTGGTACTGAAAAAGAAAGTGCTTGTTGAACACATGACTGAGTTATCTACTCTTAGTGGCTTGTTTTCTGATGATATTAAGATGCGTACTTATTTTGTCGCTAAAATTTTTCCTTTCTCATTAAAGGATGATGCTAAAATTTGGTATAATAATTTGCCTCCTGGTTCTATTAAAAGTCCAAAAGAATTGCTTGATGTTTTCTTCCGGAAATACTTTCCTGCTAGTGCTCAACATGCTGCTTTGCGAGAGAATTTATAATTTTGACCAGGAAGATGGAGAGAAATTGCCTGAGGCTTGGGCTAGATTTTGCTCTCTTATTAGAGCTCAGCCTGACCATGATTTGGAAAAGCATGATTTACTTGATATATTTTATAGTGGACTAACCATTGAGTCTAGGGCATACCTGGATAGTTGTGCTGGTTGTGTTTTCGGAAAAGAACTCCAGGACGACGTCGAAGAATTATTGGCTAAAATAAGCCGGAATCATGATGATTGGTCTACACACTGAACCAACCCCGACACCGATAGTGAAGAAGAGGGTATGATTAAATTAAATGATGAAGATATGAGGGAAGCCAAGAAGTCTCTTAAAGAGAAGGGTATTAAACCTGAAGATGTGAAGAATTTACCTCCTATAGAAGATTTATGTGAGATAACTCCCCCTTCATCCATGATTGAGGTACACTCGCTTCAACACTTTACTAGGGAAGATATTCCGTATTCAAAACCTCCTGCTCAATGCTTAGATGAGTTTGATAATTATATTGTTAAGCAAGAAAACTTTAATATGAGAGTAGAGAATCATTTAATGGAAAATTCTCGAGCTATTAGTGAATTGCATGGTATTGTGGAGAGAACCTCCAATGATGTTAAGATACTTGTTAAACATTTTCAAATGGTTCAAACTCAAATTGATCAACTTACTAAAGTGCAAAATGACTTGTTGGGAAATAATTCTAAAGAAAAACATGCTTATGAAGTAACAACTAGAGGTGGTGTTTCTACCCAGGATCCTCTATATCCTGAAGGGCATCCCAAAAGAGTTGAACAAGATTCTCAACTAATTAAAACTAGTGCTCCATCTAAGAAAAAGAAAAAGAAACATAAGAATGTTGTAGAATCCTCCGAACTCGTTAATGATCCTAATAGTATTTCTATTTCTGATGCTGAAACTGAAAGTGGTAATGAACATGAGAAAGATAATGATAAGAATGATACTCCTGATAAAGAAGAAATCGAAAAAGAACCTGAAAAGCATGCTAAAAATAAAAGGTACACTAAAGAAGATTTTATTGCTGAAAAACATGGTAATGAAAGAGAACCTTGGGTTCAAAAGCAAATGCCTTTTCCTGTTAAGAAACTAAAATCAAAGGAGGAGGAACATTATAATAAATTTTGTGATTGGATGAAACCTTTATTTTTGCAAATCCCGTTGACTGATGCTATTAAATTGCCTCCTTATTCAAAGTATATGAAAGATATTGTTACTAACCAAAGGAAAATCCCCAATGAGGAAATTTCTACTATGCTCGCTAATTACTCCTTCAATGGTACGATTCCAAAGAAGTTGGGCGACCCAGGTATACCGACTATTCCTTGTTCCATCAAGAATAATTATGTTAGAACTGCTCTATGTGACTTGGGAGCAGGTGTTAGTGTAATGCCTTTTTCTCTTTATAAGAGACTTGATTTAGATAAGTTGATACCAACTGATATATCTTTGCAAATGGCTGATAAATCTACCGCTATTCCTGTTGGTTTATGTGAAAATGTTCCTGTTCAAGTTACTCGAGCATTGCTTGATATTAACTGATTTTGTTGTGTTGGAAATGCCTGAAGATGATAATATGTCCATTATTCTTGGAAGACCCTTTCTTAATACTGCAGGGGCTGTTATTGATTGCAATAAAGGCATGGTTACTTTCAATGTTGATGATAAGGAACACACCGTCTATTTTCCCAAGAGGATTGATAAAGTATGTGGAGTCAATACAATTTTTAATGTGAAAACCATCAAAGTGGGATCCATTGATTGTCCTATATATGAGCCTAAAGAAGAATATCAAACTCTTGTGATTGGATCCATATCAATTCAATATAAGGTAACATGATTGATTTGAGGTTTATTTCTTCTTATGTCATATAAAATTTATTTGGTAGCAAGACTTGATCAACCTTGTTAACAAGTATATTTTAATGCATAAGAGAGCTAAACAACATTTCTTTCTTTCTTTCTCCCTCCACTTATTTTACTCGATGTAGCACTCTTGTTTTGCAATATGCTTTAGTTGTTTAAGATTTTAGAAATCATTTTCCTGTGCAGTAATCATTAATTTAACACCCAGAAATGTGCATTTTTCGAAGTTCTCTAAAAATTACAAAAATTACACCGTTGGTCCTATTTTTCGACGAGGCACCTGGGAGTACCAGAGGATGACCTGTGGGGCACCAGAGGGTTTACGACAAGTCCTGGACCGAACTCGAAAGTTCGGACTGAGAATGAATCCAAAGAAGTGCGCCTTCGGTGTGACGGCCGGTCAGTTCCTAGGATTCTTGGTTCACGAGCGTGGGATTGAGATCGGCCTGAAGAGTCAAGAGGAAGTGCGAACAATGAAGCCGCCCACCACAAAGAAGGAGCTCCAATGTCTCATTGGCAAAATTAACTTCGTCAGAAGGTTTATCTCCAACCTGTCAGGACGAATTGAGCCGTTCATGGGCTTGGTTAAAATCAAGTCTGATGAGGAGTTCCGCTGGGGGGCAGAACAACAACAGGCATTTGATGATATTAAGGAATACCTAACCAAGCCACCTGTGTTAGTTCCGCCGCAGCAAGACAGGCCGTTCTACATTTACTTATCAGTAGCTGACACCTCCATCGCCTCAGTAGTGGTGCAGGTTTATGATGGCCTGGAAAAAGTGGTTTTCTACCTCAGCAGAAGGATTTTGGATGCAGAAACAAGGTACCCTGAAATTGAGAAGTTGTGCCTCTGTCTATTTTTTACATGCACCAAGATCCAGCACATCCTGGTGTCAGCAGAAATCATCGTCATATGCAAATCGGATATCATCAAGCACATGTTGTCGGCTCCTGTATTAAAAGGCCGACTCGGCAAATGGATGTTTGCATTATCAGAGTTTGAAATCCGGTATCAACCGGCGAAGGCAGTCAAGGGACATGCGCTAGCAGATCTGATTGTTGAACGAATAAACACGGACGTACGTAGCAGCACTATCTATGCGTGCATGGGCCATGTTCTTCGATGGATCGGTTTGTGAAGATGGTTGCGGTATCGGCGTGTTACTCGTGTCGCCTCGGGGGGCAACATATTCCTTCTCTATTAGGTTGGCTGACCCTTGCACCAACAATGTGGCTGAGTACGAAGCGATCTGCAAGGGAATGGAGTTACTCCTGGAAGCTGGGGCAGAAGCAGTTGAGATCTTCGGAGATTCCAAATTGGTGATTTCTCAGCTCACAGAAGAGTACAAATGCGAAAGCGAGTCACTCTTCCCATTTTGGGTACAATGCCGTGAGCTGATGGCACAGTTAGGTATATAAGCTTCAATTGGATTCCAAGGTCGCAAAATACTGAGGCAAACGACCTCGCACAAACGGCATCAGGATACAGGGATGTAGCAGGTGAAGCCGATTTTCAAGTGCAGCTCCTGGAAACAGATGATTGGAGAGCCGATATCTTCAATTACTTGAAGGATCCGGCTCGGGGGCACCTAAGCGTACAAGATACGAGCCATGAAGTACGTACTGATTGGCGATGATATGTTTTATAGAACATTGGAAGGATTACTTCTCAAATGTCTGGGACCAGCCGAGTCCAATCGGCTCTTGCATGAGGTGCATGAGGGTGCTTGTGGAACTCACCAGTCGGCTCATAAGATGAAGTGGCTGATTAGGCGCTCGGGATTTTATTGGCCTACCATGCTTGAAGATTGCTTCGAGTATTATAAAGGATGTCAAGCATGTCAGAAGTTTGGGAGCATTCAGATGGTACCCGCATCAGCAATGAATCCTATCATCAAACCTTGGCCATTCCGAGGATGGGGTATGGATATGATCGGAGAAATTCATCCTGCGTCGAGCAAGGGCCATAGATGGGTTCTGGCCATCACAGATTACTTCACGAAATGGGTGGAGGCGGTCCCTATGAAGAAAGTAGCGTCGGAAGACGTTATCAAGTTCGTGTTGGAACATGTCATTCATAGATTCGGGATTCCACAAACTATTACGACCGATGGAGGTTCGGTCTTCATTTCGAAAGAGATGAAAAAGTTCTGTGATGACATGGGGATCAAGTTAATCCGATCGTCTCCATATTATGCTCAAGCAAACGGGCAGGCTGAAGCATCCAACAAAAGCTTGATCAAGCTGATCAAGAGGAAAATCGACGAGCACCCTAAACGATGGCATGAGGTGTTGTCAGAGGCGCTGTGGGCTTACCGCATGTCGTGTCATGGAGCAATAAAAACCACCCCGTACCAGCTGGTCTATGGACAAGAAGCTGTGTTACCTTGGGAAGTTAAGGCGGGGTCAAGACGGGTCACGTTTCAGAATGATTTAACTGCTGAAGAATATGCAGCCCTGATGAGTGACAGCGTTGAAGATGCGACGGAACTTAGATTATGGTCACTTGAGAAAATCAAGGAGAACAAAGCCAAGGTGGCTCGTGCTTATAATAAGAAAGTGAAGCCAAAAGAGTTCCAAGTTGATGATCTGGTATGGGAAGCTGTATTGCCGTTGGGGACAAGGGATAAAATGTATGGTAAATGGTCTCCGAATTGGCATGGCCCGTACAAAGTTGTCCAAGTTTTGAAGGGGAATGCGTATATGCTCGAGCAGTTGGATGGCGTGAAGTTCCCAGTAGCCGTCAATGGCCAGCATCTCAAGAAGTATTTCCCAAGTATGTGGGATGATGGACAGTAAGAAATGGAGGCCGATACACAAATCGGCCAGTAAAGAATAAAATGGGGGCCGATGTATGACATCGGCCGGTAAAAAAAAACAATAAAAAAAAAGCCGATGCACGATCATTGACTCTAGAGATTGAAGGATATTTTGAACATGGTCTGTATCTGTTCGACCGTGAAAAGCGTGAAAAGGCAGCTGTCTCGCCTTGAATTGCGTTTGGAATGCGGGCCGATGCTTTGCCATCGACTCTTTGGGCGATGACTTCGTTGAACAATCGGCCAAATGGACGAGAAAGCAAAGGTGATTGCGAGAGATTTTCTTCATTAATAAGGGAGGATCTTTACAATGAAGAGCCGATTGCTCAAGAAAGGAGGAACAAAAGAAGAGCCGGTTGCTCAGGGACTACTAGTCCTACAGTGCTAATCCTCGCTGGCCTCATCGTCGGCGCCGGAGCCGCCGTCAACGCTGCTTCCGGAGACTTCCTCGTCGCTGCTACCTGGGTCTTAGGCTGGGGCTTCTTCTTCCTCATCATCGTCATCATCCTCACTGTCCGCCCAAGCGCGGAAACGCTTTGTCGGCAGATACCTAGCGGAAGAGGAGGAATCATCCTCCTCCTCTTCTTCTGCTTCCTCCTCGTCGTCATCATCGTCCTCGCTGTCCGCCCACATGCGGGAGCGCTTCGTTGACAGGAGCCTGGCGGAGGAAGGGACCTCTTCCTTCTGTACTTTTTCCTCCTCCTTGTTGGAGGAGATGGGGTTCGCCCCGGAGTGGAGGTCGTCTTCCTTCTTTGGCAAAGATTGAAGGGAGAGGCCTGAGGAGGTAGAAGAAGAGGAAGACATTGCTGCAGGGGAAGAGGGTTTTTTTGGTGCTGGTAGACAGAACAGGGCAAGGGGATGAAGTGGCGAACCGCCCGGCACAGATAAATAAAGGGGATGAAGAAGGGAACTGCAGGAGGTGGCCAAATAGAAGGGGATGTAGTGATTTAAATGCCTAAGCAGTTTCCGAGGACGTGGTGCCAATATTGTCAGATCGTGCAGAGGAGGTGAGAAGGCAAGACGTCATGATGAAGAATACTGCGACGGTTCTGCTCTGCCACGACATGACCCTTCGAGGAAAACAGATGGTTTTGCAATTATCATTATCAAAACCAGGGGGGCATGTGTTATCACCAGATTTTGGCCAAATCACGAGATGGGCCGCAAGTGAAGATGGGCTTGAAGGACATACATATGGAGCGTCTATGAAGCGGCTTTGTGCTAAGAGTTTGGGCTGAATTGTCCGTGTATCTGTAATATAGTAGATCATATCGTGTTTAGAATTAACAGATAGAGTCTGGCCCATGCACGGTTAGGTGCACGCCTCAATTAGAAAGTCCCTTGGACTATAAATATGTATCTAGGGTTATCGGGAAAGGAGGACAATCATCGTTCACAACAAACACAAATCAGGCGCATCGCCACCCCTTCCTTCGAGGGTTTCTTCCGGGTAAGCACCATGCTGCCTAGATCGCATCTCGCGATCTAGGAAGTATACGTTTATTTGTCTACCTTGTACTGCTCGTGCTGAAGCGTTGTTGATGGCGAGCAGTACTACTTATCATTAGGTGTTTAGGGGCTTGCATTGATGCTTTCTCGTGCATATCTGCGTGGCAATGCCGTCCCTCGACACCTAGCTGCCCTTACACCTATCCGGGTGTAAGGGCAGCATATTGCTTGTTCGTTACTTAGTAGATCCGATCCGTTATAGTTGCTCCTTGCTCCGCAAGGATTAGTTTAATATCTGCATAGTTAGGCCTTATGTCGGGGTCGGATGATCCGGTAGTGCGTTAGATGTTGTTTACCGTTCCTACAAGGGATGTTCCGGGAATTGACGTTATGTTGGTTTTTAGGCCTCTTGTAGGGGTAGTTTTCATCATCTTCCGTATCTGCTAGGCCCGATCACGCGTAGGACGTTCCGGTTATGCGGTGAAAACCCTAAGCTGTCGTGGATCGTTTTAGCTTTGTTTTGATCAAGCAGGATCCCCATGTCATTGTAAATCCAACGTGAACCATGGGGCGATCGGCTCCTTGAGCCGATCCACAGGGCAACCTGAGAGCCGATAGGGCTCGTATTTAATGTTTACGTGTCTACCATGCAAGAACAATCGAAGCACTCTAACACCTTCCTGATCGGGTCTAGGTCAGGTGGCACGCCCTAGCAACCGCCAGGACGTGGCTGGAAGATTTGCGGGACGACGCGAGGTGCCAGGGTCCACTAAGCGGCCTTGGGAGCCTGTCGGCTCTTCGTGTTGCTTAACCATTGCCCGTCGGTGGGTTTTGGAGGGTAACAAGAACATGCAAGAAAAATTCAACCATCTCCATTCATCTCTAAGAAATTCTATTGAAAGAGCATTTGGTGTTCTGAAGATGAAGTGGTGCATTCTGCTTGCTATACCATTTTACCTGAGCCAGAGACGCAGGCCAAGATCATCAGCGCATGCATGTGTTTGCATAACTTCATTAGTGATAGTAAGCGATATGATGGTCACTTTGACAGGATTAAGCGAGGCTCATATATCCATGAGGATAGTGCATCTTATGCCGGTGGAAATGCTTCATCTTCTTCTGATAGCGTCATGCGATCGCTGCGACAGAATATTGTTGAAAGTTTAGTTGCATGAGTAGTTATTGTTATTGTAATTTCGCAATCACTCAAAAAAGTTTAGTGGCATGTAATGAATTACAAATTATTTAGGTCGCATACAAAATTTAGGGGCGTTACAGACATTTCCCAACACAACACATCAAACAAGCTAAATTTTGAGAAACCAAAAAGAATACAAGGAGTCACCTTCTTTCAGCTCCCCCCCCACCACCACAGATTCTTCCCACAATTTTCCAAAAGCTAGCTTCTCTAGAAGCAGAAACTATGAAGAAGGGGGCCTAAGTGCACCAACAACAAGTTAAGCTAGGTAAGATGCCACAAGATATATAACACACGTGATAAGCAAGATATAAGTACTTCAACCACGATGGCTGACACAAGGAAAACAAACTCGGGTATAGAGATAACTGAGGCACATGGAGACGAAGATGTATTCCCTTGTTCCCTCTTATGAAGTGAGGTACGTCACGTTGGAGAGATGCGGGTTACCATGAAGGTCTCCCGAACGTCGCGAAGTCTCGCCTTCTTTTTCAAGCCAATTCCATGAAGGACAAAGTCTCTTTCCTTATGGGTAGCTTTTCCTCCACCCCGAAGATGGCAAGCTCCACAACTCCACGAAGGAGAAGCCCGAGCCTCTTCACAATATTTTACGAAGAGATCACCAGAGCACCAACCGCCAAGCCAACTAGGAGGTCACCCTCCAAGAGTAACAAGCTCACGGTTTCTCACTCAAACTAATTGTAATGGAGAGCTCAACACTATGCAAGGATGCAAAGCAAGAACACCAAGAAAGGTAATCAAATCATTCTCTCTCATATCCTACCAAAGAAACAAATGATATGGAGGAACTAGAGAGGAAGAAAAATGGTGGAGGTCAACCAATGACTCCAAGATCTAGATCCCAAGAGTTCCCCTCACTTAGAGGAGTAATAGATTGATGGAGGTTGTAGATCTGGATCTCCTCTTTGAAAGCCCTCAAAAGATCCAAGAATCACAGAAGGGTTGAGATAGAAAGCAAACTCAAGAAGGTAAATGTAACATCCCAAGATTCCAGACAATTGCGGGGTAGATTTAGGAAGGGATGTGCATTGCATCATAAAATCTGGGGAAATTTGCATAATACATAGAAGAGGGATCAAGTTTCTCTCTCGAGACCACTTAGGGTTTAGGGTTTCGAGAGTGCGATAAACTTTGACATGACCTCTTTGCATTTAGATTGCTTATGTGAGTTGTTAATCAACTTGTGAAATTTAAACATGAAAAGGAATTGAGTTTGAATTCAAATTCAAACTACAAACAATTCAAATAGAATTAAGTATCATATAATCATAATATTGAGTAATACAAATAACAATAAAAATAAAGATAAATATAGAATATAAAGCTAAATTTAGATAAACCTTGAGCTTTATTAATCAACACACATATCACATTGTCAATTACAATATTCTTATGAATATTCCAACAAGTCAAATAAAAGGAAAAGAAATAAAAAAGAGTAAATTACAAGTATCTATAACTAAAATCCTCACTAATGTTCATTATCTTGATCATGAAGAATGTTTTGATGATTTTGATCTTCTCCAAAACCTGCAAACAAAGAAGCACAAAAGCACCACTTGGCTGTTAGAAATAAGCTCACAGTGAAGATAAGCATAGCACAGCCGAGCTGATCCAACCAGGGAACAAGTCCCAACCCAAAGCAAGCACACAGCTCACAAGGAGCAGTGCATGCTCAACACCAACTCAACAAAATAGGCTAGTCAGCACAGCCAAGCCTTGCTGTCGACCAAGGAGAGCAGGGCACAGCCATATAAATGAAGTGATCTAGAAACTGGATCAACACATCGACACAAGCACCAGAAGGTGAAGAACAACAAGAACATCCAGTAGCATAGACTATCCAGTGCTTATTCCACCAAGAACATGCCACTGTTGAGCAGAAATGGAGAGGTAAGCTCACAACAGATCACAAGCAGGGAGGAGAAGGACAAGCACATCACCAGCAAAGCAAAACCTCTACAACAACAACTATCTAGGAGCTGGAGTGAGGTATACCACAAATCCATGAGCAAGCAATTGGTTCTGCTCATACTTGCACAACATGCACTAACACACCAAGCCATAGGGTAAGATTACCCTAGTTGATCATCACTTGGTCCTAGACCATGTGATGCTGGCAAAAATGGAGAGGCCAGAGACACAAGCCATAGAGAACCTTGGGTATGCCCAAATGAATCACCACAGTAGCATAACCAAGAAGATTCAATTTGGACTTAATCAACTTCAAAGCCTAGCAGCACAAGCCTAGCTAAACCATCAGAAAAATAGACATGTATATGTCTATATAGTTTTCAACATCAAGTGTACTGGAATCAAATGGTTGATTACCAGTATCATTGCACATAAAGCATCCAAGTGGTAGGAGCAACCATATCTAGCAAGTAATTCACTGCTAGGGTCACAACAGCTACCTATCAACACACACAAGCCAGCCAACCAGAAATATCATCACTCTAGAGAGTTCAACAACAAGTGGAGGTGCCAACTATGGTTGGTTTCCATCCAAAACTTGTACCAATAGATAGGAAATCATCACTGCATCAGTAGGTCATTCCTTTTGTCAGAATTAGGAAGCAAAGCTTCACTGACAAACAAAAGCATCAACAACAGCCTATATACACAAATGATACCAAAGGCATCAGATAGAGCACCAAGCCCACAGTAATGCTTTTACAAGCAACAACAACCATCAACACTTGGTGAGAAGCTTCGGAGATAAGAAAAAGCATCATATAAACAAGTGTGTATGAATACAGTAAGCATAGGGTGATCACATGATCATCCCAGGACACAAACACAAGCAATAGTAACTGCAAGTAACAACAGCATATAATATAACATATAAATCATCTTTTATAATTGTATCCAGAAGCACATCAAAGAAGAATTGATATAATACTGCATTAGACAACACATGGATGGCACAACAAAGCATAGCATGTATCACTGGCACCTGCACAAGCAAGAATTGCTCACAGTAATTAGCCAGGGACATCACATATAGATAAACAGGATAGACAGTAGAATGGCAGCAGCTAGAGTAGCATGGCAAGGCCATGAGCATCACAGCAACAATAGCAACACAGACGTAAGCATAATTACAACAGCAGCAGTAGAAAAACATGTCCTAGAAATGAACACAGCCACAGTAGCAGCAGCTAGAGTAGCAGTAGCAGAGCATGGCTAACAGCAACAGCAGCTCTAGCCATGCCACAGGCTAGCCAGAAGCACAACACAGCAGCAGGAGTGCAAATGCTAGTGTACTGGCAAGCCCAGTACACCAAGGTGATGGATGCCAGTGCATCCACAGGAAGAAGACAAGGTGGAGTAAGTGAGAGAGAAAGGAGGAGCATGTACCTGGGCGAAGGAGCTTGCAGACACAGCCATGAAGGCCATGGTGGTACGGGCCAGGCCACGGCAGCGCCAAGCCGTGGCCAGGCCAGGCCACGCCGAGCGCCACAGCGCCTAGCACGCCACCAACACGTCGTCGAGCAGCACCAGGATGGCATGGAGTGCCTGCCGACGTGCATCGCCGGCGTAGGCCGTAACCCTAGATGTCGCGGGGGTCGAGGACGAGCGGGAGGCGACAATTCTTCCAGATCGATGTGTCGTTGTGAGACGCAACGCGCCCCATGGCAAAGACCGAGGCGGCCGGAGCTGGCCGGAATCAACCGGCGACGGTGGAGGTGACGCAGAGATCGCGGGAGCGTTAGGGTTAGGGTTTTGACCGTGCGAAAGACAAAGGGTCGAATGAGGCCGGTTGGGCCGGACCAGGTGGGCTGGTCCAGTCTAACCCAGTGGGTCGGCCTGACAGGTGGGCCCAGGGGCAAAAGGGTAATTTCACCACCCATTTTTATTTGAAACTTTGCCATAAATCCAAAAATCATAGATAACTCTAAAAACAGAATAAAATTTGAAAACCACTTTAAAAATTATTCTCTATTCTAAACAAATACTTATTTGAATATTTGAACCAAAGTAAAAAATTATATTCCAAAGAATAATGCAATAATAAAGGAAATTAAATAGACCTCATGTTTTTAACAATTAAACAAGTCCATAAATAACATTGGACTTAACCTTTTCTTGGAACACTCCAAGACATTATTTTACTCTTAAGGAGAAAAAAATTAAATATTTCTTATTCCAAAACTCTGAGAATTAAATAAAAAACACCAGCTAGGGGGCAACAACTTAAAAACACCAAAAGCATGCATCAATTGGATCTTTAACCATTGCCCTTATCGGACAATGATGCTACCTTTCAGAAACCAAGGACAAGGGTCAGTCCACACCATCTGTAATACCTTGCAGTCTTCAGGCAAGTTCATCGCTTGTTCATGTCTTCTTGAGTATTTTTATCAAATTACTTGAAAAGTACTATACTTACCACTCTTGCGTCAAAAACAAAAGATTATTTTCATAATTATGAATATGACTATGTGGTGGGCAATAGAACCATGGTATGAGTCCGGTGGAGGTTCCATTGCAATGGGTTTATATTCACATAGGATTAACAACAAATGTCGTTCAGTGGTTCTTACTCCGTAATAACCATGTTTACCATAAGATCTGGAGTTGGACGGAGTAATCAGCTATTCTTTTCCCTCTCGCATATCAACGGGTACAACCGCAGGTGGCCAGCTGGGATATGCTTAGGCAGGGAGGAAGCCCCGGGGGACAAAGCCCATTGCTTCTACTGCGGGATGTACCTATGATGGATTGTAACGGGCTAGCCCAGGGATTGCTCATAGAGTCGATCGAGGCCAGTGGATTACAAAGTGTGGGTATACGGGGTCGCGGGAAGGCCCAGTGATTGGCTATGACTTATACCTGGCCTCACACCAAGGAAGTGTGGACGAGAACTAGACTCGACTGGTAACAAGGATAAGTTCTCCTATGGGTACAATATCACACCTCTGCAGAGTGTATCAAATTGTGGCTTGTCACTCCCTGTTCTGGATTTGGAACTGCGAACGCTGCTGGAAAGGAACTCCATGAAGTTCTAGCAAATGGCGAGGGCTGACGGACATAGCTCTTCAGAATAAAAGCAACCTTTTGAAGAAAGATTTACAAAAGCCTGCATAGCCTTGGACTTTCTAGTTCATGGTCGTAGCTAGTGCATAAAACACCTCTTTCATATAACGAACTTGTTGGGTATGCTCATACTCATCCCTCTTTAAATCCCATACTTAGATTGCCAGAACAACACTGAGGGGAATCCCGAGGAGGCAGACTATGCGGAGGATGTCTACTACGAGGAGCCAAATCTCTCGGGAGGCGTCGAAGGAGTGGACTACCTGATCGAGTTCGGAGCCGAAGGGAGTGAGGAGGAGGCATAAGTTATTAGGTTATTGTAGTAGTAGTCGGGCAGCACCGAACAATATAGAATAAGTTGCTTGAGTATTCATGGTTTTAAGTCTAGTCCTACCTATCGTTCGTAGGCTCAGTAGAGTTCGACTGGAACTCCCGAGTTATCCTCTGCGGACCCAAGAGGAGCTCCCCCTTATGATGTACATTTTTGTATTGTAATAATATTAAGTGAGTAAGTTTGGACCAACTATGTTTCTATTGTACCACTCTGAGGGATGTGATATTTGTGATTGGTACTTCGCACATGTTATATCCACGGCCAGCATACTACAACATGCAGTGGTATGCATGGTCACTACAGTAAACAATGGTGGGAGAAAATAAGCTCAAAACCCTATCTAAACAATGGGGAGGAAGCCTCTTTCCTAGGAAAAGCAAATATGATCATTAATTTGGGGGCCAAAACGGGAAGCCCGGTAGCTGACCCGGTCCAACCAGACCATAAACGGACCCAGAACCAGGCTCCAACTGTTACAAAATTGCCAGCTTCGGTCCTGAATATATAGACCAAGTGGATTACCAACAGTAAATTGTCCTTATGAAAAACACAATATATTTGGCATCCATACTCCAATTTCAGCAAACTTGGGATTTTTGAAGAATTAAAAGTAAGATCTATCTAATGGAGACTCTAAAACAAATGAAGGATCAAGACATTAAATGTCAAAAAAGGGAAGAAGTGAAACCTCTCAAAACGAAGAACCGATTGACATAGGCATCCCGAATGGGCCTGCCGAATAAGGTACCCGGGAATAACTGAAGGCCCATGACCCGAAGATTACAAAGTCCGGAAGCCCAATAAAGCGTCGATATGGAAGATAGAAATGGATTAGGAATAAAGAGACTTGTAAGTGTACGAGACAAACTCAAAGAGCCTCTCGGTATTTGTAACTTGTACGGTACGAAACCCTCGGCTCCACCTCCTATATAAGGGGGAGCTGAGGGAGAAAGAAGGGATCGAATCATTGTCAACACAAACCCTAGTTTTTAGCAGTCAAGCACTTTTTCGGCTGAAACCTTCGAGATCTACTTGCCCTCTACTTTCCGCGAAACCCTACTCTACAATCTGTAGGCATTGACAAGTTAGAACCTTGTCGCCGATAAAACCTCCAACCTCAAAAACGCAATAGAAGATGCATACGAATTCAGTTTTCGGTGAACCTGGGCTTGTTGAGAAACTAGCAACAAGCTCAAGAACCTCACATAGAGAAACACCAAGAAGCAACAAGAATATAGGGATTCAAAGAATGAAAAGGATTGAGCTCGGCTGCACAATATGATCAAGTTACTCAACCGAAATCCCCTCTTGATAGTGCATCTATCTACCCTATTGCCCGATCTCCCAACAACCACGTTGAGATTGGTAAAAGGAAAACCTAGCAACTACATACATTTTCCTTGCACATCTCGCTTGATCGTGATGACAATGCTTCAAGCTCCATTCAAGCCGGAATGCTTCACTTGATCATTGTTGCTTCGTGATGACTCATAATTTGCTCCCCCATACACCACTATGGGATATCATCATTAAGGAACCTCTTCCCATTTCCATTATCACCAAATGGATGGCAAGCTTCAAGCATGATCTTCTCAATATGTGCATCGTAAACTTGTCCTTCTCAACATTGATGACGATCACCACTTGATGTCATCCCCTCATGGGTTATATGTGATCTTACTTTTGATGCATATATGCACATGGCAAGGTACCTAACCAAGACAAAGACACACCTAAGATGGGTTAGTTCACAAAGCACAATTTACAAAGCTTACCATACCACAAGATCACATGATTTCATGTTGTACATTATTTATGCTTGATATGTTGACCAACTTGAATTCAATCTTCACTCTTAGTCTTGTTCAAACTTGTATCTCCTCATGAGGCTATCTTGAGGTACATAAAGAACTCTTCATTTGATTGCATGCTCTAAACCTTAGTCAGCCATGGCTCAACTCATGCGACTATCATGACACCGACTTAGAGCCATATCTTGAATTCTTCTCTTAAAATCAAACTCTCATAGATCTTAATCATATTATATTCTTCTCTTCAAATCGATGATGTTGATGATGGCATCCACCCTTGAATCCAACACATGGACTACAAAAATTACCTATGGAATATTCCTTCATATAAACTCAATAAAAATATTAGTCCATAGGAATTGTCATTAATTACCAAAACTACACATATGAGCAATATAACCTTATAGCAGGACCTACACTTAAATACCCTCCCTCCGACGATAATATGGTTGTGATTCCACAACACGGAAGGGGACCTACACTAAATAGTGATTTGTTGCATACATTATTTTTTCTCATCATTATAACTTTGACGCACGATGCGGAAAATGTTGCAACCGATGTTACATACATGCAAACAAATTGTTACATGAAATGTGTCAGTTTTACTCATCATTGTGATTATGTTTGAACCGCCCAATTTTCGATACAAAATAATTTCAGCGGTTACCTCTCCAATTCATGAAGACCGAGATCCCTAGCAGAGACTAATCCATAAATAGCGTTGGTTGTAAGGTGATCTTGTTGTGCGCCCCTGTTTTTGTGTTTTTGTTGTACCACCGGGTTCTTTCTTGCACGTGACTCACTGACTTGCATTCTATATTACTATTAAGCGTGGATTCTGGAGAAAGACTATGACATTTCCAGCAAAAACTTATGGAACAAAATGCAAGAGAACAATGGAGAAACGAAAACCTATGTCACAAACGTTAGGACAAACGGTAAGAAAAGCGGATTGTAAAAAGACAAAATGCAGGTAAAGTATACTCGCATATCGTTCTACCTAACTATGATACACATTACTCATACAATTAGCTATAGATGACATGCCAATATCTTATAGTAGCTAGTTGTTGGCTATATTATTAAACATGCCTTTAATGCTACCAATATGAGTGTACCCAGTTCCTATCTCACGTCTTTAACGCGACACATAGTTTTGCCCGATATAGAGTAGGCAGGCAGGCACGCAAGTACGAGATGAACCCTTGAAATTTCTATGGATTGCTTTTCTACACTATTTTATAGGATTTCTAGCAAGAAGTTAGACCTCTTTAAAAATTTCTTACGTGTCTATGATAACTATGACATGTACTCAATTTCTATAGAAATTTCTTGCATTTTTCTGTGGTACAATCAAACAACTTCTGAAACAAATTTCTGTGTTTTTCTATTCCGGTAGAATTTCACATGTCATGACATACTATTCATGTGTTTTTCCTACTTCCTTGTTTTTAAATTTCTTTGAATCAAACAGACCTTTATTTGACCTTTAATGCTACCAGTAGGAGTGTACTTAGTTCCTATGGTCAGCTACCTTACGACTTCAAAGCGACGCGTAGTTTTGCACGGTATAGGGCAGGCAGGCACGCAAGTACGGGACGAACCGGCCGGCTAAACAGACCAAATTATTTGGCAGTCGGGAATCTACCGATGAGGACGTACACCCACGTTCGTTCATGTGCTCAATTGCTCAGTATTGCTTCGCTTTTGCCATCCCCTACCCGTGATGGCTGGCTATATAATGCGTCAAGCTGCTGAGATACGACGCACGAAGAAAGGATCACCATGTCTCTGAAAGCTCTCGTCTGCGCCATGATACTAGTTGGAGTCGTTGGCTCCACAAGCCCTCGCGCCTCGGCCTCGGCAGGGCGTATCCCGTTGGCTTCCACAGTTCCAGCTGACAAACCGAGCATAGTATCTGGAACAGGTGAGTATTTCATTGCCTGCCACTTAGTTCCAAGCCAAGCGAGTCTACTTACATTTGCAAACCTTCTTGTACGTGCGCTAGCTATTGACCCTTGCCCTCGATCTGATGTCTGCTAGGGTACGGTGGGAGCGCTCGAGCTTCCACAGAAGACAAGATCTTGTTCCCCGCGCAAGGGTACTTCCTTCCTCCACGCCTCCCCCCGTCCCGCGGCTGAAAATTAAACTCTATCCAGGAAGGTCTATCCGGCCAATGGTGAACGAGAAATAAGTGATGTAACACCCCTTTCTTAGAATAATTAAGTGTGCCAGTTCTGAGCTTAATTGTCTCTGGAACAAATATATATGATGAACTGATGATCATCTTTCCCAACTCATAACTTCGTATCATGTATCTATGCGGAGCATGTCATGTTTTAATTTACTGATTTCTTCTGCCTGTCCTGCCAACTTAGTATTACTGTGGATGACACCCCACGCGTGTTGCGGCGGCATGTGCAAGTACATGATCTGCAGAGGGTCAGCCCAAACAAACAGATACTGCATATATGCAAATTCAGCGTAAACAGTTTTGTGAAGATTTTTTTTTCTGTACTATGCACAGAAATTTGCAAGCAACACAATGAAGATATGCGCGGTGAGAAAATACAATTGTCATCCTCGAGAAAATGAAAACAAAATTAGATGTAGTAAAAGCATCTAGTGCATGTTGTGCGCTGCTTTTGAAGCCCGAGTACCAAGTGGGAAGAGATTTCTTTTTCGATAAAGGGAATATATTAATATCAAAACGATACCAATTACACCCAGCCTCTGCAACAACGCACCACCCTAATGGCACTACGGATGCACACAGCCAAAAAAAAGAAAAGAAA
Source organism: Lolium rigidum (assembly GCF_022539505.1). Lineage (NCBI taxonomy): Eukaryota > Viridiplantae > Streptophyta > Magnoliopsida > Poales > Poaceae > Lolium > Lolium rigidum. The sequence continues at coordinate 283,628,601 of NC_061509.1, forward strand.
ACTAAGAAAACAAAAGTCCCGCTACAGTATCTCGAGCCTAACAACAGCAATACATCCACCGCCAAGACAACACCTGAAATACAGACTCTCCAAAAACGACGCCTCCAAGAAGGGAACAGTGCGCTAACACCATCGTCGCCCGATCAACGATCTTAGGTTTTCACCTGAAGATAGTCCCCGCTCTCAAAACAATGCCTCCAACAAGGTCATTGCCAGGCACAACCAGTTAAGGCCAGACCTTGGGTTTTCACCCTGAAAGGTAGGACTCGAACTTCACCTGTGTTGTCGCCCCCACTTTCATACCGCTGCTGTGAAGCCCGGAACACCAAGCAAGTCACTCAACAGCGCGGAGACTTGAACCTCCCTTAGCTAGTCCTCCCCTCCGGCCTTCATGAACTTCTCTTCTTCCGACTTTCATCATGGATTCATAGTCACTTGATGTCAACACAGAAAAAGAGCTTCGCGCCGCTCCCTCTAGAACCAATCGGTCGGAATAAAAGCATGGGTGCGCACGACCGAATACCACCGATCCAGCAAACTCCAGGCAAAAAGCACTGTTACATTCGCCGGCGGAGCTTTCCGGAACTCAACACTCCGGCTAGATCACGAGTCCAGGCCTCCGGTAGGTCTTCCTCTTCACGCAAGAGAGACCCTAGGACCACCGCCTTTATTCAGGTCGGACCCCCACGTCGGCGACCATCCCGGGCTGGCCACTCCAACACTCCACCGGCGACTCCGTCGCCGGCTTCCAAGCATCTCCATCTCGCCGCCGGAACGCGGTGATAGATCGATAGATCCACCACCACCAACCGCAGGCCGACCTTCTCCGGCGAAGAAGAGGGCCACCTCCACCGTCGTACCCAAGGCTGCTGCCCCGGGCGACCTCGTGTCGCGGGTGAAGCCCGAGATCGCCTCCACTCACCGGCGAGAGGCGGGGGGGGGGGGAATTGGCGCAGGCCATGAGCCTGGCCGCCGCCCACCACCAGCCCCTGCCGGAGTGCCGCGGAGAGCCGACGGGAGGAGGGAGGCCGCAGCGCTGGCCGCCGCCGCCCATCCCAACCGCGCCGGCCGATCCACCAGGGGAGAGCCGACGGGAGAAGGGGGCGCAGCGCAGGCCGCCGCCGCCCAACCCATCCGCGCGCCCGCCATGCGTCGAGGAGGGAGATCCGGCCGCCGTCCGCCAGGCGTCGACGAGGAGGGGCCCCCGCCGCCGCCACGCCCCGTCGGTCTTTGCCCCGGCGGCGCTACGAGCGGCGGCGGCGGCAGCGGTTAGGGCTGGGGAGGCTGGGTGCGGGAAGAGATTTCTTGCATATCCTCACCCAGCCCTAGCTGCTGCAAACTGCCCAACCCAACAAACATGCCTTAAGTTTTGACAACCTTGTACACACAGTTTTGTTACTTGTGGGAGGTTGGAGACCCTCTCATATTTCGCAATGTTAAGGAGCTCAGAAAGAAGTGGGAAGTTGTCCACGGCCTTCAAGTTTTTTGTTCCAAATAATTTGAGCTTCGTCAAAGCTGGTTGCGTCCTCTCCAATCTATCACGGGAGAGCCTCTCCAGACCATCACATTTCGCAATGTTAACGAGCTCAGAAAGCAGTGGGAAGTTGTCCACGGCCTTCAAGTTATTTGTTCCAAATAATTGGAGCTTCGTCAAAGTTGGCTACGTCCTCTCCAATCTATCACGGGAGAGCCTTAAGCTTCAGGCAACCCTGAAATCCCATGTTCGCCCAACGAGGCAGCAATTGCAACCTTGTAGACTAGATATGCTCTTTTCGCATCTTAGTAGCTTCATTCTCTCCACATTCATCACCAGCAACTTCTTCCCCCTCAAGTGGAAACCACTCCTCCCACTTGGGAATATAATCAACCATTCAAGTTTAGGAAAAGCGACTAAGTGATTCCATATGAAATCACTTGCCGTGGTTTCGTCACAGTAATAGCCATCGAGGGTGGCTTAAGAGAGAGAGAGAGGACCAAGGGGATGTGGAATTTTCAGGACGGGATTTGGCAACGATGTTACCCAGGTTCGAGTACCGGTGGGGATTCCTTTTTTCGATAAAGGAAATATATTAATATCAGAAGATATCAATTACATCCAGCCTATGCAACAACGCAATGTTCTAATAACATTACGGATGCACACAGCCTAAAAAAAAGAAAAAGAAAACTAAGAAAATAAGTCTCGCTACAGTATCCTAGCCCTAGCAACAGTAATACATCCACACCAAGACAACACCTGAAATTCAGACTCTTCAAAAGCAACGCCTCCAAGAAGAGGACAATGCACCAGTGACGTTGTCGCCCGATCAAAGATCTTAGGTTTTCACCCTGAAGATAGTCTCCGTTCTCAAAACAATGCCTTCAACAAGGACATTGCCAAGCACAACCAGTTAAGGCCAGACCTTGAGTTTTCACCCTGAAAGGTAAGACTCCGAACTTCACATGTGTTGCCGCCCCCACTTTCATACCACTGTTGCAAAGTCCGGAACACCAAGCAAGCCACTCAACAGCGCAAAGACTTCAACCTCCATTAGCTAGTCCTCCAAATCAGGCCTTCATGATATTCTTTTCTTCTGACTTCACCATGGATCAGATGTCACTTGGTATCAACACAGAAAAGAGCTTCCAAAGCACCCTCCAAGACCAAACGGTCGGAATAAAAGCATGGACGCACACGACCGAATAACACCGATCCAGCAAACTCCAGGCAATAGAAACACTGTTACATTCACCGGCGGCGCCTTCCGGAACTCAACACTCCGGCCAGATCATGAAGGGCAGGCCTCCGGTAGGTCTTCATCTTCGCCCAAGAGAGACCCTAGGACCGCCGCCTTTATTCAGGCCGACAAGAAGGCAAAGCTCCGCGTCACGCCAGGCCCCCGCGCCACCATCCATCCGCCGTGCCCGGAGATGGAGCTCGGTTTTCACCAGCAACCATGTCTCCCAACTCGGCTCGAAGACTAGTGTGGAATCCCGAGATGCGCCACAGCTAGTCGACAACTGGCCGACCTCCTCCGGCGAGGAGACCTCCACCTCCATGCCCCAGGCCGCTGCCCCGGTGCCCACGTGCTGCGGGCTAAGCTGCACGACCAAGATCGCTACAGCATGCCACCGTCGAGCCAGCCAAACAGCAGGAGAAGTTGTGCGCACACTCCCCGCCCAGCCCATATGAGCCTAGATTGGACCCGTTAGCACGCCGCCGCCACATGCCGCCCGCCATGCCCACGACCATGAGCGTGCCGCGACGCCCTAGTCGCCGCAGCCAGCAACACCGTCGCTGGAACCGCCGTGGTGGGCGCCGCCGCCGCGTCCCTGATCGACGTCTGTGAAGATCCGCCACTGCCGCGCCGTCCGGGCTTTGCCCAGCGACGTTCCCGGCGGCGGCGGCAAGGGGAGGGGGAGGTGTGGGAGGGCTCGAGGAGACGGAAGACGGCCGCCCCGGTGCGGCGCGGGCGCCGCCGCACGGGAGCGAAGGGAGTTCCGCCGGGAGTTCCGCCTAACTGCTCATCGATCAATATCTGGTGGGGGTTCCTACTCCTTCTATAATTCACTAGTAAAAATGCCCGTGCGTTGTCACGGGTCAACAAAATTCTTTCTATTGGACATATGAATGTAATTCATGCCAATATTCAAATATCAAATGCATCAATGGAAATAGCATGCTTGTACTCGAGCACAAAAAATTCTAATAGGCATTTAACCAAAAAATGATTTAGGTGTAAATATCATTTGCTTTGATTAAAATGATTTGGGTGTAAATGCTTTGCTTATCCAGCTGCGCTTGTTTAAAGAACTATCTTTTTTACCTTTGCATATCCACCGACAGTTTGTCAGGCAAGCAATAAGTAATATTGATATCATGATAATATATCCATCTGTCAATTCTCATTATATATAAATTGCATTTATTGAACACAAGCTTTTATTGTCTTTACATTAGCGAGTAGAGGCAGCTGAACAGGATTTTTGAGCAAACTGTCGTACCGATCTATTCATGGGTGTTGTTAGTCACTTACTTTTAGCAGTGTTGTTAATAACTGGAAAACCTAAAATACAAGATGGTTCATAATTTGCATTACTGGTTCTAACTGGTGCTCATCCTCGGAATGCCTAACTGGTAATTGGCATTGATTGCTACAGCGATTTTATTCCAAGATAATAGCTGTCCCTATGAAATCTTGAGACATCTCTGGCGCCGCCTACTGAATTCAGGTTCTAAGAAGCATATCAGTAGAGTAATGCGAGAAGTGGCTGATACGTCTCCAACGTATCGATAATTTCTTATGTTCCATGCTACTTTATTGATGATACCTACATGTTTTATGCACATTATATGTCGTATTTACGCATTTTCTGGAACTAACATATTAACAAGATGCCGAAGTGCCGCTTCTCGTTTTCTCGTTGTTTTTGGTTTCGAAATCCTAGTAACGAAATATTCTCGGAATTGGACGAAATCAACGCCCGGGTTCCTATTTTGCCCGGAAGCATCCGGAACACCCGAGAGCCGCGCAGGGGGGCCCTGTGGGCCCCAGATGATAGGGTGGCGCGGCCTGGGCCCTGGCCGCGCCAGCCTATGGTGTGGTGGCCCCAGGCCCCCTCCGAGGCTGCCCTTTCGCCTATATAAAGCCCCTGCGTCGAAAACCCTTACGGAATAAGTCACGGTACGAGAAAAGTTCCAGAGCCGCCGCCATCGCGAAGCCAAGATCTGGGGGACAGGAGTCTCTGTTCCGGCACGCCGCCGGGACGGGGAAGTGCCCCCGGAAGGCTTCTCCATCGACACCGCTGCCATCTTCACCGCCATCTTTATCACCGCTGCTGCTCCCATGAGGAGGGAGTAGTTCTCCATCGAGGCTGAGGGCTCTACCGTAGCTATGTGGTTAATCTCTCTCTCTGTACTCCAATACAATGATCTCATGAGCTGCTTTACATGATTGAGATCCATATGATGAGCTTTGTATCGCTACTAGTTGTGTGCTACTCATGTGATGTTATTAAAGTAGTCTATTCCTCCCGCATGGTGTAAAGGTGACTAGTGTGTGCACCGTGTGGTTCTTGTCGTAGGCTATGATCATGATCTCTTGTAGATTGTGGAGTTAATTATCATTATGATAGTATTGATGTGATCTATTCCTCCTTCATAGTGTAATGTGGACAGTGTGTGCACTATGTTAGTTCTTGGTTTATTTTGCAATGATCTATTATGCTCTAAGGTTACTTAAACATGAATATCGAATGTTGTGGAGCTTGTTAACTCCGTCATTGAGGGTTCGTGTAATCCTACGCAACGAATGGTGTTCATTATCAAACAAGAGTATATGTAGCACATATGAGAAAGAGTTATTTATTATGCGATCAATGTTGAGAGTGTCCACTAGTGAAAGTATGATCCCTAGGCCTTGCTTCCAAGCATCGAATCTCCGTTTATTTACTGTTCTACTGCATGTTTACTTGCTGCCATATTTTATTCAGATTTCTATTACCACTCATATACATCCATATTACTTGTATTTCACTATCTCTTCGCCGAACTAGTGCACCTATACATCTGACAAGTGTATTTGGTGTGTTGGGGACACAAGAGACTTCTTGCTTTGTGGTTGCAGGGTTGCATGAGAGGGATGTCTTTGACCTCTTCCTCCCTGAGTTCGATAAACCTTGGGTGATCCACTTAAGGGAAACTTGCTGCTGTTCTACAAACCTCTGCTCTTGGAGGCCCAACACTGTCTACAAGAATAGAAGCACCCGTAGACATCAAGCACTTTTCCGGCGCCGTTGCCGGGGAGGAAAGGTAAAAGGCACTCATACTTCGGTTCCAGTGTAACGAGTACTTTTCGGCGCCATTGTGTGTGTGCTCGAAGCTATTTCCTTTAGACTCTGCAATTGCGACATTTGGTTTCTTGTTTACACTAGTTGGGCATAATGGAAAACAACAAAAATATGAGAGATCTTTATGAACTTTATCTTGAATTAGGACATGATGTGTTTGAAGAAAGAATTAAGAAACCCATGGAACTTTATATGCATGCTAATGGGAATGTTATTACTATGAATGCTTTGAACACCATTGTTGCTAATGCTATGGAAAATTCTAAGCTTGGGGAGGTCGGTTTTGATGAGCATGATATTTTTAGTCCCCCAAGCATTGAGGAGAAAATTTACTTTGATGATACTTTGCCTCCCATTTATGATGATTATAATAATAGTAGTCTTTTGTTACCACCTGTTATGGAGGATAAATTTGATTATGATTACAATATACCTCCTATATTTGATAGCTACTTTGTTGAATTTGCTCCCACTACAATTAATAAGAATGACTATGCTTATGTTGGGAGTAGTAATTATTTTATGCATGAGACTCATGATAAGAATGCTTTATGTGATAGTTATATTGTTGAGTTTGCTCATGATGCTACTGAAAGTTATTATGAGAGAGGAAAATATGGTTGTAGAAATTTTCATGTTACTAAAATGCCTCTCTATGTGCTGAAATTTTTGAAGCTACACTTGTTTTATCTTCCTATGCTTGTTACTTTGCTCTTCATGAACTTGTTTATTTACAAGATTCCTATGCATAGGAAGCATGTTAGACTTAAATGTGTTTTGAATTTGCCTCTTGCTGCTCTCTTTTGCTTCAAATACTATTTCCTGCGAGTGCATCATTAAAACTGCTGAGCCCATCTTAATGGCTATAAAGAAAGAACTTCTTGGGAGATAACCCATGTGTTTTTTTTTACTACAACAATTTTTGTTTTGTTGAGTCTTGGAAGTTGTTTACTACTGTAGCAACCTCTCCTTATCATGTTTTTGTGCCAAGTAAAGTTTCTATGTTAAAGTTGATGTTATATTTGGGATCGCTGCGCAGAAACAGCATTGCTGTCTGTCCCGAATCTGGGCTCAAGTCTCTGTAGAAAATTCGAAAAAATCTGCCAATTTACGAGCGTGATCCTCAGATATGTACGCAACTTTCATTAGTTTTGAGTTTTTCCGTTTGAGCAAGTCTGGTGCCATTTTAAAATTCGTCTTTACGGACTGTTCTGTTTTTGACAGATTCTGCCTTTTATTTCGCATTGCCGCTTGTGTTAAGTTGAATGAGTTTCTTTGTTCCATTAACTTTCAGAAGTTTTGTGCAATGTCCAGAAGTGTTAAGAATGATTGTGTCACATCTGAACATGTGAATTTTTGATTATGCACTAACCCTCTAATGAGTTTGCTTGAAGTTTGGTGTGAAGAAAGTTTTCAAGGGTCAAGAGAGGAGTATGATATACTATGATCAAGAGGAGTGAAAGCTCTAAGCTTGGGGATGCCCCCGTGGTTCATCCCTTCATATTTTAAGAAGACTCAAGCGTCTAAGCTTGGGGATGCCCAAGGCATCCCCTTCTTCATCGACAAAGTATCAGGTTCCTTCTCCTGAAACTATATTTTTATTCAGTCACATCTTGTGTTCTTTACTTGGAGCGTCGGTTTGTTTTTGTTTTTGTTTGAATAAAATGGATCCTAGCATTCACTTTGTGGGAGAGAGACACGCTCCGTCTGTTGCATATGGACAAATATGTCCTTAGGCTTTACTCATAATGTTCAAGGCGAAGTTTCTTCTTCGTTAAATTGTTATATGGTTGGAATTGGAAAATGCTACATGTAGTAATTGCTAAAATGTCTTGGATAATGTGATACTTGGCAATTGTTGTGCTCATGTTTAAGCTCTTGCATCATATACTTTGCACCTATTAGTGAAGAAATACATAGAGCATGCTAAAATTTTGTTTGCATAATTGGTCTCTCTAAGGTCTAGATAATTTCTAGTATTGAGTTTGAACAACAAGGAAGACGGTGTAGAGTCTTATAATGTTTACAATATGTCTTTTATGTGAGTTTTGCTGCACCGGTTCATCCTTGTGTTTGTTTCAAATAAACCTTGCTAGCCTAAGCCTTGTATCGAGAGGGAATACTTCTCATGCATCCAAATCCTTGAGCCAACCACTATGCCATTTGTGTCCACCATACCTACCTACTACATGGTATTTCTCCGCCATTCCAAAGTAAATTGCTTGAGTGCTACCTTTAAACAATTCAAAAGTTATTACCTCTTATTTGTGTCAATGTTTTATAGCTCATGAGGAAGTATGTGGTGTTTATCTTTCAATCTTGTTGGGCAACTTTCACCAATGGACCAGTGGCTTCATCCGCTTATACAATAATTTTGCAAAAAGAGCTGGCAATGGGATTCCCAGTCCCAAATTAATTAACAAAAATAGACACTCCTCCATGGTATGTGATTGTTGGACGGCACCCGAAGGATTCGGTTAGCCATGGTTTGAGAAAGCAAAGGTGGGGAGGAGTGTCATCATAATAAAACTAAAATAAAAAGGCACTCCTTCATGGTATGAGATTGTTGGCGGGCACCCGAGGATTCGGTTAGCCATGGTTTGTGAAAGAAAGGTTGGAAGGAGTGCCACCCAAAAATAAAATAAAATGGGAGCCGCTCTTTGAAGGTTTGTCTGGCAAGGGGGTTAGAGTACCCACTACCATTCGTTGACAACAACAAACACCTCTCAAAACTTTACTTTTATGCTCTCTTTATGTTTTCAAAATAAAAGCTCTAGCACAAATATAGCAATCGATGCTTTCCTCTTTGAAGGACCTTTCTTTTACTTTTATTGTTGAGTCAGTTTACCTATTTCTCTCCATCTCAAGAAGCAAACACTTGTGTGAACTGTGCATTGATTCCTACATACTTGCATATTGCACTTGTTATATTACTTTACATTGACAATATCCATGAGATATACATGTTATAAGTTGAAAGCAACCGCTGAAACTTAATCTTATTTTGTGTTGCTTCAATGCCTTTACTTTGAATTTATTGCTTTATGAGTTAACTCTTATGCAAGACTTATTGATGCTTGTCTTGAAAGTGCTATTCATGAAAAGTCATTGCTTTATGATTCAGTTGTTTACTCATGTCATTACCATTGTTTTGATCGCTGCATTCATTACATATGTTTACAAATAGTATGATCAAGATTATGATGGCATGTCACTTCGGAAATTATCTTTGTTATCGTTTTACTCGCTCGGGACGAGCAGTAACTAAGCTTGGGGATGCCGATACGTCTCCAACGTATCGATAATTTCTTATGTTCCATGCTACTTTATTGATGATACCTACATGTTTTATGCACATTATATGTCGTATTTACGCATTTTCCGGAACTAACATATTAACAAGATGCCGAAGTGCCGGTTCTCGTTTTCTCGTTGTTTTTGGTTTCGAAATCCTAGTAACGAAATATTCTCGGAATTGGACAAAATCAACGCCCGGGTTCCTATTTTGCCCGGAAGCATCCGGAACACCCGAGAGCCGCGAGAGGGGCCCTGTGGGCCCCGGATGATAGGGTGGCGCGGCCCGGGCCCCGGCCGCGCCGCCCTATGGTGTGGTGGCCCCAGGCCCCCTCCGAGGCTGCCCTTTCGCCTATATAAAGCCCCTGCGTCGAAAACCCTTACGGAATAAGCCACGGTACGAGAAAAGTTCCAGAGCTGCCGCCATCGCGAAGCCAAGATCTGGGGGACAGGAGTCTCTGTTCCGGCACGCCGCCGGGACGGGGAAGTGCCCCCGGAAGGCTTCTCCATCGACACCGCTGCCATCTTCACCGCCATCTTCATCACCGCTGCTGCTCCCATGAGGAGGGAGTAGTTCTCCATCGAGGCTAAGGGCTCTACCGTAGCTATGTGGTTAATCTCTCTCTCTCTGTACTCCAATACAATGATCTCATGAGCTGCTTTACATGATTGAGATCCATATGATGAGCTTTGTATCGCTACTAGTTGTGTGCTACTCATGTGATGTTATTAAAGTAGTCTATTCCTCCCGCATGGTGTAAAGGTGACTAGTGTGTGCACCGTGTGGTTCTTGTCGTAGGCTATGATCATGATCTCTTGTAGATTGTGGAGTTAATTATCATTATGATAGTATTGATGTGATCTATTCCTCCTTCATAGTGTAATGTGGACAGTGTGTGCACTATGTTAGTTCTTGGTTTATTTTGCAATGATCTATTATGCTCTAAGGTTACTTAAACATGAATATCGAATGTTGTGGAGCTTGTTAACTCCGGCATTGAGGGTTCGTGTAATCCTACGCAACGAATGGTGTTCATTATCAAACAAGGGTATATGTAGCACATATGAGAAAGAGTTATTTATTATGCGATCAATGTTGAGAGTGTCCACTAGTGAAAGTATGATCCTTAGGCCTTGCTTCCAAGCATCGAATCTCCGTTTATTTACTGTTCTACTGCATGTTTACTTGCTGCCATATTTTATTCAGATTGCTATTACCACTCATATGCATCCATATTACTTGTATTTCACTATCTCTTCGCCGAACTAGTGCACCTATACATCTGACAAGTGTATTTGGTGTGTTGGGGACACAAGAGACTTCTTGCTTTGTGGTTGCAGGGTTGCATGAGAGGGATATCTTTGACCTCTTCCTCCCTGAGTTCGATAAACCTTGGGTGATCCACTTAAGGGAAACTTGCTGCTGTTCTACAAACCTCTGCTCTTGGAGGCCCAACACTGTCTACAAGAATAGAAGCACCCGTAGACATCAGTGGCTCAAAAATATACCCCCCTTGACAGACACTTTGTCAATTCACCATCGTATATATGAAAGAAAAATAAATAATATAATAATTCATAATTATTAACCAGTTAAGTCTTGTAAACGAACATGATGACCAACCAAGTAACAAATATAACAAATAATGCTCTTCAAAATTCAGTTTTCTCAACACTCTCGTAGGACTAACCTGAGAATAAAAACTCCTTACTCCACAAGAACCATCCAAATGTGATAACTATGCACTCAAACTCAGTCACCAAACCACATTGACATTTTATTGACTTCTTATAACTTCCAAACCTATCTCCAACACAGCATGCATACAACCAAATTTCGATAAAAAATCGACACAATTAAAAAATGTTCTAAGAAGTAGATGTTTAATGGCCCAATATCCGAATTCTCCATCTAGATAAATAATATGATTCCAGGAGCATAATGGCGGTGCCATTTTTTAGCATTCAATAGATCCAGTAGGTTGACGGCCTCATATGGTTGTGGTGAAGAACCTATAAAACCATCAGGAAAATAAATATATACTCTCTCAACCCTCTTCGCCTCCTAACAAGTAGCACAACGCACAAGTAAAAAAAAATCTGAATCTTCTCTGCTTTTTGATGCAGCAAACACATGCAGGCAAAATAGCATATGTTCACTATCGAATGTCAGCTCTCAAACAATCAGCAGGATTCTTACATTTCTCACAATCAGGATTCATGGCAAGACACTGTATATATGAAGGTACGTCATACATATAAGTGTCAGAATACATATAAAATTCAGAAATCAATCATGCCTATGCAAGTAGTGTCAAATTACACTTCACATCATAAAAAGAATGGATGCAGAATTAGTTCTAGGTACCACTTTTAATTTACAGGACAATTAAGCGGCACTTTGATCATAAACATGGAACTTTGCTCCATTTTCCCCAGTCTCTCGAGTACCACATAAGGTGTTTTCGCCATTCACAGGGGCCTATGACAGATTTTTTAACTCTCGAGATTGCAACCCGCACTTTTAAATTTCGTCTTTACCTTTTGCATGCCTCTCCCTATCTCTCTGCTTCTTGACCTCTTTAGGATCTGCATGTATATACCAGTCATGCAACTATTGAAGTCATGGATCTCCTAGACTCATAAACTCAACAATTACACATTTATCCATGAAAGCATTACATAACTGTCGGAACAAACAGACATATATACAGATTTACAATACAAAAGCCGTAGCACATATAACTTGCAGAGTTGTTAAATGCATGGAAAAGATATGGTGCTTTACCTGAAGATGTTTTAAGTTTTTGATTGGCCTGGCTTCAAATACAGTATATAGTATTATTACAGATATGCACAAACTACCCATACATGCATTACAGCCTGAACCATTCAATTATTAACATAGATTGGTGTAATCAGCTTCTTTTCAAAGGAAAATTATCAAGACTTGGTATATTATATTAACATACATGTACCGGTTCTTTTATTGAAAAACATATGTAGTAATTAGTTCATTGTTCATTCACAACCAAAATCAGAAAAGCATATTTGATCGTGTACGGAACTGAAGATGAAATTCCAATAACTCATATGTGAAAGATAATTCGTGGATGATGGGCCATGGAGCAAAATAAAGCCTCTGAACCTCCATGTCATGATGAGATTTTGAACAGTCGCATGGTTCAACAATATTAGCAACAGAATGAGATGAAAATTTACTATAAATATGGTATGTTTACTGCATAAAATTCTAAAGAACAACTTCGTGCATAACCTGCATCCTAGTAATAAGAATCGTCTTACCTTATTTTTGTGAAAAACATGTTGCATTTAACCCCCTCCCCCCTCCCCAGCATATTAAACTCATGCAGCTTATTAAGAAGCTCATTCTACCTTGCCTCATCGATCCCTACATCACAGATGAGAAATTATTAAGGCATTTCAACAAGCACTTGTCAGGCACTACAGAATAAGGAATGCAACAACAAAAGCTAACATGGATAAATCATGTTTAAAACTCATCAAATATGCCATGTTTAAAATAAGCTCAATCATTTCTTCAAGATAATCAAATGGAGAGGTGAATAATAGCCCCAGCTCAAACACAAAACTCAATTGTTTTATGTTGCCATGTAAACAGTACTGATGAGATCTCATGATAACACAAAGTTAGGTACAGCAAACGTTCATTAGGTAGTGATTGCATTAGCCATATTATGCTGCATAGAGGATAACTGAGGGCAAAAAGAGAATATGACTATACATTTTACGTGCAAGCCTCATATTCTTCAAAATGATACCCAAAACTGCACCTCAGCTCCAGAGTATACAAGTAGAACCGTTTGAATGCTCTGAATGAAAGGATACCAAGCTCAATCGCAAAAATATTAGATACCAAATTCATGCATTTCTTTTGTTCTAAATATCCTTCTGATTGTATATATGCTACTACAATGACCCGTCATGTATTTGTGGATATTTATATATTAGGACTGGGAACAAAAGTGAAGGCAAGACCTACCTTCATACTCGGCCACTGCAGATACTATTGTAAACTTGAAAGGCAATTAGTTTTTATAGCTCATGAAGAAATAACCAAGTAACATATTCACAATAAGGCCCACAAATGGACCTCCATATGTTGACAACGGAATTCTAAGACAGAGGCTTACGAATAAAAGCAGGGGGTAGGGATTTCATTGTTGCATTTTCTGCACAAATATATTTGTAAGTACTGAAATATGATCAAAATCTACATTGTACTTGGAAGTTATACCTCTAATGTAAAGATGTATTTTGCGCAGAGCCCCGTTTTCTCATTGTTTCATCTTAAAGTAGCTTGAAAATATTCAGTTAACCAACAAAAGAAAACCTGTATCAGGAAGCACTCAGTAATGAAAAATATAGTAATGTTTAAATCATATGACTCTACATAATGTTGTGGCATACAGTGTGACACATTCTTATTAGGCTTTTTTTTTCTCAAGTATGGAAGGACCACCAAGAAGAGAAGGAAAAGAAAAAAAAGATTAAAAATGCATGCTGCAAAATTTACTATTTGTTATGACATAAAGTGTGAGACTTGTGCGTATAATATAAAAATAACATAGCATAGCTTGGCCGGTAAAATAAAATGACCCTAGACCTATGCCACGTACTACCAAATATATCCTAGACAATGATTCTGTGAAAGGTATTTTCTTGAATATTCTCAGCGCTAAATGCAGATCAGATACTACTTATTTACTTGAGAAGTAACAAAGTGAATTTGAAAGCACTACAAGTCTATAACAATAGAGCAAAATCCTAGCAATGAGCCTCATCTTCATTAAGGATGTGTCGAAGCATTACCACATAGAGGAGCACCACATTGTCCTACATCAATTTGAACACTTTTGAAGGTGAATTCAATTTGCTCCTGCACTAACTCCATTTTAGAGAAGCATTATTTGTATAGGATGCATGGATAGCATTCTTTTTATTCAGAAGCTCGTTGATCTACAAAAGGCCACGAGTACTCGGATCAAAACATCACAAGACCATAAGACGCAAAATGAGCTAAGCATCAGAAATACATGTCCCGTCTGCATTTCTTGTGTGTATTTGTTGGTCACTCACTCACTCCAGTGAACTTTGCCAAAACCTGGAAATCATATTGTTTAAAGTTGTAGCCCTTGCACACTAAATATGCAAAGAAAAAACCCTTCTAGAAGATAAATGAAAAAAAAATGGAGCACATACTTCCCAATACTCCGCCTCAAATTTAGACAGCTCAGCTCGCTTGGTGAGTATCTTTGCATCCACAGCTTCTCCTTTTTAGGGTGAAATATTCACCACACAGGATCTCTAAAGTATAGCTTGCCGATAAAACCATAAATTACTTTGAGAACTCAAAGAGAAGAACTTCTGTAAACTTACCGAGTTATTTTGCACAAAACAATACATAGAAAAACCGAAAAAAGTACATTACTGTGGAACTAACTTTTCCAGCCTTTATTTACACCGTCTTCCGGCAGCAATTTGCATATTACTCAAGCTATAACACATCATCTAAACAAAATTGTTTTAGCAGATTTGATGAAATGGAAGGGCATCAAAACAAATATATATATTTGCTCCTTTGATCTCATTACAGTTCCACAATAAATCTATCGGTGTAAAAAATTAGTATTTGAGATTGAGGAAAAAAGTTAATGTCACTATGGCGGAACTGATTTATGGTACAGAGTACTAAAAGTTAATCCATCTCAAATACTAAAAATAGTATAAGTTAATACTAATGAAAGTACTAAGAGATAATCTATCGGGCGGTCATGGTCGTAGTGTCGTTATGGACGCTGGACACATCGCCGTGGTCCAGAGAACCACCGGGCATCAACTTGTGCATCACCTCCATCTGCAGCTCATGCAGAGACCACGCCTGAGCCTCGTGGCATTCCTTGTTCTTGAGCCCATTCTCCCTCCTCAAATCCTCCAGCAGCCTCCTTCCCTCTCGTTTCTCCCCAAGGACAGAATACTACTCTTGCCTCAGCTGGCCACAGCCATCGCGCACTACAGGAATGGCGACGTACGCCGAGGGCCGTGGCATACGCCGACGGCCAAATGTCGGGGCCGTCGGCGTATGGCCCGGCACGGCCAGCCAGCGAGTCTCACCCTCGGCGTATCGTTGCCGTCGGCGTAGCGAAGTCTACGCCGAGGGCAGCCCTCGGCATATGTTTGGCCCTAGGCGTAGACAGGGCTACGCCGACGGCCACCCTCGGCGTAGACTATTTGTCAAATTTGTCTAATTTTGTAAAAATCATAACTAATTCATATGATGTCAGAAAAATGCGTATAAGGTATCAAAATGTTCAGAAAAACATCCTCTATCCGTTTATGTCAAAATCATGCATATTTGAATCATGTATATCATGTTAATATAGTAAAAATTCAAACACTTTCTTACATGTCATCGGGTTCCCATTTTGGCCAGATGGCGATTTAAACGAAGTCAGAAAATCCCGCGGAGCCGCATGGCGTCATTTTATGTGTCCAAGTAACCACTCCAAAAGACGGAATTGGGATACGACACTTATTTTGGAACACCCTTCACAAACAGGGCTATCAAGTCCGGAGTTCTATGACTTTTAGGGGAAACGAGTAGGAAACGGTCCGTGACACCGCATAGTTTGTCGGAACGAGGCCATATTTGGCACGTGCGTGGTCCCTGGGATGGGAAGCAATGCCCCGGAAGAGGATTTCCAATCCGACCCATGGCCGATGGTTTTTTTCATTTTCAGGGTGCCAAACGGGTTTTTTGTGAAGCAGCTACATGTGGCGTATTTTTGTATTGCACGAGACCTCCGCGTAGTAGTAGGACACCGCCTCCGCACCACATATCACATGCCATATGTGCGTGCTAGCTATCTGGGAATCCCAGCGGCTTCCTGCTGTGTCCCGTTGAATCCGTTGGAAGTGACCGGATTTGAACTAGGGGTACACTTTCTGTCGCTCAATAAATTCCGGGAAAAATGTTTTTAGGTCTACAACTCATCACTTTATGTGCTAATTTTTTTACGTTTAGCGCGATGGTGAACGGGTGCACCAGCGCGCCCGGTCCGGCCATACCGCATCTCTGTGGGGGTCCGTTTTGGCCGGATGGCAATTTAAACTAAGTTAGAAAATCCCTTGGAGCCGCATGGCGTCATTTTATGTGTCCTAGTAACCACTCCAAAAATTGGAATTAGGATACAACAATTATTTTGGAAAACCCTTGACAAACAAAGCTATCACGTCCGGAGTTCTATGGCTTTTAGGGCAAATGAGTAGGAAACAGCCGGTGACACCGCATAGTTTGTCGGACCAATGCCATATTTGGCACATTTGTGGTACGCGGGATTGGAAGCAAGGCCTCGGGAGCGGATTTCCAATCCGACCCATGGGCGATGGTTTTTTCATTTTCGGGGTGCCAAAACGGTTTTTTTTTGTGAAGCAGCTACATGGGGCGTATTTTTGTATTGCGCGAGACCTCCGCGTACTAGTAGGACACCGCCTCCGCACCACATATCACATGCCATATGTGCGTGCTAGCTATCCGGGAATCCTCGCGGCTTCCTGCTCGTGTCCCGCCGAATCCGCTCGGAAAGTGACCGGATTTGAACTAGGGGTACACTTTCCGTCGCTCAATAAATTCCGGGAAAAATGTTTTTAGGTCTACAACATATCACTTTATGTGCTAATTTTTTTTGTTTAGCGCGATGGTGAACGGGTGCAGCAGCGCGCCCGGTACGGCCATACCGCATCTCCGTGGGGGCCCGTTTTGGCCGGATGGAAATTTAAACTAAGTTAGAAAATCCCTTGGAGCCGCATGGCGTCATTTTATGTGTCCTAGTAACCACTCCAAAAATTAGAATTAGGATACGACGATTATTTTGGAAAACCCTTCACAAACAGAGCTATCACGTCCGGAGTTCTATGGCTTTTAGGGCAAATGAGTAGGAAACGGCCTGTGACACCACATAGTTTGTCGGAACGAGGCCATATTTTGCACGTGCGTGGTCCCTGGGAAGGAAGGCATGGCCCCGGGAGCGGATTTCCAATCCGACCCATGGGCGATGGTTTTTCATTTTCGGGGTGCCAAAACGAGTTTTTTTTTGTGAAGCAGCAACATGAGGCGTATTTTAGTATTGCGCGAGACATCCGCGTAGTGGTAGGACACCGCCTCCGCACCACATATCACATGCCATATGTGCATGCTAGCTATCTGGAAATCACTGTTGCTTCCTGCGGTGTCCCGCCGAATCCGCTGGAAACTGACCGGATTTGAACTAGGGGTACACTTTCCGTCTCTCAATAAATTCCGCGAAATTTTTTTTAGGTCTATAACACATCACTTTATGTGCTAATTTTTTTCCGTTTAGCATGTTGGCGAACGGTGCACCGCAGCGTCCGGTACGGCCATTTCGCATCTCCCGAGGGGGCCATTTTGGCAGATGGGACGTCATATTTGGATTACTCTAATTTTTAGGTTCAAATGATGATATGGATGTTATATTTAGATTCCTCTCATTTTTCTGATCGATTTAGACATATTATTTGTGGAATTTCGATTTTTCAATTTAAAGATATCAATTATTCCATATTAAATAGAAAAAACCAAAAAATAAAATTATTTTATTGTTATTTGAATTCAATATTATTATTTATTGTTACTTATATATTCATTGTTGTTTACTTATGTAATTGTTTGGAATTCAAAAATAAAGAGTTGTGACATCACGATCCAAGGGTTAATAGGGTTGATAGGCTATTATTATCAGTAAGGTGTCAATTCTTTAAGGGAAGCTCATCCGAATGGAACCAAGAAGTTAAGCGTGCTGAGGTTGGAGTAGTGTGAGGATGGGTGACCGGCCGGGAAGTTTAACCATGATTGTAATTTGAGCAAGGATTAAGTGTACTTAGAGCTAAAAGTGTATGGGTGAAAGATTAACAAGTAAAAAAAATAAAAAAAAATGGTGAAAAAAATTAAAATTTTAAAAATTTTAAAACTCTATGCCGACGGCAAAGCCCTCGGCATATAAAAAAATTATTTTTTTTTCGAATTTCTTTTTTGATTTTTTTTTGGAAAAAAGAAAATTCAAATTTTTCAAATTTGTATGCCGACGGTTTTGCCGTCGGCGTAGCTTGCTACGCCGAGGGCCGGGCTACGCCGACGGCAATGTTGTCTATGCCGAGGGACCTAAACGCCGACGCCATACGCCGAGGGCTGCCGTCGGCGTAGCCTACGCCGAGGGCCAAACGTGGCTACGCCGAGGGCAGCTGGCCGTCGGCGTATGCGCCCATTCCTGTAGTGGCGATTGCCCTGCAATAAACATAGTACCTTGACAAAACAAAGTTTAATCTCACACATCCCATTTTCTAGTATGATTCAGCGATATCAACCACATCATCAACTGGTGGTACACTGGTACTGCATATCACACGAATTTATCCGCGACACGATCATATGGCCACAAATGACGAATCGGAAAGCGGGTATTCAGTTTCACCTTTGAAGGGACAGACTCGCTCGCTAATGGTGTGGCGACGACGAAGACGAACTGGGAGACAGGGATGGACGGCGCGAAGCTGGTGGCGTGGTAGATATTGGCCTCGATCAGCTCCAGTCGAAACTACGATCAATTTGTGAAAGTAAATACTGAAATTAGTACTATTCATAATGGAAACTTGATACCTGGTAGTATGAATTGGAAAGTAACTTGATACATGTGTCAACAGATCTAAAAGCTGCCTGTTCTAAAATAATCATATCGAACTACCTCACATCAGACCCCTTAAGTCGTCACCCTGAAGGCCTTGATGGCGCATCGGCCGATCCTGTCCTCGCCGACCTCGACAACGGAGCTGGAGGAGGAGGTGACGCTGGAGATTGGCAGCACTAAGGAGGACGATGCGGGCGGGGACACGGGTCCTCGAGCGTGTGGTCGCTGTTGCCGTCTCTCCGCGCGAGAGGAGGCTGGCCTGGGCGAGCCTTGCTTCGCCTTGCCAAACTGCGGTCGGTCGGGCGAACTCCTGTCCTGGCCAAGCTCGAGAAGAGGCATGGCAGGTAGAGGGGCGGCAGGCGCGATCGTGTCTAACGAGCTGGCGACCGGCGACGGACAGGTGGGAGTCGGCGTGGAAGATATTTCCTCTCCGCTGATTGATATTTCCTACGTCTCCGCTGATTGATCGTTGGATTGCATGCAACCTGAGACGGCAGATGATTGATATTTCCCTGTTTTGGTGAGATGGATGGACTACCAAACTGGTGGGACGAACGGACGGACGACCAAACGAACAAAAATTTAGACGTATTGGGGGTGGAGATTACCATAGCGTGATTTCTGGGCTGATGATTCCTAAAACGGCCCAGGCTGATTAAATGGACGAGTTGATATTCTGGGAAGGTAAGGATGACCAAAGTGCTTTCCCTGTTTTGGTGGGACGGACGACCAAAAGGACGACGAAAGTAGGGGAAGAAGGGGGAACACGTTCGTTCTTTTTAAGTAGTAGAGAAGTAGTAGAGATTATATGATAAATAGGTCGACTACAAAGTCGATGGCTTATAAGCTTGAGTAGATTCTGAGTCTAGATGAGATTCTTCTTGAACGTGCCCTTTTTCTTGAAATAGGCTTTCGTCCCGCTTTCTCTATCTCTACTCTCTATTTTTGTCTCTACTTTTCTACTTATATAAAAAGGAAGAACATGTTTTGTTTCTGGTTCTGTTTCCTTCAGTTGAAGGCTTCGTCAAGCATATTTTTTTAGACCGTTTTACCAAATCGTATAATTTGCACAAATATGCCACAATACCGATTCCCCTCTAATTGCTGGAAGAATAAGCACCGTTCAACTATTTGGCATACATCCTATCTCTCTCTTCATTAGGGCGTAGATCAAATCAGATCATTTCTTTCCTTATTCCCTTATATAGATTAAATCAGATTGTTTTTTTCCTATTCTGTTAGCAATTAACATCATGTCAAATCCTGTATGTAGCTAATTAAGGGGCCAAATCTTAGCCTACCGCCCCATGGCCCCCATCTCCTAGGCTCCCATGGCTTCAGATCTCGTAATGCCGAGCTCGAGCCTACCGGCCAGCGTTGCCTCCACCCCGCGAGCCGTTCGCAACTCTCCACCCGACCTTCATCCTGCTTTCGCCCTTGCCCGGTGCCTCCATTGCACCCCGATGCCCCTCCAACCCCTCTTCTCGGTTTTTAATGCCCGGCCATGGTGTATCTGACGACAGGTGGCGTTTTTGAATTAGCCTGCTGATGAAGTACATGTTCATGGATTGCAGGTGACGTCATAGTCGTTGGCACGGACCGAGATCGTTGCTAGGCCATCTATCAGACCAAAATTTCGCGTTTTGGGCGTTGCCCACCGGTCACCACGACCTTGGAGGAGATATATGTGGAATGTGTTGACCGTAGGAATTTCTTCAATTTGGTTGCACCTAATTTTAGCAACGCGGACCTCTCTTCTATTATTAGGAAAAATGTTGCGTGAGTAGGCGTATGTGAGGCCTGCATGTGTAGGCGTCTGCCAGTTGTGATATATTCCTCGGAAGAAAGGAAGCCTTTATTCCTCACCCTCTCCCGGTTTGTACCTTTCTTCAACCAATTTCTGCAATGAAACTCGGCCGTCGAGTTGCGATGGAGATCGGCTTTGGTGCGGCAGAAAATTAGTCCAGCTTCGATCTCACGTGTTGCTCCCGAGATAATTCAGACGGTAATGAAAATTTCTACACCTATCTATTGCTCCTTGAGTTTTTCAAAAGAAAAAACATCGGTTGTTTTCATTTCAGATTCATTTGGTTTTTTCGTTGGCCTCGGATCGGATTCGAACCTCTTGTAACACGTATAATTCATCAGTCTGATGAATGGTGCGATACTTTCATGTTCTGCTCAGATTAGGGCATTGTGTTTTTGCGGAAAGTGAGTGCAATTGATATGAATTGAACATAGTACATTGGTGGATTAAAAGTATGACCAAATACTATGCTTGGTATGTCTTTCATTGTTCCGTGAAGTGGATTTCACCAACAACATATAATGTGATCTGTAAAATGCAGATGCTGGATTACGTAAACGAACTAATAGACATGGTATGAAATTATGATACTCCATTCGATCCATATTACTTGCCACTAAAATAAATGTATCTATAGTTAAAATGTATCTAGATACATTTACATTAATGTTAAGTAATATGAATCGAAGAGAGTAGCTAGATTTTTCTCATATATTAGTACTTGACATCGCAAGTCATATTACTAATGGGTTTATATCCATATTACTTGGAAACTAGGTATGGGCGACCACTGAGTATTTTTTTTTTAAACATAAGGCCTAAGCCCAGCTTTAAATTAATAAAGCCATAACGGCAGATAACCATACATCCGAGTCTGAGACCTACCACACATAAGCAGCGCCACCCACCGTTCACTACAAGACTGAGACCTACCACTGAGTATTACTAATGGGTTTATAACAGAAGTTAGTGCCAGCGACCATCCTACACCTGAAGCCTGTACTAATCGGTCCGCCTGGGTCCGAATGCGGCGGCCCATGGACATGAATTAGGCCGCAGTCCAGATGCGGTGGCAGCAGCCCCAACGGTTACCCCCAAATATCCGGGGCCTCACATATTTTAGTGTTTTTTATCTACTTTTACAAATTTTGATTGCAAAAAAGGTGAAACACATAATTATTACACAATCATAGCATCCAAATTCATAAAACAAATACAAAATATCATAGAACATAGTTTTACACAAATGATGATAATTAGAATGAAAATCAAATAAACACAAGAGTATTATTCCCTCCGATTCATATTACTTGCCACTACTATGGATATACCTGAGGGAGTAGTTATTTCCAAGATGATTCCACATATGTTGGATCAAATCTTTCTAGAGGCAGATGTGAGTTGCCTTGTCATGCATCTCATGCTGCACGGCTAGGAAATCGATCAAGTCAGCTGGTGGTCCGGGCTAGGGTACAAGATTCTTACATTGGGATTTCTAGCCTTTGTCAAACAAGCTTCCATCACGCTCATCCTCAACGATCATATTATGCATGATCACACAAGCAGTTATGACCTCCCACGTAGTCTCATGGCTCCAAGTTCTAGCAGGATGCAAAACTATAGCCCAACGTGATTGCAGCATCCCAAATGCCCGCTCCACATCCTTCCTAGAGGCTTCTTGCTCTATAGCAAACATTGTCTCGGCCTCGTTTGCAGGCAAGCAAATTGTTTTCATAAGTGTGGACCATGGAGAATATATACCATCAACTAGATAGTATCCTTTGTCATAGAGGTAGCCATTGACCTCATGCCGGACCGGTGGAGCATGACCTTCAGCAAGACGTGTCAACATCGAAGATTGTTGAAGCACACTATTGTCATTGTTCGAGCCTACCATGCCAAAGAATGAGTGCTAATCAAAAGATCTTGAGATGGCACGGCCTAAAGTATGATTGTGCAACCTTCTGTATGGCCATGGTACTAACCTTGCCACCCAAAAAGAGAATCAAATCCAAGGCAAAGGCGAGAACAACAAAAGGATTTCTTCCTTTTCGGAGGAATTGGAGGTCTTCTTAATCCTCTTTTCGCCATAAGAAAAAAAAAGCAAAAAAGCCTTTTTCTTGTGCCGATTCTTCTTGTATCAAAATAAGAATATTTCTGCTTAGGAAACCCTCTTCCTGCATTGATTGACAATAGTCGGTCAATGTCAGCAGCAGTTGGTTGCCTCAATACACTTCTGTAAAAATAGCAACCACAACCTTGCGGAACATGTACATTGCTTCAAGGAAACCTAACTCGCTCATGCGGATGTACTCGTCTACTAGGTCACTAGCAACTCCATATGCTACCATACTAATGGCCACAATGCATTTCCGGTATGAAGTGAAGCCAACTTTACTTGTGGCATCCGCTTTTAAATTGAAGTAGTCATCGTAGCACCTCACGCCGTGCATGATCTTCAAAAACAGGTCCCTTGACACCCGAAAACATCGACGAAAGCACGTCACCTTGTAAATGGGGTTGGTCCGATGAAAGTAGTCCCTCCATAGTTGTGCATGGCCCTCCTCTCCAATACGCTCAGCCGCCAAGAGCCAGCCCTTAACCGAGCCCCTGCACTTCGGCAAGCGTTGTTCCTCATCATGGGCGAGAAGGCCCATGTCCATGAGGATCTCTGAGTTGTCGTCGGACTCGTCGGAGGACGTGTCGATGACATTGTTGTAGAAATACTCGTCCGAGTTGTTGTCCATGATCTACATATGATACACCAAACTATGAGAACCAACGATCATCCATGGTTACTAGAAAAAAGTGGATGGCGAGGCCTGCAGGTTACCTTGACGAACTGCTAGGGGTTTGGTCGAACAGGTTGAGGGCAGCACGGACCACAGGGGTGCGCTGAGCTTGGCGAAGTGCTCTACCGCACCGGCTAGGTCACCGCCTACTCCGGCGAGGGTGGCAGACGAGAGTCACACGGAGGGGTGGCTAAATGGTGGCCGAATAGGCGGAGGGGCGCGTCGGGGGTGGAAACTAGGAAAGAGGTGGTAGTTGATTGTTTGACTGGCTAGAGGGCCCTGGGCGGACAAATAGCCGCGCGCCACGGACTTGAGGCCTGTCCGCACTACCGCAAACCCGGCCCTCCAGCGCGTCCGTAGGGCGAGGTGCAGATACGGGGGACCATTGGACCTCGTTTTAGGCTGCAGCGGACCACGACAGACAGCTAACGTCCGGATGGGGGGGAGGGGGGGGGGGGCGTTGGAGATGGCCTGTGTAAGTAGGAATATGTCCCCAAATGTATTAGTCTGTGCGACAACTGAAGACAAGTATCAGTCTTGTCTGTGGCCTGTGATAAGAAACCATAGACTTTCAAATCATACTGTACTTTATTGCTCCTCCATTTTTCCAGCTTGTGAAATTCACCACTGACCACCAATTCATGTATATGCCTCAGCTTAATCCCAGTCTCTTGCTGTCGAAATCCTTTTTAGGTTTTAGCTTCCACTCAAACCATGTTGATACTTGCATGGTATGAAATGAAAAAAGTAATAACTTTATTTTAATCCATATTTCAGTTTATGTTGAAATGTATGTGTATCAAACTGCTACTGTATTCTGATAGAATCAATTCCAAATTTTGATACATGGAGCTCATATAAAGGCTGTATGCAAATAATTCATGCACGGAACATGTGGGTGATTGATGTTCTTACAATTATTCTACCTGCTCATTCTTGTAATTTTTACGTGGGTGAAATATCGTGTGAAGGACCAACAATTAATTTAATATTTTCATATTGCTTGATACCCTCCTCCGAAATCATATGACTAATCCGTCTTGGATAGGAATTGATTTTCAATATAGTGTACGTCCCTGGACTTCTGCAATGAATCTAGCCATTCCTTTTTGTGTTTCTTATGTCTAGCTAATCCAAGCCATTGCTTTTTTACTACATTATAATATTATAGATGATTGTATAGTAGAAATGTAAGATCTAGCCATTGGATTGTTAAAATCTGCAGTGGTTTTATTTTTTCCCTTAACAGGCTTATGAAATATGTTTCCAAAGTTACCTGAGATACTTAGCTTTGTATGAAGCAGACTGTTATCCTTACTACATGGTTTTACTTTGCGAACATTAGTTAGTAATATTGCTCTTACTATGTTTCTTTACTGTTCTCAGCTCCCTGCTATCTATCATCCATTAGTGTCATGTTACTGAGTAACTAATGACGGCTCAAGGTGAGATGAGTAGAGCAAAAGCTATGAACATCGATGAATTGGCGAATTTGATGGAAAGGAAGCTAAGTTATTACCGATCAATCTACAAAGAACACGACCATCGAAGAAAACTGTGCATGATTTTCCGAGTTCCGAAAAACATTAAACAAGTTGACAAGTTATCTTACGAACCAAAAGTTCTGTCCATCGGTCCTTATTACCATGGAAATTCTTCCCTGCTGTTTCTGGAGAAAGTAAAATGGAACTGCCTAGATTACGTTCTTAAACTAAACTACAGAAAAAAGTTGGAGTTCTATCTAACAGTCATGGAAAGTTTGGAGAAGCAGGCAAGGAGTTGCTACTCTCAGGAAGTTTCGCTGGAAAGTGACATTTTCCTGCGAATGCTCATGCTCGACGGATGCTTTCTACTTGTTTATCTCGGTGTAACAGATGGTTTAGATAGGTGCGTTAAGGAAGAAAATGCAACTGATAGTAATTATCAGGGCAGAGAACCACTTCAACACACAATAGCAAAAGAGGGGGGGATTATGGAGCATACATTTCATAAGGGAGCAAGTACTGAAAGTATGAGTGCCAGGACATCGTCCAATTTGTGTTCAACGGAAGGCGTGGAACTTGGCCAAATTAGTTCAGGCGAACAATGCTATGACCAGAAGGATCCTGACCAGCCCAAACATGACTCGGTATTTGGATGGCATCATAGCGAAATATTTCGTGACCTACTACTTCTTGAGAACCAGTTACCATTTTCTGTTCTGAAGAGCATATATGGGTTACTTGTGGGAGAAGAAGCTCCAGATCTACTTACGGAAAAGGTCTGTAAATATTTAGAACTCAATGTTCAGAAGTACACAACAGTGGCTCGAGAATTTGATGGGCAGAAAGACTTTGATCACTTGCTCCAGTTGTGTCATATGTATTTCCGCCCTCAACAAAGGATTCAACCAGAGAAGCATTGTCAAGTTGGAAACAGATGGTCAAATCGTCTCACTATTTTCTGGTCCAGACATCCCGAACTAAGTGGCTACAGATATCAGCAGGCGTTTCATGTAAGTTCTTGTCAGACACTGAGTCGATGGCGACGAGCGGAACAGTATCATGAAGCTGGAATTGAGTTTACAAGGAAAGTGCGAACCGAGCATAACCAGCATTCTCTTCTGGACATAAGTTTTAACAATGGACAGGTCGAAATTCCATGCTTGCTTATTGATGAAAACACCGCTTGCCTCTTCAGGAACTTGGTTGCATTTGAGCAAACATGCTCGCAGTATGGAAATGATCTAACTGCATATATTGCATTTATTTCCCAGCTTGTTAGTACACCCCGTGATGTTGCACTGCTTGCTCGCAAAGGAATAATCATGAACCACATGCGTACCGATGAAGAAGTGTCAACTCTTTTCAGTAAGCTGGGTAAGAATGTGGACTTTGATCAGAATAGTGCGCACTATCTTAAATCGGTTTGCCTTATGATGGAAGATTATTATCAGAATCGTATAAATAGATGGATGGCCTGGTTGTGGCATAACCATCTCAGAAATCCATGGTTGGCCTTAGCGGTAGTAGCAGCAGCTGTTGTTCTTCTCTGCACCGTTATCCAATCACTTCTAGCCTTGCTTGCCTATTTGGATCAGACAACAGATACTAATTAAGCGGCTAGTTTCTCCAACCCGCCGAAAGATATATATAACCTTTTGGTGTTTTTTTTTTAGAAAATCTCGCTAAATTGCTTCCGAGTGTCGCATCAGCCGATTCAACAGAATTTGTGAAAGTCATTTGTTACTGTGAGCTGATTTGCCATATAGATACAGATGTTTTGGCAGATCATATACTTGCAATATTGTTGTGTGGTTATGTTTGTGGTTGAGAGCTTATCTCCCAATACGCTCTACTACTGGTGTGTTGCCTGATTCCACGCTGATATGGACCATTCATTCGAACTAGAACCATAGGCGCGCTTTGCCACGCTGCAGATCCTCAGTGACGGTCTAGGTAGAGTATAAAAGTAATACTATATCACAGTTAAAGGTTCTTTGCCATCCCACAAGGAGAGCCGGACATGCGTGTTAGTGTTACCCGTGTTTCCATGAAACAATTAAGCATGACAATACAAGCACTCAGCATTAAGGTTGCCATCTTAAAACAAACACGCCAGACAAAAGAAGACCAAATGACCCCTAGGGTTTTTCTAGGATTTTGTCTTCCTCTATCAGTGTGCCACATGAGTTACCAAAAATCCAAAATCACCTTGATTGACGTGGTTACGCTCTCGCGGTGAGATCTTCGGCTGACATCTCTCTCCACTGTTCCCTATGCTCCCCAGAGCGAGGTTGCACGGCTGATCCAGTGGCAGGAAAGGGGGCGACGGGAGTTCATCGCCGAATACCAGGAGACGTGGGAAGAACCCCATGGCTGATCTCAGTTTTGAGAATAAATTTGAGGGCCTGAGCTTTCATGGAAAAGAGGAAGAGGATCTAGATTTCTCGGAGGAGCTTGATGGACTGATCAAGGAGGTCAGATGGTTGGGGATTTTCAAAGTCCACACAACCAAATCCTTTAGTCACACGGCACTATTCAAATAGATGTGTAATGCCTAGGCATCTGCGTAGGATGTTTCCTTCAAGGTGATCGGTTCAAACTTGTTCCTAGTCCAATTCCAGCGCCTTGGCGATTGGAAATTTGGAATAGGGTAATTGATTGTGGTCCTTGTCATGTTCAGGAGTATAAGCTTGATAAGATCCCAATGTGGGCATGTATCCAGGGATTGCCAGATGACCTAATGAGGAAGAAGGAATTGTCTGAAAAGGTAGCAAAGAAATTTGGGGATCCAACTTTCACGGTTATTGTGAATGAGGGTGGGATTAATCCTGAAAAATACCTGCATCACAAGTCTTTCTGGATATCAGTAAAGGGGAAGAAAAGGTGTCTGGTCTTATATGAGAAATCGCCAAACTTGTGTCATTGTTGTGGTCTTATTGGACATGTGGTTGAGGAATGTGGTGATGGAGTTCATGCCGTGCAAGGGTGCGGGTGGGAAGGCTAGATGCTATGGTCTTTTAGGACTTTACCACCAAGGGCCGAAGGCAGCCACGTTAGCAAAAGAGGTGGATGTGAGGGTAGAGGAAGAGGAAGGGTTCGCGGTGAACCAAGAGTTGATGAAGATGAAGACATGAACCTATGACACAAGGACCTAGATGATCTTGGCTGCCTTCCATGTGGCCTGAGGAAGCAGTTGAAGCTTTCTTGGTAGAGAACTCAACCGGTAATACTATTGATGATGATTTAATGAATACAACACAAAACATCGATGATATGAAGAGGATAAAGAAATGAGGAGTAGATGAAGATGAAACTGGTGATTTAGTGGAATCAGCGCCCTCCTTCAAGGAGGACCACCGGGAGCAATGATAGCTTCAAGATGGAACTGCCAGTGGATGAGAACATCCCGGGAAGTTCGAGCACTTCAGGATGTCCTGAGACAAACAAAACCAGATGTGAAGTTTCTGTCTGATTCACATTTGGCTAAAGCTAAGGCAAAAAAAAATGATGTGTAAGTTCACAATTGTAAGTTATTGATTCATGAGAGTGATGGGGAAGTGGAGGCATAAATATCATGTGGATAAAAATGAAGTGGTTATAATCTGACTGACTATAACCTGACAATTAATAATGGAATATACTCAGCGTCCAACATCAGAGTATTGTTGCACTTCTTTCTTCAACTTGGTCATAGTAAAATAATTCAAGGACTCGACAAGCTAGCATGCAACACCGAGACAAAGAAACCTATATTCACTTGGAGAGCGGCGTTTGCGTGTTTTAGAAGTAAAACCCTTTATGCCATATACTAGAACCAGACATAATTTTAACTCAAGAAAACAAAACGCATCCTTTTTCATCAGCAATCCAAAACCATTCCGAAATCTTAAAAGCACTGTGTACGTACGGAACTAAAGTTCCTCGAATCCTTCTTCATCAGCATCCTCCTCTGTTCTTTCAAAATGCGTCCTGAAACTCTCCATCTGTTAAGCCATACAAACAAGAGAAAACAGGGGTCAAATTTGCAAGGATGGCCTACAAAAGTAAATGTGAGCAATCAGGTCCCTAATTACTCGACTATTGTGCAATCCTTCTCTTTCAGTTCATTTTGTCTATTCAAGCCCTTGCGCAGTTTGGTCTAGATAACTGGGTCCGTTAGGTTGCACCATTAACATGTGGGTGCTGCCACTACCCATGTATGTCATAGACTATCAAGTATCAACTGAAATAAGACTACCACTAAACTTACATCTTGCTTTAGAGATAATTATACTATTAGAATGATATATCAAAAACCTTTTAAAACCAAAACTTTGCAGTACTTACATAAGGAGTGCTAACGAAAAATGGACTTTCTTCTAAACTATTTGAGCACATGCCAATCCCCAAAACTATCAAAGCCAAAATTGATTTTTAGTGTCTCCCATTGGTTTTATTACCTGGGCATCTGAAAATCGCAGCTGTTCAGCAACCAAAAGGACTCTGCCACATTGTTTCCTTGGAGGAGCTAGACCTAAGCCAAGATCCTTTGCAACATTTTCATAGTGAACAAAGCTGACCTGGAAACCCTGGGTAAAGAAAAGGTTCTCGAGCCTATCTTTCTCGGAGACCTGCATAGTGTAGGACAACAACACTGTTATTTGATGAACAAATGTACAAGTATATAGACGTTGTTTTATAGTAAGGACTTAAATCAACCATGTCTGCTGAGGCTGTCCAATCTAGAAAATGTGTCAACTCTCCTACGAAGATACTCCCCTTCATTGCTAAATTGCTTATAACGAGCAAAAGGTTTTCCAAGCTTGAAGAAGTGAACAGAGGTAAACCCTGCAATGACATGGCAATTTTGTTACACGAAATGCAGTTTCTAGAGCTTTTCTAATATTGAACAAAAGGCCAAACACGTTCAAGCTTATGTAGAATTTGCCAATGCAGATCAAATTATCTGATACAGTAGACATATAGTCATCAGGAAAGGGAAACTTAACAAGGTATATTGCTCGCTGCTTGCACATTTTGGTTGGGAAATGGCTGAACAGGGATTTCTTGGAAGCATGGTATGGATCTGACAGTTAAGGTTTATTAGATGTAAGAGAGTTCTATAGGGAGCGGAGCAGACCCTAGCGCACACAGCCCCAACAAAACAGGTATACGAGTCCATATATTCTTTACACATAGCATGTTTAGACCTGTTAGGGATAATTCCAAGTTTGTTATTATCCATACACATATTTACCTT